>NW_020954687.1:7751694-7821918 GCF_900497805.2 Vombatus ursinus
AGATAGATAGATAGATAGATAGATAGATAGATAGATAGATAGATAGAGGGCACAGGGTGAGTTGAAGATGAAGGAGTGATATCTAGAGAATAAATTAAGGGGTGAGAGAGGATTATACTGGGAGAAGGAGAAAGGGAGAGATAGAATGGGGTAAATTATCTCACATAAAATAGACAAGAAAAGGCTTTTACAGTCGAGAGGAAGTGGGAGAAGGTGAGAAGAATGAGTGAATCTTATTCTCATGGGATTTGGCTTAGGGAGGGAATAACATACACACTCAACTGGATATGGAAATCTATCTTACCTTACAGGAAAATAGGGGGGAAGGGGGGGAGAAAGCAGGGGAGGATGATAGAGGAGAGGGCAGATTTGGGGAGGAGGTAATCAGAAGCAAGCACTTCTGAGGAGGGACAGGGGTGAAAGAGAGAATAGAATAAATGGGGTGTGGGATAGGGTGAAGGGAAATGTAGTTAGTTTTTCACAACATGACTACTATGGAAGTGTTTTGTGTGACTACACATGTATAACCTGTATCAAGTTGCTTGCCTTCTCAATGAGGGTGGATGGGGAGGGTGGAAGGGAGAAAATTTGGAACCCAAAGTTTTAAAAACAAATGTTAAAAATTGTTTTCACATGCAACTGGGGAATAAGATATACAGGCAATGGGGTATAGAAATCTCTCCTGCCCTACAGGAAAATAGAAGCAGAAGGGGATCAGAGAAGGGGGAATAATGGAAGGGAGTGTAGATTAGAGGAAGGAGTATTCAGAATGCATGCCATCTTGGGGGCAAGGTGGAGGGCCAAGATGGGGAGAAAATTTGGAACTCAAAATCTTGTGGAAGTGAATGTTGAAAACTAAAAGGAAATAAATTAATAAAAAAAGAAAAAATGAGCAAACAGCAGAAAAAGATTCCAACTGTAGATAGTTACTATGGTGACAGGGAAGATCAAAACAAACTCAGGAGAAGGCAACAAAGTGAAAATTGCTACATTCAAAGCCACAGAGAAAAATATGAATTGGTCTCAGGTCATGGAAGTGCTCAAAAACAATTTTAAAAATCAAGTAAGAGAGGTAGAGGAACAATTGGAAAGGGAAATGAGAGTGATACAGGAAAATAATGAAAAAAGAGTCAATAGCTTGGTAAAGGAGGAACAAAAATACTGAAGAAAATAATACCTTACAGAATAGGCCAAATAGTAAAAGAGGCACAGACATTTGATGAAGAAAAGAATGCCTTGAACAGTACAACTGGCCAGATTGGAAAAAAAAAAGGTGCAAATGCTCACTGAAAAAGATCATCCCTTAAAAATTAGAATTGGGCAAGTGGTAAGTAATGACTTTATGAGAAATCATGAAACAATAAAATAAAATCAAAAGAATGAAGAAATAGAAAAAATGTGAAATATATCACTGGAAAAATAACTAACCTGGAAAATCAATCCAAGAGAGATAATTTAAGAATTATTAGACTACTTGAAAGTCATGATCAAAAAAAGAGCCTAGACATCCTTTTTCAAGAAATTGTCGAGGAAAACTGCTCTGACATTCTAGAAACAGAGGGCAAAATAGAAATTGAAACAGTCCTCTCATCATACTGAAAAAGATCCAAAAATGAAAAGTCCCAGGTATGTTATAGGCAAATTCTAGAACTCCCAGGTCAACAAGAAAATATTGCAAGTGGCCAAAAGAAAAAAAAAACAACAATTCAAATATGGTGGAGTCTTCGTCAGGATAACACAAGATTTAGCAGTTTCTATATTAAAGCATCAGAGGATTAGGAATATGATATTTTGGAGGGCAAAAGAGCTGGGATTATAAACAAGAATCAACTACCTAGCAAAATTGAATGTAATCCTTCAGGGGAAAAATGGACAGTCAATGAAACAGAGGACTTTCAAGCATTCCTGATGAAAATACCAGAGCTGAATAGAAATTTTGATTTTCAAATACAGGACTGAAGAGAAGTATAAAAAGGTAAACAGGAAAGATAAATCATAAAGAATTCAATAAGGTTAAGCTGTTTACATTCCCGCATGGGAAAATAATATTTGTAATTCCTAAAAATGTCATTATTAGGGCAGTTAGAAGAAGCATACATTGAAAATGGGTACAGGTGTGAGTTGAGTATGATGGGATGGTTATCTAGAAAAATAAAAAATAAGAAGTGAGAAAGAGGAATGCACTGGGAGAAGGGGAAATGGAGAGATAGAATGGGATAAATTATCTCAGAAGAGGCAAGAAAAAGCTTTTACAGTGAAGAGCAAGATGGAGGGGATTGTGAACCTTACTCTCATTGGAATTGACTTAAAGAGGGTATAACATATTCACTCAATTGGGCATAGAAGTCTCTTATCCTATAGGAGAGTAGGAGGGGAAAGAGATAAGTGAAGGTAGGGCAGCTCTTTATTAGTAGCAAAGAATTGGAAATTGAGGGGATGTCCATTAATTGACTGAACAAGTTGTTGTATATGCTTGTGATGGAATACTATTGTGCTACAAGAAATTATGAGCAGGATGCTCTCAGAAAAACCTGGAAAGACTTGTGTAAGCTGATGAATAGTGAAATGAGTGGAAACAGATGAACATTTTATATAGTTAATAGCAATATTATATGATGATCAATTGTGAATGACTTGACTATTCTTAGCAATACAGTAATCCAAGACAATCCTTAAGGACTTATGAAAAAACTGCTATCCATCTCCAGAGAAAGAACCGAGGGAGTCTAAATGTAGATCGAAGCATACTTTTTCTTGTTTTGTTTTTTGTTTTTTTTTTTTGGTCTGTGTTTCTTTCACAACATGACTAACAGGGAAATATGTTTTGCATGACTGCACATGTATAACCTATATAAATTGTTTTCCTTTGAGGGGCAGTTAGATAGCTCAGTGGATAGACCATCAGCCCTGGATTCAGGGACTTGAGTTCGAATATGACCTCAGACACTTGACACTTACTAGCTGTGTGACCTTGGGCAAGTCACTTCACCCCATTGCCTCACAATAAATAAATAAGTTGCTTTACTTCTCAGTAGGGGGAGGGAGGAGGAGGAGAGAGAATTGGAACTCAAAAACTTTTAAAAATGAATGTTAAAATTATTTTTCCATGTAATTTGGAAAAATAAAATATTAAAAGAAATCAAAAAGAAGTTAAAACATGTATTCCCCTACCCCCAAGTACTTAAATGTTTTCAAGATTTCAAAGTCATTAGACACATAATCCAGGTTTCTTCTGTGATAATTCATTCCTATTTAAATTCTCAGGAGTGGGCAACAATCAGTAGGTTTGATGAAACTTGTCAGATTCTCTGTCATATCTCTTATACACACTTCAGGGAGATAGCATGCTTGGTAATTAATGATGTCTGTTCTACATCTATATACACCTGTTCCTCTTCACTTCATCAGGGAATCACCAAGCACCAGTACATATTATTTCTTCCTGGGTTCAATAATTCAATTCTTTGTATTTGCTAATGGTAATGAAACCTCATTTTCTGTTCTAAGTTGAATGGGATTCTTGTTTCTTTAAAAGTACAGATTATAGCAACAGAAACACCAAAAACTGTGCAGACACTTCAGTGCCTTTTGTAGTCCTATAATAATGCACACTTTTTTCTCTTTCTTTTTTCCTTTCTGTGTCCATCCCTCCCTTCCCCTGCCCCACACCCCAGCCAAAACTTGTCAGCATCTTGGTATTGATTTTTCTGTTTCCTTAGATCTCCATTTTTAGCCACATTATCACCATCATTACTATTTATTTTGGTTCTTTTAGGATCACCAAACAATTCTGAGAGCATGGGCAGTTAAAGATTTTGCTCCAAATTGTCCTTTGTATGTCCAGATATTGAAGCCTGAAAATAAATTCCACATCAAATTTGCTGGTAAGTTTAGCATTAACAGATATACTTTTCTTTTATAACTCATAAAAATGTATTTTAATTAGTGGAAACTTAGTAAACTGATGATGGCCTAGGCAAAATGACATGTTTTCACTGTCTTGTTTAGATAGTCTTCATTTTTACCATAGTTGTATGCTACTATGGAGTCAAATGATTTTTAGATTGATTTGCTCATTGTGTGTATATAGTCAATTAATGTATGGTTGGTTCATCAGAGTAATTTCAACAGCTAAGAGAAGCAACGTAGCATGGTGGATAGAAGAGTGACTTAGATTCAGGAAGAGCTGGATTCAAGTCCCGCTTCTGACACATACTAGCTTTGCTACCATGCACATAAACCCTAAATTCCTCAAACAGATCTCTTAAGACTTAGTTATGGTTGAGTTGAAAACCTGTATCCCAAGATAGAGTTTACCCACCAGGATTTCTCTACCCTGATAAAATCACAAATATGGAACAAACAAATAAACAAATTAACAGTTAAAAAAAACAGCCTGAAATAGTTGGACATAGCCACCAACCAGAATTGTTCCCACAGTGGTAGACAGCATATGGTATACATAACCAATTGGATTTTAAAGGTTTGATAAATAACCTAAATTACATGGAGTGACTCTTGTGTAAGTAATGTCTAACAATGTTTATTTGTATATGTTGTTGAAGATGACTTTGAAAACAGCACCAAAAGTGTGATAATACTGTCTTTTACCTTTCTTTTTAACCTTAGAGTTTAGCATGGTGCTTGGCACATAGTAAGCACTTAATAAATGTTTATTGACTTACTGACAAAATCATCAGTGAGGGAAACAGAAAGGGGAAATTAACCAGATTGATGAAAGATTATGCTATCACCTGAAAGAATTGGGAATGGTTAGCTTATATGACAACAGATTTGGGGGCTGGGGAAGAGGTTGGGTGTGAGAGTTGACTAAAGTCATTTGAAGGGCCCTTGTATGGAACAGATATTAGACTTATTCTGCTTGGACTCCAAATCAATGATGTAGAGGTGGTTTAGCAAGATGCACTGCCATTTTAGTGTTAATTAAATAATAGCATATATAGGCATTATCCTTGTTGTCCTTAACCTGTAGTTGATTACTGACCACCACCCCCCCAATTGAATAAGTGAATTAACATATTTTAATTTTGTAATTTAAACACTTTCTGCCCAATTGCATTGTATTGAAATTTTGATTTTGTTCTGGTTTGGCCAATAACATTGGTATGAATGAGTCTTTTTTTTTTAATTTTTTATTGATAGAATACCTCTCAATATTTCATGTTTATGTCACCTCTGAAATTCTATTTTATAGACTCACAATATCTGTCTATTTTTATGACTGAGATTACAACTTCTCAGTAGGGCCATATTCATATTATGCAGTGATGGAAGCACCCTATGCTCATTAAAATGCCATGAAAAGGGCTTGAGAGTGATGTATGGAGTTCTAAACCATTAAAATGGGTTCTGTATTTAAGCAGGTGGTGAAAAAAAGAATGTGAATTTACTAAGAAAGGCGGTATATTTGTAGTGTCACTTAATGTGCTGTAAATTAAATATCATCTGCTTTTATTTCTAAATCACATCCATTTGGTAGTATTCATTAAGAATCATTATCTTGCATATTCATGAATCACATACAACAGTAATTCTAATTATGCTATATGGAGAATAAGGACTTATTTCATTTACTTAAAATGTGTCTTATTTTTATCTTGAATTGTATAAATATTATCTAAGTTCAAATCCTGTCCCTTATATGTACTAGTTGTATGATCCTGGGCAAATCACTTAACCTCATTCATCCTTAGTTTACTTATCTATAAAAGGAAGAGAATAAAAAGTCATACTACTTCAAAAGATTGTTGTGAAGATTCTATATTTATAACACTTTGAAGACTCTCAAGCACCATATAAACCTTCATTGCTGTTATTACTTCTAAGAAAATGTGTGCTATTCCAGGTAGATATAAATTCCTCCTACATGTATGCAATGTTCAAGCATTGCCTTAGTTAACAGAGATAACACTGTAGTTCTGCTATCCATAGATAGTCACTTAAACGTTAGCACTCTTTTTTAGTTCATAAGTTTGCAAGATAACCTATATCTAGAACTGCAAAATTTTTGAAAGGCTGAGGGAAGGAATGAATTTAAAACAGAAAGGGAAGATGGGGAAAAATGCTATAAGCCTTTTAAAACTCCCTTTATAGCTCTAAAGTTAGTTTAGAAAGAGCAGAACATATGGGAAGGAGTCAGAGAAGGATTCCCTTTTACAGTATCTCCAACAAATGTTCATTCAGTCTCAGCTTAAATACCTCCAGAAATGGGGAGTTCACAGCTTAAGACAGCCTGTTTCACATCAGGCTTCAGGCAAGTCAAAATTTATTTCTCTATAACTTCCATTCATTAGTCTTAATTCTGTCCCCTGGGGCCAATCACTAATAACAACAGCAACAACAACGACAACAACAACAACAACAACAACAACAACAACAACAACAATAATAATAATGTACTGGAAAGTGTAATATGTTAAAAAGTATCATAATCAAAAACAAGGCCAAACAACACTGTATAATATTAAAAAAATGGGGATTGATGCAGTAGTTAAAGAGGTTTTAAAATATACAGACTAAAGAGCTTTCTAAGTATAGAAACCTAGAGGTAGAAATCAAAGCCATGTGGGAATAAGGAGAACATATTACCCTCATCATCCTGTCTACTATTAGAGTTGTACAGGTGGCTAGGTGGATCAGTAGATAGAGTGCTGGACCTGGACCAGGAATACCTGAGTTCAAATCTGACTTTAAACACATTAGCTTTGTGACAGTGGGCAAGTCATTTAGCCAGTATCTGTCTCACTTTCTTTATTTGTAAAATGGGGATAATAGTAGCACCTACCTTCCCAAGTTGTTGTGAGGATCAAGTGAGATACCATTCATAAATAACTTTGTGAATCTAAAAGTGCTAATGATTATTATAATAAAGCCGGATTATAATTTAAAAAAACAAACTTTGGACACTGTATATTTCTGTTAAGTCAGCCTAAGTTATATTATATTTTATTTTAGTGGCTATGTCACACTACTGATTTGCTGAGCTTGCAGTTCATAAAAACCTCCAAAACTATTTCAGATAAGATATTGACTAGCCATATCTCTTCTATCAAACAATCAATTTTAGTAAGTGCCTTCTATGTGCCATATATTGTGCTAAGTGCTGAGGATACAAAAGGAGGCAAAAGACAGTCCCTGCCCTCAAAGAGTTTTCAATCTAAGGTGGGGAGGAGACAAGAGGCAAACAAATATATACAAATCATGCTACATACAGGATAAATAGGAAATAATCAAGAGAGGGAAAATGCTGGAATTAATAAGTGTTAGGAAAGGCTTCCTGTAAAAGGTGAGATTTTACTTGGAACCTAAAGGAAGCCAGGGAAGTCAGTAGTTGGAGTGGAGAAGGAAGGGAGTTTCAGATATGGGAAACAAATAGAGAAAATTCCCAGAGGCAAGAGACGGAGGCCTGTATCATTAGATTGAAGGTATGTGTTGGGGAGTAAAGTATATGAAGATTAGAAAGATAAGAGCTTTGAATGCCAAACAGAGAACTTTGTATTTGCTTCTGGAGGCAATAGCAAGCCACTGGAATTATTATTGAGTAGTGAGGGTGACATGATCAGACCAGCATTTTAGGAAAAATCACTTTAGTGGCTGAATGGAGGATGGACTGGAGCGGGAGAGATTTGATGCAGGGTCAGATCCACCTGCAGGATATTACAATAGTTCAGGTGTGAGGTGGTGAGGGCCTGCACTAGAGGAGTGGTAGTGTTAGAGGAGAGAAGGGGAATTATTTGAGAGATGTTGCATAGGTGAAATTGAGAGGCCTTGGCAACAGCTTAGAGGGAGGGGGTGAGAGATAGTGAGTAATATCTATTCTATCCTGTACTTTTGAAGTTGACTTCTTTTTGAGTCCAAGTGTAAGACTTTAGATCAAGTTCTATTAGATTTAGTTTTATTTGGTTTATCCAATGATTTTAACTGCCAAGATCTTTTTGAGCCCTATTTCTGCAATTCATTATATGATTTGGGAGAAATAGCATAGTGTATAGAGAACTGACCTCAAAGCAGGAAGATCTGGGTTCATGAGAAATAAATAGATAGATAGATAGATAGATGAGCAATTATTAAGTGCTAGCTATGTGTTAGGCACTGTGCTGAATACTGGGAATACAGATATAAATAGTCTCTCCCACAAAGGCAATGGACAGCAATACATCAGAAATGAGTTAAACAGGGAAAGTATGGGATGGGAGAGAAATAGACTGGATAGTCATGAACTCAGTCCTAGTTTGAAGAGAGTATAGCTAGCTTAGGTGCTTCCTCAAATGGAAGTTCAAGAAAGAATTCATCAATCAGAGGAAAAGGCCTTTGGGGTGGAGGTGTTGCCAATGTGAGAAGAAGGCTGATGGGTGCTGGAGTGGAAGTAGGAAGTTGGTCAGGAAAATCATAGATTGTTCTGCCTTTGAAATCTCCTGGCTGTGTGACTAGGAAAAATCACTTAATCTCTCAATCCACTCTCAAGGCATTTTATAAGACATTTTATATGTCCATTTTTTTTGTATAAGGACTACCCTGTTTTTTGCCTTTCTTTATAACTTAGCTCAGGCTCTGATACAAAGTAAATTGCTTCCTTCTCAGAATATTTGCATATGATAAAATAAAGTGCATTATATTAAAGAGGAAACCAACTACATTGAAATACATTTATCAAAATAAGTTTAAAAAATTCACAGATCCTTTTCCCAATGTTAAGAATCCCTATTCTAAGTTACAAAAAAAAAAAAAGTTCATTTGCACTGGCAGATGAAGTTCCTTACCAGGAATATTTTACACTCATAAAATTACAGACCTAGTAAGAACAAAAACAAACAAAAATATGACTAATCTGTCAATCAAGAATTTATTAAGGACTTAGTATGTTTGAGGCACTGTGTTAAGTGCTGGAGATACAAAGACAAAAGCAAATCAGTCTTAGACCTCAAGGATCTTACATTCTAATGATGACGGTATTTTCTAAGGAACTAGTCTACTAGCATTGTTAATGAGGAAAATTTGGTTAGGCTGGTGTGACTTTTTCCAGATGGTCCCATTCTCGATCTCAGGCTTCACTTTCCAAATGATCACAAAACCAAAGTGGTTTAGAATTTTGCCAGGAATCAACCTCAACCCCACCAACCTATATCTTGAAGATATCTGTTTAAAAAGAAAGGAAGACAAATTGACATTTACCAGTCTCTAAACCTGTAAAATTTCATCAATTCTCTTTTATATTTTACTTAAATAATTACAGCTGGTAGCATTTTCATTATGTGGCAAAGTAGTTCTTGTGGACCTGGTCACTGGAGGTCATTGAGGGTAGCTATGTTTTCTTACCATCATAAAATGTATCTTGGATTGTCAGTTGCATGTTAGCTAAATTTCTTTTTCCCCTTTTCAGTATCTGAATATCATTCTTCTTTATTGGGTTAGGATTTTAAAGGACCATATGCTGACAATAATAACAAGAATAAGAACTCAACTTTATATAGTACTTTCACAAAAATCCTGTGGGCTATATAGTAAACATTCAAATATGTATACATGCATATACAGCCTCAGTTTCTACATCTATTTTTATATCTCTATCTATCTATTTATCTATCTATATATCTAGATGAGGAAACTAAGACTCAAAAATGACAAATGACTTGACCAAACACACAATTTTTGGAACTGGGACTTGAGGTCTTCATATTTTTAAGTCCAGGGTGAGAAAAATTTATTTTCTCCCATTTGAAGGACAAAAAGAAAAAGGAATCACTAGAAAAATTCCCTTCTACTTTCTTGAACCTCTACCTTAATATTCATGGATATATCACTGTTCTTGATCTCATCACTATATGGGAGATACTACTAATACTACTACTACTGTTGATGATGATGGTGATAGTTACTTTCCTGTGGACCATGACATAATTATAACATTTCCAGAATACTTGCATAAAACAAAACTGTTATATTTTATCCTTCCTATGCAACCATATTTCCCCAATAGATTTTATCACTATCAAATCTCTGAAGCCTTCCTTAGCCACATACTGCATTTTTTCCTGGTAATTGTTGTCTTTCTGTAGCTCAAAAGTCAAATGTCAATATCACTCTAGCTCTATTGTGAGTCTCATGAACAAGGACATATTTTTCTACAAGGCAATGCTTTTAGTAAAAGTGGTAATTGGGCACATATGTATAAGGTATGTATGGCATGGGGAAAATAGAGGGATGATTCATTAACTAGTGACATAGAAAGACACTGTATCCTATACTAGCTTCTCAATTCAATTGTGACAATTTATGTCTCAGGTCAGATCTCTCTGCTGAAATTCCCTTGATAGAAGGTCATGCATTTCTGCTATTGAAACTTCTCTGCCTTTTCCAAATTAACATTCCTTTCTTCAGATTCAGATCTTTCTGAATCAATTAAAAAAGGGGCTAAGTTGAAAATATTTTCAGAAAAGAGTATATAGATTACAATGAGTAGCTTCAAATTATAAAAAAAAAAATCTAATTCTATAGCTCCCCATATTGGAATTCTTATTTTATTTTGTTCTATTCCATTTTAAAGACTTGACATCTAGGTTACTTAAAGTTTCAGCTATGTTTTTATAAAGCAATTCTTCATGCAGAGATCTTGAATGAAGGTATAGGATAGGATAAATTCTTTAGATTAGTCACCTATGTCTGAGGTAGTTTCGCTGAGTCTTCTTGGCAGATGAAGTCATTCAGGAAAATAAGTAAGAGGTTGCCTCCTCTTATGGCAAACAATTACTAGTTAAATTTAAGTTGGCTCTAAAAAACAAAAAAAAAAACAACTGAAACAGGCATGGACTCTGAAGGTCAGTTACTTCTTCCTCTGACCTTTTCTCCTGCTGGAATTTCTTGGCCATTTCAGTCATTCTTTTAACAGAAGGGAGAGGAAAACATAATTAAATGGGTCTATTTTCATCCTCGGCTAACAGCTTTTTTTAAATAAAGAATGGGGAAAAAACAGTGGATCAAGTGAGGTTTTGGATTGTGGATTTATCCATGCTTTGACTCCACAATATTTTCCCTTGATAGTAAGGAGAAAGTTGTAGTTCATGAATAAAAGGAAGAAGCATAATGCAAAAGGAAAAGCTTTGAATGAAATGGTTTCTGCTTTGAAACTGAAAAGTGACTAGGAGAGTGAATCATTGTGCTGGATCAGTAGGAGTTAGATCTGGGAGTTTAAAGACATGTTTCCAATTGTCAGAAGAAAGGTGCTTTTTAAAGAAATTCAGGTAAAATCAATGTATTTTTAATGATATTGTTGACAATATTGTACAAATACTATCTTCTTTATAGTGGATATTCCTGACTACTTTAACATCAAAAAGATTATTGAAAAGCATACATCTTGTCTCCAAGTGGCCAATTTACAGAAGAGAAAAAAATCAGCAAGGGAGAATATCTATCAGGGAACAATGCATTGAGCAAAGAAAGAGTTCTGAGTCAAGGTCTTCTCCATTTCCAGATCAACTACCTTCCTGCTCTTTTTTTTGATGAGGACACCTGCCCTTCTTATTGCTTATTTTCTGTCACATTCCCCCCCCCCCCCAAATACCAAGACCCAGAGACCTTCATTGCACTTTAGTTTGCCCTTAGTAGGCACAGCCTCATGTTTCACATGCATCCCTTGAAACTCCTCAAAAGCCTTCCCACCCCACATCAAATCTTATCGGTTCTATACCACATCTTCTCAGGGCCTTGTTCAGTGGCTAAAGTTAACCTAATAGATTCCATAAACAATAATGTATGAATAGCTTCGTTATTACTTTGCCCAGGGTTTAGTGGATGAAGGGCTGATTTTGAAACCAGGAAAACTTGGAGTGTGTTTCCATACAGGGAGTTTAGGAGTTTCCAATATGCTGAATCTATCCCCTACCTCCCACCCCCACACTCACATTTACACTTACACTCACACACTTTGTCAATTTGAGAATCTGTAAAGGTCTGCCTAGAAAAAGCAACATCCAGTGAAATGAATATTCAATGAAGGAATTTCAGTAATTATGGCTGGTGAGAGAGGGAGTTTTGAAGAGAGGAGGTTTTTCCTGGAATTCCTCCATAGGCAGCTGCCTACTTTCCTTAATTTGCCTTTAAAACATCCAAAAGGAACAAGCAAAGATGCACTTAGCACCTACTCTGAGAGTGCTGTGGACACAAGGGCAGTTGTGTGTGTGTGTGAAGGCTTACAAATGAACTTGGGCTAATGTCCATAAACTGGGAATGATTAACAAATTCATTAGAAATATTTGACAATGATGTCTCCAGTATTTGAAAACCCTGGTTTCTACTGAAGTCTCAAGTAGAAGGCAAACAAGAAATAACATGTTCGTGTTTTCCAAGTTTCTGTCATCTTCTTAACATTACATTTTGTGTCAAAGGGTCATTTTGTATTTTTGAATAGCAACAATTCTTATTATGGGAGAGGGCTTTAGTTAAGCTAATGGCATAACCTCATTTAAACCACACACTGGATCCCACCTGATAAATCAACTAATAACTGTTGCTTTTTTATGAACTCTTTGTCCAACTTCCATAAAACTGGGCTAATGATTGTATGTGTATGTATGTATATTGACATATGGTTCTCTTGCCAGGAAAACTCCCAGTTTTTCAAATCCCTACATCAACTTAAGAGGGACTTAGATAAGTCCTAATGAGTGGCCTGAGGAAAACAGGGGTTAAGTGACTTGTCCAAGGGTTACTCAACTAACAATCAATCAGTAAGCATTTATAAAGCACCTACTATGGAACAGTTTCCTGCAGGAAGCACTGAAGATACAAATACAAAGAATGAAACCATCACTAGGCAGCTAGGTGGTACAAAGGATAGAGCACTGGAACTAGATTCAGGAGGAATGGAGTCCAAATCTGACCTGGGACATTTACTAGCTGGCCAAGTCACTTTGTCTTTGTTTGCCTCAGTTTCCTCAATTGTAGAACGTAGATAATAACAACATCTAAGTCAGAGTTGTTGTGAAGATCAAATGAGATGATACTTGTAAAGAGCTAGCACAGTGCCTGGTACTTAGTAGGCACTATATAAATGTATACTCCCTTCACCTTCTTACTAGCTGTATAATTTTGGACAAGATACTTTATGCTTTCAAGCTTGTTTCCTTATCTGTAAGATGGAGGGGTCCTGGGAAGAGGGATTAGACAAGATACCCTCTAAGATCCCTGAGAGCTCTAAACCTATGATTTCTAGAGATATATGAACTTCTCTTTAACTTGTACATTTGATTTATAGATTCTCAACTTTTTTTCTCTCCTTAAGCCTGAAGGAATATGAAATAAGATTAAACAATTTTATATAACCACACTTTTCCTTTTAAAATCAGGCTTATTCAGCATATATTTGAAAAAACAACTATATATATGCATATACTATGTATAAAAACATGCATGTATGTCTGAATATGTAAAATGTGTGTGTATGTGTGTGTGTGTGTGTGTAGTTTGGGAACTTAGATTCTGTTCCAGTCAGCACCATGAAAACATTTTGTTTTTAATTGAGACTGACAGGGAAGCAAGGCTCTGTATGTCATTGTAGGATTATGGGTGGTGTGTGACTGTAATGCTAATATGACATATTATTCTTTGGCAGACTAAATAAGGGCAATTGGGTGCCAGATATGTATTGTGTGTAAATGGTGGGTTAAGCAATACAGAAATTCTTTATTTCAAAATATATCACCACTCCTTTCCTCAGGGGGAAAAAAAGTTGAAAACAACTCCTTTAGTCATCACATGAAAAACAATTTTAAAACCCGCTTACTATCTTTCTGATGTTCACCAAGTCACTTAATCTTTCTAAGACTCATGTTTCTCATCTGATAAATGTCAATAACAACAATAATAGCAACACGTCAATCTACCAGCAAGAATATATTAAATTCCTATTATGTGTCAGTAACAACAGCAACTAAGGTTTCTGTAACCGCTCGGAGTTTGTGAAGAATATATTTTATTTCATTTGATTGTCTCATCTGTAAAATAAGGGGTTTGAACTAAATGGTTTCCAAAATTCCTGCCAACTCTAAATCTTTGATCTTAAGTAGTGAAAGTGTTTGGGCAGATAGGTGGTACGGTGGATAGAGCACTGGTCCTGGAGTCAGGAAGATCTGCTTCAAATTTGGCCTCAGATACTTATTAGCTGGGTGACCCCTGGACAAGTCACTTAACCTCTATTTGCCCCAGTTCCTCATCTGTGAGTGAGGACATACTGAAGAAGGAAATGCAAAGCAATCCAGTATCTTTGCTAAGAAAAGGATGGACTTCATTTGTGGAGTCACATAGAGTGGAACATGACTGAACAATGACAACAAAGTAATATTAACTGTTTTAGAGGAAAACAAAACTCCTAGAGTCTAAGTGATCTGCCTCTGTAAATACACATAGTAAGTTTCAGAATCAGGATTTGAACACCAGTCTCTGCGTTGCAGGTCCAGTGCTCTTTACACTAGACCAAACAACCAAAATACGTAGATTCCATTTTTTTCCTCCTCAGATCTAGTTTCACTCACGTACTTAATGAAGTCTGGCTAGAGACTGAGACTTGTTAATAAGTATGGCAAAGCACAACTGTGATGCTCCTCTTTATAAATGGAATTGAGGGCTATGCAAATATAGCAGTTAAGTGCCCTAAATTCCCATTAATTAATTTTGAGCACCCCAGCTGCTTGTCCCGATTCCTGTTTACTCAGAACCAAAAGAGATGATACTATATAACTATTAAGTTTTCAGCAAGTAGATGTATTAACCTCTGTAACTCTGCAACTGTTGTTTCTTCTCTATATACAGCATGATTCCTCCCCCCAAAACAAAACAAAAACAAAAAAACCAACAACAAAAACCCACCCCAACAATACAGTTTTGACCAGAATGTGCAAATCAATGGTTTTATATAGGCAGAGCTATGATAATTTTAGTAATATTATAATTTATATCCTACTTTCTTTCAAAAAAGTTTTGGGGATGATTCAAAACATATTAAATGGGAAGATTAAAAAGAAAAATAGAGCAACCACCAAATAAAAGGAGATTGAAGCATTCTAGTGAATTGAGATGAGTCTATTATTACAACTAAGCACCAAATTTAACTCTGATCTTCCTCATATCTTAGACAAAAAGGGGAAAAAAGTTGTCATTTTAGACAAGAGGTATTTATACAATTCTTAAAAATCTTAAGGAAGGAATTTCCCCCATTTGTATTTGGTAATCCCCAGTATCAAGAAATTTATGATAATCAGACATAAGACCAAGTCCTCCTGTAATACAAATATCATTGAGATTAAATGCATAAAGATTACTTGGTAGTTCCAGAGGAATTGTGAAGGTCTTGTGATAGTGGAAAAAATATAAAGAAGTAGTCTAGAAGTTCCCAGTTATACCTCTTCAGTTTTTTCCTTAAATTTCTTTCCCTGCTCTCATCAGAGAAGAGGTAGAGATTGGATTGAAAGGCACTGAGCCAAACTAAAAAATTGTCACATATAAGCTGGGTTTGGTGAGACTGGGGTAATTTGACTCAGGCTAGGGTTTTTTTGTCTGTTTTTGTCTAGGCAGTGGGGTTAAGTGACTTGCCTAGGGTCACACAGCTAGTAAGTGTTATGTGTCTGAGGCCGGATTTGAACTCAGGTCCTCCTGAATCCAGGGCCAGTGCTCTATCCACTGCGCCACCTAGCTGCCCCTCAGGCTAGGTTTTTGACCTTTCAATCTAGTCGGAGTGACTTAATATAAACATGGGCAATCCACATTAGTAACTTTTAGTACTTGCACTACTTTGCAAAACTGCAAAGTAAGCAAATGCTGTCCTTTTTTTAAAAAAACCATTTATCTTTTCCCCAATCCCAAGACAAATAATTCTCTCCAATCCCTACTTGCTTTTGATGAATTCAGGCATCATTCACTTCAGACTCTTCCTGTGCTATCCTTCCATCTTTCCCACAAAAGCCCTTGTCTATAGGCTACAATGCTAGGTAACTTCTCTTATACCACCATGAACATTAAAGATGTGAGTCTCAGCTACGAAAAGAGATGAGGGCTAGAGATATCTATTTCAGATTCATATGCATAGACATGATAGTTGAAGCTATGGGGATAAATGAGATTTTCAAGGGAAAATGAGTAGAGAGAGCAGAGAAAACAGTCAGGATAGACAATGGGAGCACACACACATTAAAGCACTGACATTGAAAAGCCATGAAAAGTCAATAAGGACACAGGGACAGAAAAGTAGGCAAAGTCAGTCAACATGTCTTTATTATAAGCGCTTACTACGTACCAGACCATAATTAAAAATTGGTGATGCGAACAAAGAAAAAAACAATAATTAAAACTGTCCCTGCCCTTCCAGAAGCATGGAGAAAACAACACGTAAATAATAGGTACATGCCAAAATATATATAGTGTTCAGTTATTTTTTTCAGTCATGTCCAATTCTTTGTGACCACATTTGAGGTTTTCTTGGCAAAGATACTGGATTGGTTTGCCATTTCCTGATCACAACTTTGAAATTCTTGTCCATGTGATTCTATAAATAAGGAATACAAGGGTCTTCCTATAGGTCTCAACGTTAGATAGCTATCAATTCAGCACATGAGCCTTCATTCTAACTACACGACATAATATTTCCAAAGTGTAATGGGCTTCCTTGAAAGGTAATGCGTTCCCTTCCTGAAGATCTTCTAGTAGGGGCTTCTGATCCCTTATCAGGAATATTATAGTGGAGATTCTTTTAAGTATGAATTGGATTCAATAGTCACCGAGGTCCTGTCCAACTCTCAGATTCTGTAACTCTGTGGCAATCATTTATCTCCTTGTATATTTTATTCTAGTTGTGGCACATAATTCATCATCAGTAAGATGCTGTAGCCTATTTATGCCTATCACTCAGCCCTTTAATGCCCTTTGGGTAATAGGCAATTCTGATTCTTCAGAGACTATAGTATTCATAGCCATATACAGAAAGGGAAGAGAATAAACATCTTAAGCACTTCTACATGCCAGGTACTGTGCTAGCTCTTTACTAATATTTTATCATTTGATCTTCACAATAACCCTGGGATGTAGTTGCATTATTATCCTTATTTTACAGATAAGAAAACTGAGGAAAATAGAGATTAAATGACTTGTCCAGGGTCACATAGCTAGTAAGTTCTTGAGGCTGGATCTGAACATAGATTTTCTTGACCCCAGGTCCAGTGCTTTACCCACTACACCACCGAGTAGCTTGTGCAATCAGTGCATGCCATCCAAAAAGAGAAATCACCTAAAGATCTTATCATTTATATAGAGAATCCCTCTTCCTTTGAAACTCAGCATTGGAATTCTCCATGAAAATGACAAATATGTCGCCCTGTCTAATACTTCCTTTTTTATCAATACTCTGAGAATCACTGAATAAAATTATCTTTTTGGGGTTCCTCTAAGAGAATTCTGTCAAGTATATGTAGGTGAGAAATTTGAGGTGTGTGAGAGAATATTTAAGATAACATTTTGTCTGCAAAGTAATTTTTTTAAGTTTTATTGATCATTTTTGTTTCTTACAATACTTTCATTCTATATATACATTTCTCTCTCTCTCTTTCTATATATATATATCTATATATGTCTATGTCTGTATCTATATCTATATGTTATTTCATCTCACACCAGATTTGAACTCATTCTTATAACAAAGAAAAAATGAAGTGAATACAACCTATACAGTAACCATATAACAAAACTATATGTAACATTCTTCCCTTGCCTTTCTTTTGAGAGGAGGGAGATATGTTTCATTGTCTATTTTTCCAAACCAATACTGGTTTTAAAAATTACTCAGAGGTTGGCTTCTGTTAGTGTTCTTTTCACTTATAATCAGGGATATGCTGGAGCCAGCTTACAGGAGCCAATTGTAAAATTTTCAGAGTGATGATTTATACTCCATAAATCAGTAAATGCTACATATCAATAATTGATTTATTGTTCTGTTGATTGTCTAAGTTTAATGAAGTGTTGGAGAAAATGTTAATAATGCAGATTAAACCTAAAAGAGTGTTGTATGTATATTTGGCGCGGGAGGTAGCAGGAAAGTTGGTTGTTAAAACATTTACCATCACACTCTTACTTACATTGTAAAGAAATACCACTAATGGGACCCCACTTCTGGGCCCCACTAAATTTGGATCATTAACTGTAGCATTTTGAAAGAAAGTTATTTGTTAGAGTTTGAGGCTAAAACACAGAGACTTGATTCCTTTCTCCTACCCATTTCAATTCCTGGATTTGATGGCAGAAGTCTCTCCAAATGGGTGCATGTATGATGAAGCAGCATATACAACATGAAAGGAAAGGCAGGAAAAAAAAAACCACACTTATTATTATGAAATTTATATAAGATTTATTAAGGGACATCTTTTTTGCTAACTTTAAAGCACGGTATAAATTCTAGCTATCATTATCATCATTTTTTTTTGTTTAAAATATGTATGCATGTATAAATTCTCTAAAAAGCAGTATTAATTCATTTGTATTCTCCAGAAGAAGGGTGGCACATGAAGGTATCATAATTCTAAGAATCTAACATATCCTTATAAACCATAAAAAGGAGAATAGCCAGAAACAATAGACTATAAAAGGAATCACAACAGTCAGTTTAAGAGGCCACACAACATATTAACTTGGTTATCATAAATATATATAAAATATGGCTTTTCTGATTCTGTTTATTTACACAGAGTAAAATAAAATTATTTTACTCTGTGTTTAGTTATATGCATTTTCTCATATATTATTGAATTTCTCATATACATCCTTTCTTGTCATATAATTATATTCCATTTCATCAAATTTATTTTAATTATCAACAGATGATAAAATTGTAGGATCTTATATTCTTTCTATTATTCAATTTTGTGACTTAAAGGGAATGTTCTGCTTTAGGATCTTGTTAGGAAAAGTCTGTCCATTTCTTTCTTATGTTTTCCTTAAGTATGCTCTCAATATGTATATTTCTCATTCCCATAAAGATTTTGTATTGATGACAAAATATGTATATGTCAGTAGTTATTAATCCTTTGTTTTATTTTTTCCTCAATAATAAGGCTGATGACTTTTCTTTTTTTATGGTAATTTTTATTTATTTTTTTTTGTTTTCAACATTTACTTCCACAAGATTTTGAGTTCCAAATTTTCACCCCATCTTGCTCCTCCCCCACCCCAAGATGGCATGCATTCTAAATACCCCTTCACCTAGTCTGCCTTCCTTTCTATCTCTCCCCCCCTTCTCTTATCCCCTTCCTCTTCAATTTTCCTGTAGGGCAGAATGGATTTCTGTACCCCATTTCCTGTATTTCTTATTTCCCAGTTGCATGTGAAAACATTTTTTTTAACATGTGTTTTTAAAACTTCGGGTTCCAAATTTTCTCCCTTCCTCCCTCCCCACCCACCCTCATTGGTAAGGCAAGCAACTAAATATATGTCATATATGTGCAGTTATGCAAAACACTTCCATAGTAGACATGCTGTGAAAAACTAACTCTATTTCCCTTAATCCTATCCTGCCCACCCATTTATTCTATTCTTTCTTTTGACCCTGTCCCTCCTCAGAAGTATTTGCTTCTGATTACTCCCTTTCCCAATCTGCCCTCCTGTCTATCATTCCCCTACTCTCTTGTCCCCTTCCCCCCCATTTTCCTATAGGGTAAGACAGATTTCCACACCCAATTGAGTGTGTATGTTATTCCCTCCGTAAGTCAAATCCTATGAGAATAAGATTCACTCATTCCCTCTCACCTTCCTCCATTTCCCCTCTACTGTAAGAGCCTTTTCTTTTCTGTTTTTTTTTTTTCTGGGATAATTAACCCCGTTCTACCTCTCCCTTTCTCCTTCTCCTAGTATATTCCTCTCTCATCCCTTAATTTTATTCTCCAGATATGACCCCTTCATTTTCAACTCACCCTGTGCCCTCTATCTATCTATCTATATCTATATTTACATACATATAATTTTTTCCCCTCCAACTCCCTTAATACTGACAAAGGTCTCATGAGTTACAAATATCATCTTTCCATGCAGGAATGTAAACAGTTCAACCTTAATAAGTCTCTTATGATTTTTTCTTTCCTGTTTACCTCTTCATGTTTCACTTGAGTCATGAATTGGAAAATCAAATTTTCTATTCAGCTCTGGTCTTTTCATCAAGAATGTTTGAAAGTCTTCTATTTTACTGAATGATCATTTTTTCCCCTGCAGGATTATACTCAGTTTTGCTGGGTAGGTGATTCTTGGTTGTAATCCAATCTCCTTTGCTCTCCGGAATATCATATTCCATGCCCTGCAGTCCCTTAATGTAGAAGCAGCTAAATCTTGTGTTATCCTGATTGTGTTTCCACAATACTTGAATTGTTTCTTTCTGGCTGCTTGTAATATTTTCTCCTTGACCTGGGAACTCTGGAATTTGGCTACAATATTCCTAGGAGTTTTCCTTTGGGGATCTCTTTCAGGAGGAGATCACTGGATTCTTTCAATTTCTATTTTGCCCTCTGGTTCTAAAATATCAGGACAGTTTTCCTTCATAATTTCTTGAAAGATGCTGTCTAGGCTCTTTTTTTGATCATGGCTTTCAGATAGTCCAATAATTTTTAAATTCTCCTTCCTGAATCTATTTTCCAGGTCAGTTGTTTTACCAATGAGATATTTCACATTGTTTTCTAATTTTTCATTCTTTTGGATTTGTTTTACAGTGTCTTGATTTCTCATCAAGTCACTAGCTTCCAATTGCTCTATTCTAATTTTTAAGGAACTATTTTCTTCAGTAATCTTTTGGACTTCCTTTTCCATTTGACGAATTTTGCTTTTTAGGGCATTCTTCTCCTCATTGGCTTTTTGGACCTCTTTTGCCATTTGGGTTAGGCTATTTTTCAAGGTATTATTTTCTTCAGTATTTTTTTTGGGTCTCCTTTAGCAAGCTGTTGACTTGTTTTTCATGATTTTCTTGCATCACTCTCAGTTTTTCCTCTACTTCTCTTACTTGCTTCTCAAAATCCTTTTTGAGCTCTTCCAAGGCCTGGGACTGATTCATATTTTTCTTGGAGGGTTTGGATGTAGGAGCTTTGACTTTGTTGTCTTCTTCTGGTTGTATGTTTTGCTCTTCTTTGTCACCAAAGTAAGATAATATAGTCTGACTCTTTGCACTGCTTACTCATGATCCTGGCCCATTACTTGAGTTTTAAACTCTTTGTTAGGGTAAAAGTCTGCTTCCAATGTGAAGAGTGTACTGTCCCAAGCTTCGGGGGTTTGTACAGCTGTTTTCAGGGGTACTTTTAGGGACCTGTAAATTTTCAGTTCTTCCAAGGTGCTATGATAAGGGGCGAGGTGTTTTCTCTCCACCACCACAGCAAGCTCCACCACACCAGCATTCCTCCTTGTCCCAGGACCGCCCCTCAGAACTGTGACCCAGATCCAAGCACCGGTAAAGCAAGAGATTCCTGCCTCAGCACTGGCAAAGAGATCCTTGCAATCCCCCTCTGATCAGCCACTTGATTCCCCCTCAGTCTGTGGGCTAGAAGCACAGGAAAAAGTCTCGGCCCCGGGCCAAGCTCGGGGATTGGAGCTGAAACCACCTTGCTTTTCTCTCTCACTGCAGACACATACTTTTCCCACTGACCTTCTAAGTTGTCTTTGGCGTTCAGGGGTTGAGAAGTCTGGAAACCACCACAGCTGTCTGCGATTCAGTCCTCTGAGGCCTGCTCCAGGGTCTCTGTGGCCTGCGCGCCCATGCCACACTGCGCTCCTCTCCCCGCCCAGTGCAATATACCTTTCCAATCAACCATCCAGGCTGTCTTTGGCTGGAAATTTGTTTCACTCTTTCTTTTTGTGGGTTCTGCTGCTTTAGAATTTGTTTAGAGCCATTTTTTTAGGTATTTGGAGGGCTTTGGGACAGAGGTCAAGACAGTCACTGCTTTCCCTCCGCCATCTTAGCTCCACCCCCTACTTTTCCTCAAATGATATCTTCCCCTCTTTCAGAATTATATGAAAACTGATCCCTCAGGGCTCCAATTATCATATTATTTACACTTACAGCACTGACCTTCTACATATAGCACACATACACACATATACACACAAACCTATTCTCATTCAACTGTTATTTTTACCTTTGATTTCTTCCTGCCCTATCCACTTTCTTATATAGCACATCAGGGACTATTACGTGAGAGTCTAAATTGGTGGCCCCCCTGCTTTGATGAAGAAAATATTTTGTTGAGATTGCTTCCATCCTTTTATTGTCCATTTGTTGCAAGAAAACCTGTGAATCAAGGAGGATGTGACCTGAAAAAAGTGAAGTGAAATTGATGAATAGACTGTCCTTGGGGACCTTAAAGTGAAGATTTTTAATATGGTGGTATAGACAGAAGCCTCTTTATAAGGTTTGAATTCCCCAGGCCTACCTTACTGGCCCTTCAACCAGTTTAATGCTTTGCAATCATAACACATTGTACTTTTGGAGAACTCTAGGAATTGATAGGAAGTACTTCTTTATCAGGTACTAAAACATGTCTCTGAAACTTCCATATATTTACCCTAGTTTTCCTGTGTATTTATACATACATATATACATAATATACATATCCTACATATTTAAAGGCAGCTATCACTTCTATCCATCTCTTCCCTTGTTCAAATAATCCTAGTGGCCATATGATGTGAGCCACGTTGGCTGGCACATCACAATGTTGGCTCAGTTTTAGTTTGCAATTAGTTAAATTTTCTATACTTCAGTTTCTTCATCTTTGAAATGTGGAATTTGGAATAGATTTTCTGATATCCTTATATCACATTATAGATTGCCTTTGTTAGATCAAATCTGAATTTTCCCTTAGGAACAAGTATTAGGAAGGACATTGACATCTGGAGTAAAATTATCAGAAAAATGAAATGTCTGAAGACCATGCTTTATGAGGATCAGTTGAAGGAACTGGGCATGTTTAGTTTAGGAAAGAGAAGTCTTCAAAAACACATGATAGCAGTCTTCAAGTGCTTGAATAGCTATAATGGGGAAGGTGCTTGATATCAGAGGGTAAAATTAAAATAATGATTAAAAAAATCAAAGAGATAGATTTTTACTCTATGGAAAGAAAAAAACAACTTCCTATTAGATATTCTAAATGTGAAATGGTATACCTGATGAAAGAAGAAAGAAAGGCAAAAAAGAAGGAAAGGAAAAAAACCCAAATATTCATTAAGAACTCACTGTGTGACAAATGGATACTAACTTCTAGGGATATACATACAAAAGGAAAGAGGGAACCTATCCTCAAGGTCATATTGTAATAGGGGAACAAATACCCAGAAGGGAGCAGTTGTCATAGAGGGATACTATGATCTACAAAGTTCCTGGGTTGGTGAGTGGTACCTTAGAAGCAAAGATTCATACATCTATTCCATCAAGAAACAATGGCAGAACTGATTTGATCAGAGTTCCAGAGCTGGAGTGGGATATGTAGGAAAAAGGGATACCTGTGGTAGGGAGGCTGTGGAGAAAGCGGCCAAAGAGCTGGAAGTGAAGTGAAACATAGCATGCGTGCTTTTTGAAATAGTGACTGTGGAAAAGTAGTTACCAATCAGAAGTACAGGCCAGTCTTAGTTGAAGATGAAACGACCATGTTAAAAAATAACATTAGTGAATCCATTTTGCCTTTATCCACCATTTTGTGAAGCTAAGTTTCAATTGCTTATAAGTCACCTGATTTTGAAGAAGTCACAAGATTACCCCAAAGGTCACCTAACTTAAAGAATGTCAAAAAAACTATCCCCTTTCCCTCTTACTTAAGTGTCTCACTCCAACATTGAGAAATCAGATGTCTCAATCCTTAGAATCCTGTTTTTTACTCCTTCTTGACTGTATAGAAATCAAGCTTTGAGGTCCTTGGCAACCAAGAACTTTGGGCCCACTCTGTTTTGCAACCACATGCATGCTAATTAAATTGTCTGAATGAATCTGTGTTTCTCCCCACCCCACACACAAACTATTAATAGTTGGGGATGTAACAGAAAGGATTCCTTATAGACTTTGATTAGACTAGATGTCCTCTGACATTTCTTTCAACTCTAAGATTTTGTAACTCTGTGGGGAAAAATTTAAAAAAAAAGTTCACACAAATTCCATCATGTAATTGTGAAATATATTAAACCCCCCCGAGAATAGGTGTTTAGATTTGTCAGTATTTTTCCTAAGTGATATTAGATTTGTTCAGGCCTATGGAAATCTTTTTTGGAACCCAATTCTGTCATCTGGTGAGGTGGTTTTATTTTCTAACTTTGTGTCATATACAAATTTTATAACTACATTGTCTATGATTTCATCTGGTCATTGATTAAAATGTTGAATGGAATAAAGCCATGTACTGATCACTGGGGTTCTCTAGTACACCTCCCTCTGGAATGACATTGGTCCCTCTAGTCTTTTCATCTGATTGTTCAATCAATTAGGAGTCCCCCTAATTGAATTATTCTGTAGTACAAATCTTTCCTTTTTCATCATGAAGAAAACATGAAAGACTTTGCTAAATGTATTATTGGAGTCAGGCATAATGTGTCCACCGAATTCCCCTCATAAACCCTAATTAACCCTCTTAATAAAGGAAATGAAGCATGACCTAATCTTAATGATCTCATTGCTACTAATTACTGATCATTGTTTCTCTTTCTAATTGTTTAAAATCCATTCCTTAATCATTTATTCTAGAATTTTGCCAGGACTCAAAGTCCCACTCACTTCTCTATAGGTAGTTGCATCCATTCCATTTCCTTTTTGAGAACCATTAGAGAGAAATAGATTTTTCCATGTAAAATTTTGAACAGGTAGTACTACCAAGAATTTGTGTCACGATCCTCATTAACTCAAATTAAGATGGGTATATGAGGTACTCTATACTGGTATGCTCATTTTCCGTGAAACTGGAATGCTTGTAGAGTCATCCTTAAGTGAGTGATTTCAATGACTATTCACAAGGTAATTACTAAGCAATTGGTGGGATTGCTAATAGTCTGATCTGGTTACCCACAGAATAATTATTTTCATCATTATGGTAACTGAAACAGATTGACCAATCAAAAATAAGTTGATTGTTAGAACCTGACTACTGTGGTCTAATAAAAAGAATCGAGTTTCATAACAATTATTCCACTGAGCCATCACAGGGATTTAGGTGAAGAAAGTATCTCCTTTTTTTGACACGCATTTTCAGATGTTCTGAATGCTTGTTATACTTCCTATAAAATGCAGGGCATAAACAGCAAACATTTTAAAATATTTTAATTGTTTTCCATTCTGTTAAAAATCCTTTCAAAAAAAAAGAAATATTTGATTTTTGTTAAACAGGACAGAACTACATCAGTCTATGCATGGGTGCTTTTGTTTACAACCTTCCTAAGAGCTGTTGCTTAGCAACTGCATTGAAGAAGCTTCTAGTGCTCTAAATCACAGGCTGTATTCATACAATTTTAAGTTCTCAAAAAGGACTGGATTCTATGAGGAGAGATTTTGATATTCAGCATTTTGAGTACATTGGCAGCAATTATTCATCACACATGCATAAAAATAGATTTGAAAGAATGTATCTGTAAATATTCTATTTATTTTAAATAGTTATCTAAGTTAGTCTATACTGTTTAATCTGTATTCAGATTTTTTTTCAAACCTATTGTTTTAGAACTTACATGACAATAGTATACTATGTAGGCATTTCCATAACCTAAAATAACCTCATAGCAAGAAAATTATGATTTATTTAAAATAACTATTATTTGGTTGGCAAGCATTTACAAATATTATCCAAGCCAAACATTTTGTCTGCTTTTATTGCTGGAATATCATCTTGCATAGATGGTTTGTTGGGGTTCAGAAGTTGGGAACTCATAATATTAAAATAATTCCATTTCTTTCTTGTCTAATGAGGTCTCTAAGCCAGGAGGAGCAGGGTGTGGTTTATGTTCCCATGCCTCACAAGATCTTCTAGTTTTGTACTTTGTGAGTCTCAGGAGTTTTATGTATGTTGTAGTTAGTCTAAATTGAGATTTTATACAAAATGATTTTCTGTCATAATGATCAGTTTTCATGTCTGCATGTCCTTTGTCTCTTACTATGTAGACATAGCAGATTTCTCTGATTATGCCACTCTAGTCGAAGGATCATTGATCACAGCTGGAAGGGGCATCGGAAGATATCTAGTTCAATCTTTTTTATTTTATTGATGAGGCAACTGAGTGTCAGTTAGGTTAAGTAACTTGACCAAGATCACACAGGTTGTGAGTTAGAAAAGTTAGGAAGGAAAATTAATATTTATAATTGCTACTTATTGTGATTGATCTGTTTCCTCAATATGCTAAATAATGAGTAAAATGTAAATATAGGAAAAGGCATATGGTTATGTAAAAAGTGGCCACTCAAAAGATTAAAGCCCTTTTAATGATGTTTAATGATGATGATGCAGATGATGTGATAATGATGATAGCATTTATAGCACTTTAGGTTTTGCAAAGAACTTTACAAAAATCTTATCTCATTTTATCTTCACAATAACCTCAAGAGATGTAGGACCTATTATCATCCCCATATTATCCCCATACATTTGAGAAAACTGAGGGAAACTGATTAAGTGACTTGCCCAGGGTCTCACAAAGCCTGTCTGAGACAAGCTTTGAACTTAGACCTTCTCTCTCAGAGATTCTGTAGTTCAGAACCCTCTATTCTGAACCCTATATTTCTATCTGTTCTCATGCTTGGAAAGGCACGGTTGGTTTGAATGAGTTTTAGAGACTATTTTTTGTTGAGAATTAGAGAGATCTTTTGTAATTACATTTATGCCTTCCACATCACAACTTTCCCCATTGAAGTTTTGATATATTGAAGGTTGGGATAAGAAATTAAATTAGAATTCTTGGGGAATCTTGTGGAAGCCACAGCAGACATACAAAGGCCAGCAGACAACACAGAAAAAATTTTAAAACTTAGAAATGCATAAAATATATGTATTGTATACTATCAACCCAAAGTTTAAAATAAGCTACTGTAAACACCCCATGAAAAAATCAGACTTCCTCTTTGGTAGGAAGGGAGAGCCAAAAATTATAGTACAGGGGTGCTATACCCCTTACGCCCATGATGTGGAAGAATAACCCTGTATACATGAAGAATGACTCTAAAGACCTGATTTTTTTAAAAAAGGTCGTTACTTTGGAGTCAAACTTATTACTTTGTAGCTGCACCTTTAATCAACTTGGTGTAAAGAATATTGAATTGATAGATAAGAAACAATTCATTCAAACTTTTTGGGTTTGGATGAGTCATATAATCTATATCTATCTATCTATCTTTGGGATTAGGCAAGTCAAATGTATCTATCTCTATCCTCTCTATCTTTATCTCCTCTATGTCTATCTCAACCTCTGTCTATCTCTATCACCTATATTTTTATCAATATCAATATCTACATCTGTATCTATATGTTTTCTAGTTTATATTTCCAAGCTTTAAAAACCATTTGACTTCTTTTAAAACATAAGGAACATAGAAAAAATAATGAAATATCTCTGAAAATGTTCTTGAAGGAAGATGGTATATAGAGGTCTAGGTGACATCATGAAAACCTGGTTTCGTATCCCACCTCTGATATATACTGGCTATGTGGCCATGGGCTAGTCATTGAACCACTCAGTGTTCCAGATAAGCCTTCAAAACTGTAAGTTGTTTGAGTTGTTCATCTACATGTATTGATAGAGGGAGGTTCCATAATATTTCCTACACAATTGAAATCCTAGGTATGTTATGCCTCTCCTTATTCATTCCTTCCCAAATTATTCTAGTCAATCTTCATTTGTTAGGATCCTGAAAGGTTAAATCTTTCTCTTTCGCTAGTGCTGAAAGAGAGAGAGAGAGAGACAGAGAGAGAGAGAGAGAAACAGGATGTCTTCCTAGGAAGCAGGGAGAAGACTAAGAGCATAGGAAAACTTCCACTATGTCTATTTGACAGGAACCATCCAAATTTTATTAGATAGCTGGATATTACCATATGATCTGAAAATATTTTTATTGTTTTGAAAAAAAAAACATGTACACAACCTTACCTTTGGTGTAATGAAAAGAGCACTAGCTTTTTATTATATTTAAATCCTAGTTTTGCTCCTTACTAGTTCTATGACCTTAGGCTAGTCACTTACACTCTTTGAGCCTCAGTTTCCTCTTCTATAAAATGGGAATAATATTGTATGACCAACCTTCCAGAGATTCTATGAGGATCAAAGGAAATGTTAGATTCTGAGAGGACCAAATGAAATGATAATACTTTGAAAATTGTAAAGTATGGTGTGAATATATCACTTAAAGGTCAAAGCAGTCTATGTATGTAATGAAATTCCAAAGACCTTTAAGATGTTTGAAAATGTTTATGCCATGATGTCATGATTTTGTGAAACCAGTTTCAGTCTTTTATTTTTGTCTTCATGAGTGAAATTGAAGATAAAATTGCACAAGCATAAATTTTTTAAACAAAAAATTTTAAGATGTAGGTTAGAAATATGTGAAAAGAATAAACAATTTCATTTTAAATTTTATCTAACATGTTTTTTAATTATAAATGGGAACTAATTCATCTGCATTTTTTGAACAGATCATGTTGTCTGTGAAGAGGAGTTTAAGTATGCCATGTTAGCTTTAAACTGCATATGCCCAGCAACTTCTACCCTTATCACACTGTTGGTCCATACCTCTAGAGGACAGTAAGTATATATACACATATTTTTTTTCAATAATAATAGGATCTTAGAATAGAGGTGAGTGTGATTATTTAACTTGGACGTGTCATGAAGAAAAGATTTTTCGACTGGATTTTAGATTGGTATTGAATAAAGCAATATTACTTAAACCCAGGAATAAAGCCAATTCCATCACATTGACTCCTTTGCAAATCTAAATTATCTTTCCATTTTTAAGATTCTGGGTTTTATCAGTAACTTAAATATGGCTCAACGCTCAAAACTTTGACCAACTCTTAAGCTACTTTCTGAGCCTGGAGCTACAAGTAAGTAAGTAAGTGTTTGCATATTGCAAAGTGATTATAAATCAAAATGATGCCTGTTTTGTGAAGTTATTTAACTGGGCAAAAGAGAAGAGAAATCATAGCTTATGGAAAAGAAAGGTCACTTCACTGGCACATGTTAGGCACCTTGGAACTGCATAAAATTCAGAACTTGTTTTTGACTTTCATTTTATGAAATATACTGCAAATAGAAAAAGGTTCTATTTTCTGAAATTTCATACTCTTTACTTAGTACCTTAAGTAAAAATTCTAACTTTCCAAGTCAAATAAATTTATTGTTAAGTTTGCTTTCAGTTTTTCATTTCACATATTTATGGTCTCTGCAGTTAAACAAATTTAATAATTTGGCTGACTTAAGTCACACCTGGAATTTTCTCCCTTTGCATCTACATCTCTTGGCTTCCCAGACTTCCTTCCAGTCTCAGCTAAAATTGCATCTTCTTAAAGAAGCCTTTACTGATCCCCTTTAATGCTAGTGCATTCCCTATTGATTATGTCCAATTTATTCTTTTTGTCTTGTTTATAATAATTGTTTGCATATTATCTCTGAGAACTAGGAGTTTTTTTTCCCTAGGGTGAAGAGGTGCTTCTCTTTCTATCCCCAGATACTTTCATGGTGACTAGCACATAATATAGGCACTTAATAAATACTTAAATACTTGTTGGTTTTGCTTGACAAGACTCTATTCAGGTAAGATCTAGGGTAAGAAAAATGGTCTCTCGGAATCAGATGCAGCCATGCTGGAATGGAAAGAGGGAAGAGAAATAAGTACTATTAAGGGCCTATTATTTGCCAAATGCTACACTAAGCTTTACAAATATCTCTTTTGTCCCTCCAAACAATCCTGTGAGGTAGGTATTGTTATGATCCCCATTTTACAGATGAGAAAACCAAGGGAGACAGAAGTTAAGTGACTTGCCCAGGGTTCCACATCTAATAAAGAGTCTGGGGACAGATTTGAACTCAGGTCTTTCTGATAGCCGCAACACTCTATTCACAGCACCACCTAGCTGCCTCTATAACATCATACTGGGAATTTAAAAGATCTAGGCATGAGTCCTAGCTACATTCCTTTTCGTGGAATACGACTTTGGACAAGTTACTTTGCCAATTGGAGCCTAACCTTCCCATCTATAAAATAAAGGATTTGAATTTGTTGATCTCATTAGCAACACTTTGTTATTTAAGCACATACTTCATGCTAAATTGCCAACTAAAAACACAGCAGAGATTTAAAATATGATAGATAACCTAACACTGTTGATTCCAGCCAGAGTACTACATAAATGCATTGTTATTCTAAATAAAGATGAAGTAACGATTCAGAACTTTTAGATGTTCTCACATCCCGGCCACACCATGGAAAAAAAGCTTGGTAGCATGAAAAAGAGCCCTGAATTTGGAATCAGAAGCCTGGTCAGACTACCTTGGTTTGAATTCTGCTTTTAATATTTAGCACTTTTGAGACTTTGGGCAATTGGTATCATCTCTCTGGATTTTAGTTCACTCATCTGAAAAATGAAGAAGTTGGACCAGATGACCCACCTCATGGGTCTCTTCCGAATCTAAATGTATAATCTTGGTGTTTCTGTTATATAATCATAGAGTTTTAGAATTGGATGGGATCTTAGATATCATCTAGTCTAATATTTTGATTTTCTAATTCAAGAAAGTGGCTCTCAGATAGGCTAAGTGACTTACCAAAAGTCACACTGCTAGGTAATGGCAGAGCTAGGATTTTACCTTAGCCCCCCAGTTTATTGTTCTTGCTTATACAATAGGGTGCATTAGGTAGAATCCAAGACAGTGACCTGGGCAATCTTTGGAGGGAATGACATAGAGTTTCAGTTGCTATTCACCTAAAGGCACAGGTCACAGGAAATGGATCATCCACACTGAGCTATAATGACATGTTTTATTATTATTGAGGCACCCGAAAAGACCTTTGTTCAATTTTGTTTAATGATGCCATGGCTACAGATATTATTATAAAACATAATATTAATCGTAACTGCTAGGTAGAGATTAGATCCTCTTCAGTAGGTAGATGAGGTCTCTTTTTTGTATTATAAATCAATAAGGAAATATACTTTGATTTGAATGATCTTATTTTGCAGGGAATTTTTCAGAATTACATCTGTTTCATATGATGAGTGATGCCTATAAATACAACACATAGATAATTGTATATACTTAAGCCCATTTGGAGATGAATTTGATTCTTAAATGTATGTTTTGCTTTATTTTGACTATTTCTATATTTTAATATTTGTATATTTAAAAATACAGCAGAAACAATTCTATCAGTACTTTTTTCCAGACAATTCAAACAAAATACTTTGTTTTTTGAAACATAACTTTTTTCAAGGTTCAACTCAAGTGCTACTTTTTATGCAAAGCCCTTTATGATTCCTCTTGTTTACTGTTAGTATTCTTTCCTGCCTCAAATTGTTTTTATTAACTGTTTAAAAGTTGTACTACTCATCCACTCAACCCAATGGAATGTAAGTTCCTTGAGGGCAGAAACTGTTTTTTTTTTTGTCTTTGAATTTACTAAGAGATAGTGCACTCCTTTGCACAAAGAAGGCACTTAGTAAAAGCTTATTGAATGAATGAGTAAATGAAAATAACTAATATGACAAATTTAGCAATTTCCCACCCCCAAACACTCATAATTTGTTTTTTCAACAATGTTTATTGGCCAAAACTTGGATTACTTATCCTTGACAGTGACATTATAGTAATGATGTTGAATATTTAAGTTAATGGTTATTAGTAAGATCATTTCTTTTAAAATTTAGGACTTCTAGTGTGCATACTTCCAAAATGAATTTTGTGTATCTAACATAAGTAAACATTGTAGAACCAGACAATCCAAGTAAGTTCATTAATTTAGTAGGATTGGGTCTTACAAATGACTTTATATGTAATGTGATATTTTCCATATGAATAATAGTGGAGTTCTGTCTGTGGTTGCTGGAAAAATTTTATTTGGACAAAACTCTCACCTGATTTTGTGTGTATTGTTTAAAAAAAATTTATAATGGGGAAAATGAACTTGATGTTTCCATATTTCAAGGTTTATCATTGGAGAACTACTCAGATCAGACTAGTTTGAAAGCAAGCAAATTAAAATAATCTTTTTTATAACAACTTTACCCTCTGTAATCTAAGTGAACTCACTTTTATAATATGTGTGTATGTAGGTGTGTATATAGGCATTATTTAAACATGTTAAACATGTATACATATATACTTTATTAAACATTTGCTTGATTCTCCTGTGTATTTGTAGATATGTATATGTGCACATACATTCACCTCCCTTTCTTATTAAACTAACACATTTTATGCAGTCCAAATTATGTTGATTTCTAAGGCTAAAATTATAAAAGCATATTATGACTATTATTAAAATATTTAAGAAGAAACTTTAGGTGGAACAATAGAAGTGGTCATACTTTTGTAAAAAAAAATTGCAAACTTTTGTTAAATGACAAATGACTAGTGTAATATGCTTGCTAACAGGAATTAAATGTGTTAAACTTGATTCTTGCACATAGGCATACATGTACACTCATGCACACACATGCAAGCACATGTGTGAATAAGTACATGTATAAATCCTTACATTATATATGCATGTGGGTATGCATATAAATGTAGATATATGCATACATGGGAGCATCAAGTTTAACAAGTTTAATTAATGTTAGCAGGTATATTGCACTATCATTTGTTATTCAACTAAAGAGATTGCAGTTATTCTTTTGTGTTTTGTTTTGTTTTTATAAAAAATGGGACTACTACATTTGTGCCTTCTAGAGTTTCTTTTTAAATATTTTAATAAAACTCATTTATAAGTACATACTTTTATCATTTTCACCTTGGAGATAAACATAATTTGGGCAGTATAAAGATGTTAATTTAATAAGAAAGAAAAATGAATTGGTATGTACAATGCCAAATAGTGACTAGAGCAACAAATGCATTATGCGTGTCATATTAAACCACTAATTGAATATAAAATTAAAGATGCTATTCAGTGATTTCAGCACACACACACACACACACGTACACACACCAAAAAAAAAAACCCAAAACAAGAACAAATGAAGTAACACTATCTTGGCTTCAGTCTTAATTAAGGTTTTGCTTAGTATTAAACTATACTGGTGTTATGATATTTTTATTTCTTAATTTTTTAAAAATTTTTCAGGGGAATGGTCTCCAAAAGTCAAATGATGGACATATTTTTATTACACTTAAAAATTTATTCTACTTTCTTTGACAATTATGGAAATATGTATATGAAAATGTAATTGTCACTTTGTTAGAACATTATGTAGCTAAAAATTATATCAATGTGCATTTAGCCTTTATATACATGTATAGAAAGCAAAACTTTAGAAGTAAAATCAGAAATTACATTTTTATGAAGACCTCATTGATTCTATATAAATATTGATTTATGTTTATAAATAAAGAAAGTATGTATGTTTGGTCTCCCTCACTTTAAATAAAATCTTCAATTATGACTGTGTCACCAATTTTAGGATGTTATAATTGATATTCACTCACATATGGGTTATTCTATATGGTCTTTAAAGTTCCATCTATTTCTGAGTTTCTTTGATTCTGAAATTGTGTGATTTATTTAGCTTAAGAGAGGCAGAACACAATAGTGGATAGAGGGTTACCCTTGGACCAACAAGGGGAAATTCTGTCCTTGATTTATTCTCACTGGTTGATGGGGTGAAAATGATTAGAGTCCTTGTGGGGAGTGACCATTCTTTTCTAGCATATGTAATAGAATGGGAGAGAAAAAGTAGTTATGGTCTCATATATGTGTATTCTCTATTCTGGGAGAAAATAATTCAGAGAAAAGTTAAATGTGAACCCAAACACTAAAATTTTATAAGGAAAGTTAGGTCAGGAGGGACAGGATATTCAAGAATGAAATTTTGAAGCCAAAAATGCAAACAATTTAAATGTAGTGGGGAATGAATAGAAGTCATCTAAAGAGAATGATGTGAATGAACAAAATATTGGTATTGAAAAAGACTGGTAAATGTGATTGCCAAACTATTACCATTGATATTTAAGCTTACGACAAATGGGAGAAGTAGGTAGGAAAGGACTGGAAGGACAAATATCTTGAATTTTTTTAAAGGAAGAGAACACATTCTGCAAACTATAGGCCTGTGAGCATCAGTTTGATTCTAAGGAAATTTCTAGAATGTGTTATTAAAGACGTGGCTAGTAAGTATCTAGAAAATGAAGACATGTTTATAAAGATCTGACGTGGCTTCACCAAGGATAGGCTATGCCAAACTAAACTTTTTTTTCTTGGTCAAGGTTACTAAGCTTTTAGATCAAGGGAATATTATAAATATATACATACACACATACATACATACATATACATATGCATATATGTGTGTGTGTGTGTGTATATATATATATATATATATACATATATGTATGAGGCATTTGATAAAAGTCCATCATGCTGTTCTTAGGGGAGGGACGGAGAGGTGTGAACTAGATAATAATATAGTTAGATGTACTTGGAACTCTTTGAATGATACAAAGCTGGAATAGATAACAAAGGCACTAGATGACTGGGCCTATATCTACAAAAGTCTTGACAAGTTAGGATTGGACTGAATTCAATAAAATAAAATTTAAGAGGGGGAAGCATAAAGTCATACACCTGAGTTCTAAGAGTTAGTTTCACAAGGCCAGTCTGGGGAAGCATGATGAGACCTAGCAATTTGAAGAAAAAAAAAAGATGTTTAAGTGGATTGCATACTTTAATATGAGACAGTAATGTTATGTGGCAACCAAAAAGCTAGTGTGATCATATGGTCTGGCTGTGTTAAGAGAAGAATGACTTTCAGGAATAAACAGGTGATAGTCCGTGGTATTCCGTCCTCAGTATATTCAGTTTTGGACAGCACAGTTTAAGGATGACATTCAGAGGGGCAGCTAGGTGGCGCAGTGGATAGAGCACTGGCCCTGAAGTCAGGAGGACCTGAGTTCAAATTCGGCCTCAGACCAAACACTTGACACTTACTAGCTGTGTGACCCTGGGCAAGTCACTTTACCCCAATTGCCTTAAAAAAAAAAAGAATGATACTCAGTAGCTAGAGATCATTGATTAGTGAAAGGCCTTGAGTCTATATTGTATGATAATCAATTTAAGTAACAGGTGATATTTAGTCATTAGAAGAGAAGACTAGGAGGGACACAGTAGTGTGTCAGTAATCTGCTGGAATCAGCTCTGACTTGCTCATTGTTAATTCATTGTTAAATTTCCAGTTTGAACACTTGTACCTCAGAAATCAACAATCTAAAAATGAGAGAATGATTTATTGCTTTTTTGATTATATATATTAACAAAGTGTTAGTAATGAAGATTAAATTTGAAAGTGTGAGCATATACTTTTTTATTTGGAGAGGGGGAAGAGCCTAGTTATTAAACATTTACTGGCACATCCTTATTTTGTTCTATAAACATTGCTTGAGATAAGTAAGAATGCAGTAAGAGACTCAAAGAATAAAGTCATCATTACACTAGAGGCCTGGTGAAAAATAATAAGAATAGCAACTATCATTTACTTTGTGCTTTAAATTTTCCAAAGTGCTTTACACTCATTATCTCATTTGAACCTCACAACACTCCTGTCTGCGTTCACTTATTTGAAGAACTGTCATGTGGAAGAGGGATTAAATGTATTCTGTTAGGCCAAAATGAACCAAGACCAGTGGCTGCAAAGTGGCAAACTTGGGCTTGATGTTGGGAAAATCTTTCTAACAATCAAAGTTCCTGATAGTGGAATGGTTTGCTTTGATATGTGTTGATTTCCTCCACATAGGAGATCTTTAAGCAGAAGCTAGATTACTACTTGCCTAGCATGTTATTGTGGTGATTTCTTTTTTATATGGGTTGGACTGGATTGATGAGAATAAAATACCTTCACATTCTCGAATTTCATCATTTAAATAATAGCTGGACTCAAAGAATATGACAAACATGCCATCTTTGCTTTTGTCCAAATTACTGATAAAATATTAAACAGCACAAGGCCAAGCACAGATCTTTAGAAAATTCCACTGGAAACCTCCTGCCAAGTTGGCATGTTTGTCATAATTGCGCATAATACAAAGCTAGGAGGAACACCTAACACCCTGGATGACAGAATCAGTATCTAAAAATAAGTTGGCAGGCTAGACATTAAGTTAAACCTAATAATATGAATTTTGAGAGATATAAATACAAATACAATCTTATTTATAGCTTCAGAAATCAATATCAGACTACCACATGGGGGAGGCATGACTATAATGTAACAGTTTGGCAGGGGCAGGTCTGGAGATTTTATCGGATAGCAAGCTCAGTATGAGTCATCAATATGATGTGATGCTGCTAGTATCACTTGGGACATGATGAGAGAAATGACTTTTTTGTGGAGTCTATTCTCAAAACTATTTTTTCAGAACATTGTTTTTTTTTAAAATGTGTTTAATTGTGCCCTTTTTGCTTACGTATTGATATGTACACGTGTCCATTAAGAATCAAATGGTTGGGGGCCTAGAAGATAAGATTTTTACTTCCTCCATCAGAGTTCTGCCAGTATCTTTGAGGGGTTTGGTTTCTAATGTTGTTGATCACAAGCCCCAACTTTTATGTTCTCCTTTAAGAGTTTACCAGGACAAATAGATTAGTTTTGAGAAAAAGGATTCATTAAGAAGGTATAGTAAGAATAGTGGGTACAAAACATTGTCCCCAAAGTCTGATTTGCAGTCTCGCACAAATTCACAAAGAACCTTTTTGGAGAGTGGGCATTGACTTAAAGTATAACGTTAATAAGGCTCACATGTAGCCAATAAGTGTGAAAAAGAAGTACCCCTCCACTTCTGATCTTGGGGCCTCATGAAATTTACTATAGGCTGTGGCATCAGTGGAAGACATTTTTCTGCTGAGTTGACTCCTTACAGGGCCAGGCATCTCAGCTGGACGGAATAATCTACTGGTGGGCTGGGCTGCTTCTATACGGCTATTGATACTCTCATGCATTTTTGCTCTAGTGCCAAGGGAGAGGAAGATATCAGCTGTGGGTTGTACAGTTCTCTCTAGACCATGAAATGCTTTTAAGGTTACTACAGGTATATAGCTCTCTCAAGGTTGCTGCTCCCTTAATGAGGGAAACACTATAGAGAAGGAGGCATTTACCTTTTTAAAGCTGCTATAGGCTAAGAAGAGAGACAGGACAGCACCACCTCCCCTTCACCCCCACCAGCCCTTAACTCATCTCTGAGGAAGCAACTCAAATGGATATTGTATCCTCTTAGTTACAAAGGGAAAAAAAATAAAGAGTGTTCCAAATACCTACTCTGTGTGTCTCAATACCCAGCTGATTCCTCTGGCTCCATAGTAATATAATTTTTGTCATCACATAGTGCTAGTTCCTCAACAATGGGAATAGTTTGGAAATAGGTTCTCCCCAATTTTCCACAAGCAAACATAAGACTGAAACCAGATGAGGCATATGTTTCAAGGACTAGCTCTCCATTAACCAGTTTCCCCTATCCCCCTATACAGATGTCTCAGAAGTTTCACAGGATATCCTAAAGTTTTACAATTGCTTCATGAGAGAGAATGACAACTTTTAGAAAAGAGCAAATAAAAATGATCCATACTAGTACAGATCTCTATTAGACAAGCTTAACTTGACCTCTGAGGTTAACTATGCCAAAAGTATCCTGGATAATGGGATTAAGAGCAGCTTAAAGTTATAATTCCAGTAAATGGAATGCTAAGCTTTGATAATCCAAAATAATAAGGAATATAATTTAGATACAGAATGAAAGTATGTGGATAAAATCTAGGCTGGATTTATAGGAGTTGTATAGTTATTTTTGATGCTTAAATAGTTTCAGCATTAATGAACTATTACTGGAGGTATTTGTGAAAGACTTGAGGTTTTTAATGATGAGAGGATGGTCAAAGGTCAAATGCAGAGAAAGAAGATTCTCTAAGGATGTGGCAGAAGGCAGAAAGATGAAAGACAGAGGCTTCAGAGAAAAGGCTAGTTTGCTGAGCTAAAAAAAATATAAATAAATGGAGCAAAATAGCCAGAAGTAATGATTAAAGGAAGAGCTATGGTCGAAATTTCGGTACAGAGACATAATGGTAACAAGAAGACAGAGCCTGAGATTGATTCAGATGACAAAATGACTAGAGATGGGTTTTGAAAATAGGAATGTGGTAGGAGATAACTTTTTTAAAAGTATTCTGAATAGATGAAAAGGGAGAGAAGTGAGAAATCTCTATGCCACAGTCTATAAATAAATGCTCAATGTAGGGGAAATGCAGAACATTTCCAAAGGGTGCTGTACAATTTTAGCAGAATCAAATTAAAGATGACTTTCAATTCTGTTAAATACATCTTAAAAGTCTATTGTAACCTACTGCTCTTTAGGATTGGTTATTTGATGAAGAGCAGTTTATTAACTTACTGGACTACTTTGTTATTTTAATCAATGTGATCTGGAAAGGGAAGATTCTGGCGTTTCCCTAGGGCTGTTTGAAAGGAGAATGAGATTATGAAAAAGGAATATTAAGATGAGACTAACATTCAAAATAATTTATGCCCAAGTAAAATATGGGAAAGGGAATGTCCAGAATTATCATTTCATGTCCTTTTACTTAGTTAATATATCATGATGCCAAAAAATCAATAAAACAGAGGTGGGTGGGAGAATAATGTATTACATCGAAATGGAGGCTTCCCACAAAAGGTCTTTATAACATGTCTATAGGTAATTCTTAAGTAGACAAGATATTCTCATTTTTCAATTTTTTCAGACCTTAGTAGTTTTTTTAATGTATGTTTCATTATAGTCATTTATATATTTATATGTTGCCTCTAGGATCAAATATAAAATCCTCTATTTGACTTTTAAAACTCTCAGTAACCTGTACCTTTTCTAAATTTACAGACTTCTTGTTATTTGCTCCCCTCCCCCTGGCCCCATTCCACTCCCCCCACCACATACACACAAACTCTGAGATCCATTAACACTGACCTGCAGCTGCTCCTCAAATTAGACACTCATCTCCAAATTCTTGCCATTTTCACTTGTCCCCTACTTAAGCTTTCTCCCTCCTCATCTCAGCTAAATTCCACCCCCTTAAAGATCTTTCCTTACTTCTAGTGCTTTCCCTCTGTTGATAAGATCCAATTTACCATGTGTGTTAAGCACACACACACACACACACAAAATATTCTACTTACTTGTAGTTGCTTGCATGATCTCTCCCTTATTATACTATAAACTTCTTGTTAGCTGGAATTATCTTTTACTTTTTATTGTATCCCCAGCACTTAGCACATTGCCTGGCATGTAGTAGGTGCTTAATAGATGCTTGAAAGACTGACATGTGTGTGCAATTGTAACTAAATTGTTTTTTGATGTGTTTTGTGGATATTTGTCTCAAAAATTTATGGTCATGCCCCATGATTTTTGGGATATATGTAACAGTTTTTATTTCAAGAAATTAAACTAAGTGTAAAAGGAGCTGTGAAAGCCTTTGCAAGAAAAGTAACTTTTTAAGCCATGACAATTTAAGTGTGATGATAGGGAAATTTATAGAAAATATTGAAATTCAAGTTTTAAAAACATGTTCTATTTTATTATGCTAACTTAGGATCAGAGGACATATAAAAAGAAGAAAATAATTAACTACCACATTACTGGAAACATCAAGTATAAAAGTAAAAAAAAAATCAGATGTTTTTCAAATTATGAATTTGTGGACCATTTTCATAATCTGCAAAAAAGAGCTTGTTGTTTTTATGGTATTTTCCTTCTCTTATTGGTCTGTGTGTGTGTGTGTGTGTGTGTGTGTGTGTGTGTGTGTGTGTGTGTGTTTGCTCTGGATTGAATGGAATGTCTGGAGGAGGGGATCTTAACATTTTTCCATCATGGACTCCCTTGGCAATCTGGTGAAGGTTATGGCCTCAGGGGAAAATGTTTTTAAATGAGTAAATTAAATACAAAGGATTATAGAGGTAAGCAATGACATTGGAATATGATTATCATAAAAACAAGAATAATAAGTTCACAGACCTCTGGTCTAGAGCATTCCTAAATACCAAAAGTTCCATTTGCAAGCTTTCTAGCTATGATTGAGGTAACAATTCATTGAAAAATAATTGATATCTCCTTTTCTTTCATTTGCATTTCCCAATATATTTCTCCCCTTCCCAAAGTCAACCCTTATAAAATGAATAAATAATAAAAAGAAAAAAATAGTTCATCAAAACTAACTAACCAACCAGGCAAGTCTGAAATGCTTTGCAGTATTATATCACCATAGTATTCCACCTCTGCAAAGAAAAGAGTTAGGTACATTGTCATACCTTTTCTTTGGGACCAAGTTTGGACCTTAGAGTTTTACTGCATTGAGTTTCAGTTGTTTTAGAGGTGGGGTTACTTCAATTTACAATTTTGTATTCATTATGTATATTATTTTCCTGGTTCTTATTTCACTTTGCATTAGTGCACAGAAGTTTTCGCATGCTTTTCTATAGTCATCATATTCATTATTTCTTACAACAAAGCTGTATTTCATTACATTAATGTACCATAATTTTTTCTTCCATTGGCCAGTCAGCGAGCATTCACCTTCCGCTCCAGCTGCTTCCAGTTGTTTGCTTCTTCACAAAATGCAATTTGTACATATAAGGACCTTTATTTTATTTATTTATTTTTTAAATATCATTGACCTCCTTTGGGTACTTCCCAAAAAAACTGCTATAAGGGGAATGTTTCAAAGAAAAGATAGCTCACAAAGGCTAAAAAACACTTCAAATATTTTTGAGCATATAAAAAAAATTGGTGTAATGTTTGGAATGGATACCAATTAGATATAAATTATATATACTGACAATTTTAGAATATTTGCTTTTGAGTGTAAAAATTCCCTTTACCAATGCAGATCACAATCTATATATATTTTCTGCATATAATTTCTAGCCTTACAAATTTCATTGATAGTTTAATTAGAAGAGAAAAGAACTGAGTACAAAACCTAGTGGAACAATCATGTGTAGGAGGTTGAAGAAAAATGAGATGAGGAAGAGGAGGAAATAACAGAAAAGGAAGGAAAAGGAGAAGAGAAGGAAAAGAAGAAGAAATAAGAAGAAGAAAGGAGAAGGAGGGAGAGGAGGTCATAGAGGTATGAGTAAAACCAGGAGAACCAGGTTTTGTTCAGAGACAAAAGAGGGCCAGGATGGGACTGTGCCTGTTGTAAATGTACATGTAGGATAATGGCATTGGCTATATTCAGGAGAGGTGAAGCAAGTGGATGAAATTTTAGCAATGGAAGACATTTTTAGCAATATCTCTCATGTTAGATGTGAGGATCCCAAGACTTATCCAACATGACAGCAAGTAGTAGTTGAACTGGGAATCAGAACACAGATCCTATCATTCTCAGTTCAGTCCTCTTTCCTTTTGGACTGTCATTTGATTTTGTGTGATCAGAATAAGCGAACCTAATGATCTATAGCCCTGGGATCATGGTTTTTTATTTACTTATTTTATTTACTACTATATTTTATTTTCCCCAATTACATGTAAAAACAATTTTAACATTAATATTTTAAAATTTTGAGTTAAAAATTCTCTCCCTCTCCTCTTCACCCTCATTGAGAAGGCAAGCAATTTGATATAGGTTGTATGTGTGCAGTCATGCAAAACATATTTCTTTATTAGTCTTGTGTAAAAGAAAACACAGACCAAAACAAAGGGAAAAAAAAAGAAAGTTAAAAAAAAGTGTGCTTTGATTTGCATTCAAATTTCATCAGTTCTTTCTCTAGAAATGTATAACATTTTTCATCATAAATCCTTCAGAATTGTTTTGGATCATTGCATCCTGAGAATAGCTTAGTCATTCACAGTTGATCCTTGTACAATATTGCTGTTACTGGGATCAGAGTTCTTGTGGTTCTGCTCTTTTCACTTTGAATCAGTTCATGTAAGTCTTTCCAGGTGTTTCTGAGAGTATCCTGCTCATCATTTCTTATAGTACAATAGCATTCCATCACAATCATACACCATAGCTTGTTCAGCCATTCCCCAATTTATGGGCATCCCTGAATTTACAATTCTCTGCCACCACAAAAAGAGCTACTTTAAATATTTTTGCACGTATAGGTCTTTCTTGTTTTTTTTTTTTAATTTTAATTTTTTAATCTCTTTGAGCTACAGACCCAGTATTGGTATTGCTGGTTTTGTATGGTATGTGTGGGTTCATGTATTTTTTTTTTTAATTTTCTGGTATTTAAAATTTGCTGACATACTGAGATTAAAATTAAGAAGCACTGTTGTTATAAGTATAGAGGAAAGTTGTACAGCTTAAGTGATAAAAAGATACATAAGAATATTAGGATTGCTAAAAAATATTTTAATCACATGTTAACAACTTTTATTTATTAAAAGTTTTTTAAAATCACCAAATGAATCATCAGACACCGTTATGAAAGTTAAAAAAAAAAGACTGCCAGGAAGAATAATTAGCAATGTCAATTGCCTTTTGAAACAATAGTTGTAATAGACAACTTTTTGAATTTTGACAGAATGTGACAGAACATAACAAAATTCTAGCAATTTCAGAACAATAGTGTAGATCATTTAAATGACTGACTCTATCTTCTACTGATATATCTGGCTTTCTTTTAGTATCAATTATATGAAGATTTAATTTGAGTTTCATGTGTGTGGCATGCTTCAGAGGCAGTGTGCACAATTAAATGAGCTAAGAACCTTGATTAATTTGCTACTTTTAAAAGTCTATAGGCTACATGTATATGAAATATAAGTACTTTTAGATTTTACTGTTTTTTTATATAAAACTTTAAAAATATATATCTGTTGTTTGAGAATCATGAGATGGATAGGGAAATAACCTTGGAATCAAAAAGATAAATTCAAATGCTGCCTTTAATACATTTCAAGTCCCCTTGATGTATCTCTCTTTGGGATCCTGAACCTATAGCTTAAATTCTTTGTGCCTTAGGCAACTCTCATAGATCTATATAAGGAGTTGTCCACCTATGTGAAATCATAGGTGTGATTAATGCACTGTGTCTCATGTATTTTGTCTACATGGAGTTAGATGATCTAACAGATAGAGCAGTGTGAGAATATTATTCCCTGCCAAGCAATTTAGAGACTTTTGCTTTAAACACTCCATGTTCATCACTTCTCTGGATATTTAGGCTAAGAGGTTAGACACAGAAAAACACCATGAACTAAAGTAGAAAATGGGTGGATCTTGATTTTGGGCCAGTATTTTACAACTGTTTCATTGGATATCAAGATGTTTTGATGGTGCCAAATAGTAAAAGCTTGTGTATGATACATGGGGCATCTAGCACTTAACACAGTGACTGACATAGGTACTTGATAACTATTGATTGATTATTCTTGTAATTCAATATTTGTGTTTTGTTTATATTTATAACAAAAATTTGTTATAAATGTCATTTATGCAATATCATACCATAATGTTATAATATGTAGAAATTATTATATAAAGTGCACATATAACAAAACATTTATATTGCGTATATTTGTGTTATTACTATAAAGATTCAATAAGTATCAGCTTTGTAGACAGCATTTTCCTGTGTTCTCAGAAAAATACAAAGAAAAGGATAGTCCTTGAGCAAGCCAGTAGAAAGCATATATAATCAACCTTCAATAACCAATAGTAATGAAAGAAGTAGATAATTATAAAAAAACTCCTATGTTTGGGGATTTGTAATATATTATACTAGATTCATCCTATCTCTTTGAGAGATAATTTATTCATTAGTTTTCACTTAATTTAACATGATATTAATTTGCATGACCTGAAAATAGACGAACTGAAAACATAGGAAAGGTGCCCAGAAGTTTCCTTGACAAGTCAATTTCTGATTATATTTTTTTAGAAAATGCACAAAATGTATAATGTAAACAGACATAAGGAGAATTTACAATACTCAACTATGATGCAAATTTGTCATATCTATTTTTCTCTAAGTATTATTATTTATAGGGTATTTGTCATCTGGGAGAGGAGTACCAGGAAGGAAAATAAGAGATGTAGAAGATAATTTTTTTTTCTAGAATTGAGGCAATAAGACAAAGCAAGAAAAGGCATAAGATGACCTTGAAGATTAGGACCAGAAATTAATTTTCCTTAAATTTAGAAATCCACAATCATGTGAGAGGACAAAAGGGTCACAAATTAAAACTTGTGAATTTTCATGTTACTGAGAGACAAAGGAGACATAGAATGAGAGAGAATGCACCTAATCATATTTTAGTTCAAATTTTTTGCTACTTAGAACGTAGAGATCAATGTAAATTATGAAACTGTTGCAAAAATCATTAAGAAGTCAAGGAAAAGTAAGAACATCTTTTGTACAGAAAAGGCAAACCTCAATTAGACTTAGGTTAAACAATTTCAAGAAATTTAATAGTGATTTTGAAATATATTTGTGAACATACACATGAATAAAATTGGATAAGGAAAATGAGGTTCAGGGAGGTATGTGATTTGCCAAAGTTTTCCTAATTAATAAAGGCTAAATACTTGACTTAAACCCCAGATCTTTTAGCTCCAGTTTTTTTTTCACTATTTGAGTCTGGTGGTAGAGCATTAGCAGCAATAGCCAAACAAGCTGGGTATGTTCTTCCCAATATTATTTCTTGGCCAGTTCATTTGTTTTTGGTTAAACCTTTGAGTTTAAACTGACCTTATTTATTTAGTATAATTTACTTAAAGTCCAGCAATTGAGCATTGTATGTGTGTGTGTGTGTGTGTGTGTGTGTGTGTGTGTGTGTGTACATGCTGGGAAGAAAAAAAGGGATAACTAGCTTGTATTTTCATAAATAATGTAGGAAAGCCATTTCATTGGTGATGGTTGTATGTTGGATTATAGGCATGTGGATTGTTGATATAATGTATGGTATTAAGTATGTGAAATATTTCCTGCCCTTCAGCCCTGTGCATTAAGTGTTCTGTTGGTCAGGCATGGTGGACCATTAAGAGAGAGATATGTTGATTAATGGAGAAAAAACTATGAAAGCAGTATTTTTTCAAAGTATGCACAAAATGCTTTTATTTCTAAGTTTTCCTGCTTTCACTTCCATTGGATTTCTTAGGAAATGATTCTTGTTTAAAACCCTGGTTGGAAAACATTGGACCTTTTATAGTAGTCTTCATCTTTGCTGTTGAATTTTTGTCATTGAAGACTTAGAAAACAGTTTAATACCTCCATCTAGTGGCAGTACATTGAAGACATCTAGGCTTGTTACGTTTCTTTGTAAAGTTTAGAATTTCTGTCTTGGTGATTTATGAGAAGCAATAAAATTATTTAAGCTATTTGAGAATAAAGGCATGGTAGGGATCCTTTCTCAAAACTTTCCTTGAAGCCCATTCTATGGAGCTTCAGGGAAACTACACCTAATTAAGTAGTACATCATTATTTCTATGACCCATTTTCCTCCTTCGTTTCTTTCCCCTTATTTCAAGAAATAAGCTAGCAAGGGAGAGTAAAAGTCAGTTAATGTCTATGAGAAGTTAATTTGTTGCTTTATTTAGAAGCATGGAGAAAGTAGAAGACATAATCAGGAGAAACCAGAGTTCCAATTTTTCCTCCTGTCTTTAATGGTTGTACAGCTTGTAGACAAGATATTTACCCTTCAAAATACTCATTTGCATAGTAGATATAATAATCGTATTTATTCTGTGGGGTTATTGTGATGCTCACATGAGATAAAATTTTTAATACACTCTCTAAATCTGAGCTGTTTGTTGCATTTCATACCTAGAGAAGAAATTGTCCCAGGCAAACTTTCAATCATGCATTTTCAGTGATTAATTTTCAATTTTACAAAATTCTTCCTTAATGATAAAAATAGCCAGCATTTATATAGCATTTTTAGGTTTGCTTTACAAAGCACTTTACAAATATTATTTCATTTGATCCTTAAAATAACCTTGGGAGGTAGATGCTGGTATTATTCCCATTTTACAAAAGAAGGAACTGAGGCAAGCAGAGGTTAAATGACTTGCCCAAAGTCACACAGCTACTAAGTGTCAAAGACTGGATTGGAACTCAGGTGTTCCTAACTCTATGTCCAGTACTCTATCCATTACGCCATGTAAATTCATAGTATTTAAAGTGATGTTGAATACAATATTATATTAATATGTGCCTATTTTATTCTGTTAATAAAATGAGAGCTTACTAGTATCTTTAAATTGATATGCTTCATGTAATCTTTGCAGAACAGCACCCTGGGAACCTTTTAAACAATTAACTGGAATGAAGCAGACTTTAAACAGGTGAAATGCTTTATCCTAGGACAAAGATTAAAATCTGCCACATTTTAGTTTTGATTACATCCATAACCTTGTGATCACCTAGCTGACACTACTTTATTATTTTTAATCAATGCCCATATAAAATCAGCACATTCATCCATCCGTTCATCCAATATGTATTTAGTAGCAACTGTGCACAAGATACTTCTATAGATACTGTGGGGAATACAAAGAATACAAAGCTCCTGTTTCCAGTGGTTTAGTAGAAGAGATTTGCAAAGTTAACAGATAACCATTAAGAGAAAATAATATGAAAATACAATGATTAGCAAGTGGTTCATTCACATGAGGAAGGGATCATTTCTGAAAGGATTGGGTTAGGGTCAGAGTGGAAATGTGGCATGGTGGTTTATGAAGAAGGAGGAAAAATTTTTTTAAAAAGCTGCAGAGAACAGAGCTTTTGACCTAGGCTTTAGGTGAATAGTAGAAATTGTCAAGGTAGAGTTGGTGGCTTATGGGGCCCATCGAAACAATCAATACTCATAAATATGGAAACTAGAACTTTTCTTTGATCTTTAATAGGATATTATCTTTATATACCTTTTATCTGTGTTTACAAATACCCATCCAAATTCATTTTTTCCTAAGGTAATCCTTCTAACCTTCAGAACGGTAGCAATTCATGCAAGGGGTAATATTTCAGATAGTTCAAGGACCTCTGATTTCTGTTTGGTTAGATACTCCTGCTACTGTTCCAGGTCACAATTTCTCTAATACCTTGTAGATGGCCTTCAGGAAATATTAAGGTAAAAAAATCCTAGTATCTTTTGGCTAATCTGGTAAAAAGCCTATGAATTTAGCTAGGATGGTACTCTTGCTGGACCTTGTGCTACTCTGCAATGTCCCTCAAGAAGTCAGGGCCATCTTAAGAGCCTGATGAGGACATTTTTGAGATGGTGACTGAAGGATTAGATAATAAGCAGTTAATCAAACAAGCAGTTCTTTGCCTCTGAAATACTGATTTCAAAGTAAACTAATTTGACAATGATGTTACTTGAATTAACTTGAAATACTATAGTAAATAAACATATCTAAGGGACAAAAATCTACAACCTAGTCTAAACTTTCATTAATGTTTATTTTGGCAAAAATAACCACAATCAGTTATTTGGCATTTAAATTTATTATTGAGGACCTAAAGAGAACAGAAGGTGGGAGCAAAGATATGTCTAATACTTAGGATGAAGAAGAGTTATGAATGTGTCAATAGTGGTGGGAGAGATAATAGCTTCCAAATAATTGTATTTGCAAAATAGTATGCTTTTATTCCATAGTGTAGTAACTACCTGATGTAGCTTTAAAATTATATATCGTGGAATCTTAGATTTTGTAGAGACCTCAAAGATCATCTAGTCCAACCTCTTAATTGATACACAAAGCTTCTCTACATTATTATTGCCAAGGGTTCATTCATGTGCTACTCAATTTGATGCTATTCTTTCTAAGATTACACACAAGAAAATATAAAAATCAATTTATCAAAATAATTTAATATTTAAATTTTTTTCTGTACCTATTATTTCATGGGTAAAGGGAATCCCTGATGTGAAAAATTCCTCTACTGATGCAAATAAGTCAGTGTCCTTCAAATTATAATCTTAGGGAGTTTGCCTGAGTATCTTGTTCATAGTCACACAAACAGTATGTCTTTGAAAATGAACTTGAACCCAATTCTTCCTGACTTTGAGGTCAGCTCTCTATCTACCATGACATACTTGTGGATTCTGTTTTTAATTGTGCACACAAAGTCACAGAGACTTACGTCAAAATCCTGCCTCTCTGATGCTTCCTAACTTTGTGAAACATTGGAAGCCAATCCTGCATCTCAAGTTCTTCATCTATAAAAGAGAGGTTAATCTAGTTGGTGGGAGGTTCCTTCTAGCTCTCATCCTATGATCTCTTAGGTATTAAGTTATTATGAATCAAAGATACTTCTTACATATGACAATTTAGGGGCATATAATATCAATTTCTTCTATTTTTCTCCAAAATTTGCATGACCTTCGATTTATTCCATCTTTAATATTCTTTAGTATTCTAAATTTTAATTTGTCATGTGCTTTCATCTCAGTAATAGTCAAAATATTTGTATAGTGCTGAAAGATTGTGAACTGCTTTACATATATTAAACTTAAGGGACAATTAATTAATTGTCCGCTCTGATCCAGACTTCTATTACCTCATACCTACCCTATTGAAATAGCCTTCTGTTTAGTCTCCCTGACACTAGTCTTTCACCATTCTAATCTATCCTCTACTCAATTGCCAAAGTGATTTTCCAAAAGTATAGATCTGGTGCTGTCACCTCCCTACTCAGTAAACCCCAGTGGCTCCCTGTTACCTCATAAAGAAAATTAGAAATGTGCTGTTTGGCATTTAAAGCCATTCACAACCTGATCCTTTCTGACCTTTCCAGTCTTCTTATACTCCATTTCCTTCCATGTACCCTCTAATCTATGTAAGGTGTCCTATTTACTCTTCCTCTCTCCATTTCTAGACTCCATGCCTTTTTTTCTGGCTATTCCCCATGTCTGGAATGTTCTTCCTTCTCACTTCTGCCTCTTTGCTTCCCTGAATGCCTTTAAGAATTGTGCTCAAATCTCACCTTACGCAAGAGGCCTTTCCCAGTCATTCCTATTCCCCACTTCCCCATCCCCTGCCACTGCTATTGCCTTTCCTCTGAGATTACTTTCCATTTACACTCTTTACATTTTGTATGTAATGCAAATGTTTTGGCAGAACTTGTGTGTTTTGCATGTTGTCTCTATCATTAGAAAATGAGTTCCTTGAGAGCAGGGATAATGTTTTTTACAGCTCTTACCACAGTGCCTGGCACAGGGTTAAATGCTTAATAAATACTTGCTGACTGACTGATATAGTATGTAAACTATACTTAGTGGCAGAGACAGTGTCAAATACACCTTCTTCTCTCTTTTTTTTTTCATTTTTGTATCTCTATGGTCCAACAAAGAACAGGGGCTAAATAAATGTTTATTTGAATTAAAATATGTAATACTACAAAGCAATTATATGCTAGCTATAATGTAGAAAAAAAATAATAACAGGCAGGTGAAAAGTGCTATGTAAGAACTGAGGGTGAAAATATTGTTCTTAACTAAGGAAATTAAAGTAGATTTCCTGGAAACAGTGCTACTTGTATTGTCCTTTCAAGATGAGTAAACACTGGGAAGAGAAAGAGGGGGAGAAACATGGAAGAGGACATTCCAGGGACAAAAAAGAACATAAGCAGAATCAAATAGCATTCAACTTTGGCTTAGCTTACTTTTGTGAGCTTACTTATGATGTAGTCTAGAGGTTAGGGGTCCTGGAATCCTAAAATCATGATACCTGGGTCCTGCCCAAAAGAATTCGACCCAAGCCTTCTTGCAGCCAAAAACAAGGTTTATTGAAGATTCACCATATTAGCTAGACTCTTAAGAAATCTGAGCATCTATGGGCTATTGGCTAGATTCTAAGAATCAGAGCTTCTTAATGGAGACAAGATGGACTTTATATTCAGAAAGATTGTGGGAGAGTGGCCAGGTAGTCCATGAGGTAATAGAATTCCCAAGGGTGGGAAATGGAGCCTGGTGGGACCAAGGGTGGGAAATGGCTGGGGGCCATAGGGAGGCAAGACAATGGAGGGGAGATTGCGTGTAGCCACAATGAAAGACCAGTTGATGGGACTATAGCCACCAGAGATTTGGCCATGTGGGAAAGTACAGAGTCCATGAGGTAATAGAATTACTAAGAGTGGGAAATGGTCTGGGACCAGAGTTTTTCCTTTCTGGGGCTTAGATTCCAACCCCATCACTTACAAATACTAAGTCTCTGAGTCAGAATTAATTAGCTATAGAAATATATCAATCAATAAGCAAATACAATTATTTTGTAATATTTTATGAACCTGATTGCCCCATATAAATCTGATTAAAAAAACATGAAAAAGAAGAAGACTATAACCTCTTTCACAAGACTACATGCCTTGTACACAAGTATACTCCTTGTACAAGAGTACAAGTTCTCATCCATTCTTAATGCTACTTGGGTCTCCCCACAAGGTCAGAGAAGATAAGAATAAACCAGGAAAACAACTCTGAGAATGACTGCTGAAGAAGCCTCCATGATTGCATACTTTTGATACTAACTTTTATCATAAAGAGAAAGGACATAGCAATGGGAGAGTATTAATTCTTTGTATATTTGTCACCTCCATAAATAGATCAAAATCTGGTAAGTAGATATTTTTTTTTCTTCTTCTCCGCCTGAGGATCAGGAAAGGGGTCCAACAAAAATTGACAAATTAGTTATATTGTTATTGTCATTGAATCAAGTGGTTTTCAGCTATGTCTATTGTTGGTTATTGTTTTAATGTGTAAACTAGCCAAAAGGCTTGTTTGGGTTATGTACGGCTTGCTGAGAATTTGCAAGTATATAGAAATCTCTAATGATTGCCTTTTTACATTAGGATAAATTTAAGTTTTGAGATGTAAATCCTGGAAAAGTTTTTCCTAAGCTGTGATTAGTAAAACTTGCTGTTGACCCGATTTGGGGTTTTCTTAGCAAAGATACTGGAGTAATTTGTCATTTCCTTCTCCAGCTCATTTTGGAGATGAGGAAACTGAGGCAAACAGGGTTAAGTGACTTGCTTAGGGTCACACAGGTATTAAGTTCCTGAGACTAGATTTGAACTGAGGTATTCGTAACTCCAGGGCTGGTGGTCTATCTGATGTGGTTTAAGGGTTCAGGGGTGCTGGGACCCTAAAATCACAACACACGGATCCTACCTGAAAGAATTTGACCCAAGCCTTCTTTCAGCCAAAAACAAGGTTTATTGAAGATTCGCCATATTAGCTAGACTCTTAAGGAGTCTGAGCATCTATGTGCTATTGGCTAGATCATAAAAATCTGAGCATCTTAATGGAGACAAGATGTATACAGAAAGACCCTGGGAGAGTGGCCAAGTAGTCCATGAGGTGAATTACCAAGGGTGGGGAATGGTCTGGGGCGAGATTCTAGCCCCATCAGGGCCAGAGTTTTTCCTTTCTGGGGCTCAGATTCCAACCCCATCTTCCCCCCTCAAACAAATAGGAACCCAAATTCTTTTGGGGTAAGGGGCAAAGGTCTCGGCTTCTGAAACTGCTTCCTGCTGGCAAGGGGCATAGAGCTGTCCCTGCCTCGAGGGGGTCCCAAAGAGGAGATTGACTGGAACTGAGCACAGGCTGCATCCAGGGAATGAAGTAGAGACATTGGCTGGTACTCGCTGTTTGCTCCCAACTGTAGGTGAATGGCCTGCAGTCTGGAAGACACAAATCTGACAGAAAAAACTGCAGGGCCCAGATACAAAGCAAGGACTAGATTTAGGGCCCAACTTTGAGAGGATAGAACTTCCTTAGCTCTGTTTGGATTCAGATAATTCAGTTTTCCAATCATATAGTATCAAATCCACTTCATAGCCAGACTCAGGAATAGCCAGGTGGGTAACATTCTCTTTCAAAGGAACATAATGGGGAAACCGAGCCAGGAGGATCCCATCTTAGACTGAGGCTAAAATTGTCCTCTCAGCTTTTCCTGATACTGACTTCCCACCAGTATCACATTCTCTGAATAGCTTGTGGCATTTCTGTCAAGATGGTGGGTTATTGATTATGGATGGATTATGACCCATCAGACAACTCAAAATAAAATCCTATGAGCTTTTACCTCAAACAGCAAGTTATACTAATCACAGCTTAGGAAAAACTTTTCCAGGATTTACATCTCAAAACTTAAATTTATCCTAATGTAATCATTAGAGATTTCTATATACTTGCAAATTCTCAGCAAGCCATAACCCAAACAAGCCTTTTGGCTAGTTTACACATTAAAACAATAACCAACAATAGTAGATTATTTTAGTGGTAACCAAATTATGAAAAGTTGCTTGACGTAACTGATATAGAAAGTTCACCAATTTGAAATGTGAAACAAACCCATTACCAATCAGGTGACTTCAGTTTTGTTAAATGCACTTCCAAATTACTTTTACACAGAGAATCAACATCTCATCGTTAACAGTTAAAACTACAAATTTAAAAGAGCATGCTTACCCAAGTTTGGAGGCTAGCTTCATTACCTTGAGCAGGATGTGCTGAACCTGGGTTCAAACCTTCCAGGCAAAGGTTGCCATAGGGCCCAAGCCCATTGCCAGTGGGGCCCATGCTGTAGCTGCTGCCCCTCCCCCCCCTTCCTTTTCCCCAGGTGGGGGAGGGCGAAATCAAAAGTGCTCAAGGGAAGGGAGTGGAAGAAAAGGGTGACCAAGGTTGTAAGGAGGAGTTCTAAACTCCTTAATGATCAATCACAAAACCTCCAGAATCTGCCAAGATATTTTCAGGTGTTCTGACTTTCCCCTGTAACCTCCATAAAGGAGAATTCAGGGGCATAGAGGGAAGGGAGTAAGTAAGCCTCAGGGAACCAAAAAGCAACTGCAGTTTTCCCCAATTCCTTAGTGCCGAGGGAATTCACAGATACACTTCTGGATAGGGCGTCCATCCTTGTCCTCTATGCTGCAGAAGGTGTACACAGGTCCATAGCCTTGAACCGACCCAGTGGACCGAGAGCTTGAGAGCGTCAGGTCCAATGCTAGACAGCCTTGTAACTGTCTTCCAGAAAAGCACCTCCAAGCCTTTGTGCTTGGAGAGCAACCCCAACTGCAGAGCAACAAAGGAGGGGAGAGAGGAGGCTTACATACCTTCCAGTTTTGGCTGGAGAAGAACTTGGGGTTAGGCAGTTTCCTCGTATGGGCCATCAAAATGATGCGGTTTAGGGGTTCAGGGGTGCTGGGACCCCAAAGTCACAACACGTAAATTCTGCCCAAAAGAATTCGACCCAAGCCTTCTTTCAGCCAAAAACAAGGTTTATTGAAGTTTCGCCATATTAGCTAGACTCTTAAGGAGTCTGAGCATCTATGGGCTATTGGCTAGATTGTAAAAATCTGAGCATCTTAATGGAGACAAGATGGACCTTATATACAGAAAGACCTTATAAACAGAAAGACCCTGGGAGAGTGGCCAAGTAGTCCATGAGGTAATAGAATTCCCAAAGGTGGGAAATGGAGCCTAGGTGGGACCAAGGGTGGGAAATGGCCTGGGGCCATAGGGAGGCAAGACAATGGAGGGGAGATTAGATGTAGCCACAATGAAAGACCAGTTAATGGGAGTATAGCCACCAAAGATTTGGCCATGTGGGAAAGTACAGAGTCCATGGTAATAGAATTCCCAATGGTGGGAAATGGAGCCTAGGTGGGACCAAGGGTGGGAAGTGGCCTGGGGCCATAGGGAGGCAAGACAATGTAGGGGAGATTAGATGTAGCCACAACGAAAGACCAGTTGATGGGAGTATAGCCACCAAAGATTTGGCCATGTGGGAAAGTACAGTGTCCATGAGGTAATAGAATTACCAAGGGTGGGGAATGGTCTGGGGCCAGATTCCAGCCCCATCAGGGCCAGAGTTTTTCCTTTCTGGGGCTCAGATTCCAACCCCATCAGGGCCAGAGTTTTTCCTTTCTGGGGCTCAGATTCCAACCCCATCATATCCACTGAGCAACCTAGCTGGCCAAATTAGTTGCACAATAAAGGTTTTTTTTTTTTAATGGTAAAAGCGTCTAATTTAAGATACAAAGTCTAAAAATAACAAATATATTGTAATAGATAGAGTTCCTGACTTTGAGTCAGGGTGACCTAGATTTCAATCCGACTTAGTAATTGTATGACTGTAGTCAAGTTAAAACTTTTCTAAATATCATGCAAGTCTCTAAGATTATCTACTGGTCAATCAGTCAATAAACATTTACAAATGATAGTCTCTGTCCTCAAAGGGCTCATAGTCAAATGGGGGAGAAAACAAGTAAACAAATATGTACAGACAAGCTATGTAAAGGATAAATAGGGAATAATTAAAAGAGGGAAGGCAATAGAATTAAGAGGAATTGAGAAAGGCTTCCTGTAGAAGGTGGGATATTAGTTGAGGCTTGAAGGAAGCCAAAGTAGCTAGTAGGTGGAGTTGAGGAAGGATAGAATTCTAGGCATGGAAGAGGGCTAGAGAAATGCCTGGAGCCAAGAAATGGAGTGCCTTATTCAAGGAACAGCAAAGAGGTCAGTGTCACTGAATTGAAGGGGAGTAAGGTATAAGAAGACTGGAAAGGTGTGAGTGTGTGTGTGTGTGTGTGTGTGTGTGTGTGTGTGTGTGTGTGATAAAGGGCTTTGAATGCCAAAGAGAAGATTTTATATTTTATCTAGGAGGTGATAATGAGCCACTGGAGTTTACTGAGTATGGGTGAGACATAATCATACCTGTACTTTAGGAAAATTGCTTTGATTGCTGAATGGAGGGTGGGAGAGAATTGAAGCAAAGCAGACCAACCAGCAGACTGTTGCAGTAGTCCAAGAATAATGTGATGAAGGCCTGTACCAGGGTGATGTCAGAATCAGAGGAAAAAAGGCCTCATATTTGGAAGATGTTGCAAAAGTAAAATTGACAGGCCTTGGCAACAGATTGGACAGAGGGAGGGAGTGGTGAGAGTTAGGAAGAAAAATGACACCAGGTTTGTGATTCTGAGATGGGAAGTTGGAGTTGCCCTCTGGGGGAATTTGTTAGGGGAAAAGATGAATTTGGTTTTTGACATCTTGAGTTTAAGATGTCTACTGGACATCCATTTTTAGATGTCTGGAAGGCCAGTGGATATGGGAGACTAGAGGCCAGCAGAGAGATTAGGACAGGATAGGAATACTTGAGATTATTAACATAAAGGTGGTAATTAAATCCCTGAGCATACAGGAAGAAAAGAAGAGGACCTAGGACCAAAGCCTGTGGGATACCTATGGTTAGAGGATACAAACTGAATGAGAATCCAGCAGGGTGGTATTCCAAAAATCGAAGTTATAGGCATGTTGTTTTCGATGTTGGCTTCCTATTTTCCGCACAGACAAAATTATATATCCTTGGTGTATTGATAAATTTTACAATGCTTGCCCTGATAAAAAGGAAGCCCTCATGATTCATTTCTTCTAAGGCCTATTTGTATAAATGAAATCAGGAAGCAAAAACTAGAAAATAAAAACTAATCAGGTTTGTCAACTGTCCTAGAAAACATTAATTTTATACAAATGTCCTGCTATTTAGTGAATTGTTATAAGAAAGTGAATGTGAACAATGCATCCCTTAGTTTCATTGTTAGAGTAAATGTGCTTAATCAATTATCTATTTAGTCATTCAGTGGTCTGTTGTGCTCCTACTCTGTTCAAGACAATATCCTAAGTAGCTGAGGATTTAAAAAATACAATACATAGATTCTCTTCCTTCTTTAAGTTTATAGTATAATAGGGGTCATGAGACAGATACACAAAGAACTCTAATATAAGGTAGTATCTGAAGTTGCACTAAGAGATAGAATTATAGGCATCAAGAAGAGGAATTGTGACTCAAAAAGCATGTATTCCCTCTCTTTAGAGGTCTTCATGCAGAGAGTAGATGACTACTTGTGAGAATTTTATGGTCAAGATTCCTTTATAAATTGGAGTAGATGGCATCTGAGTTCCTTTCCAAATCTAAAAGCTGATGATTCCTGGAGTTCAGTAAATGGAAGCAGGTTTATGGAGAACTTGAAGAAAGTATAGAAATTGGACAAAGCTTGAGGATAGGTAGCATTGGCAAGGTGGGCAGTTCAGGCTGAGGAAATAACTGTGATCAAAGGCAGTGAGAATGGAAAGCTTCCAGACATGTGTAGGGATCAGGAAATATCCTACTTTAGCTGGAATGTTGGATATTTAAAGTGTTTGGAGAAGCTGGAAAGGTAAATGCAACTTCATTTATTTGGATTATGCAAAAATCACATTGTACACTGCATTATTCTCTTCAATTATAACACTGAGTAATTGGTGTAGTTTATTTCTTAAGAAGTGAAGTATTTTTCCCATTTTGATCTGCTTAGAGGCTATATACCAGATATTTAGAGTTATAGGAACACAGATTTAGAGCTGGAAAGGTCCCTTTGAGGTCATCTAATCAAATACTCATCTCTTTGGATAGTATGTCATATGTCTTGGAGTTAAAGTTCTTATAGATCATAATAGGTCATTATACATTTAATTTCCATAAGGAATTTGTGTACTCGGTTAAACTAACCACATGTTTATATTATTTGTTTGTTTCTGTATTTCAGAGAGGGCCAGCAGTCACCTGAACAGTGGCAGAAGATGTATGGAAGATGCTCTGGTAATGAAGTGTACCACATTATCATGGAAGAAAGTACATTTTTTGCTGAATATGAGGGAAAGAGTTTCACATATGCCTCTTTCCATGCACACAAAAAGTATGTTCCTGTTGCCAAGGTTGTTTGAAAATATAAATGAATCTTACTGTTTATACACAGCTTCCTGAATCAGGACACATTACAATTCTTTACAAATTTGTGTTCTCTGGGTTGCCTTGAAAAAAACTATCATGCAATCCCTGCAAATTCTCTAGGTATTTGTATTGGTATTAAGAAGATTTAAGATTTTCAGGAGAAAGTTTCTCTCTTCTTAAAAAGAATAAATAAAAGCATCATTACATTTTAAACTACCAAGTATACTTTCTTATTACAGCAATTAAAAACTGATAAAAGGAAAATAATCCTTTTGGACCTAATCTCTTAAGGGAATTTGCAGATGAGAATAAAAACAAAACAAAACATCTTGAATATTGAGAGATTTCATATGGCCAAATATAATTTGGGTCATCTTCCCTCCTGATCTAAATAGGAATGTTTTTTTTTCTCCTGCCTTTTAGTCAGAGAACCAGAGAATGACCTTCTGTGGAAGGAAATTATTTTCTGTCATTTTAAAACTGTCATAACTGCATATAAGTAAAGGCAGTTATGAATCTATTTCTTAATGTATTTAGTAATATAGGGTTTACTTTTTAATTCTAATATTGCTCTGATAATGAGTACAAATATACAGTTTCCCATGGGACTCTAACTTTCACCATTTTGAATTTTTTAAGGTCTTCATGAGCAAAGTATTATTTAGGCATTTTTCTCAGAATTAAGAAAAGTATTTTTAGACAAAATTATTTCATTAGGTGAAAAATTAACTTCAATTTCATTTCTCAAAGGTATAAAATTTAGTGTGCACATAACTTAGAACACACATGATATACATGATTTTATATATACATATATATAATTTTATATATACACAGACATACATAATATATATATATGAATAAATAATACAAAGCTCCTTTATGGTTATAGACTATCATTCCTCATTTCTAAATCAAACTATTATAGAAGAATACTTTTAGGGAGTTATTTTTTAATAATAATAATGAGTATAGTAAACCAGAAAGACCATTGGTTAGGGAATTAGGAGGACTGGGCTTAGTCCCATTTCAGCCATTCACTACTTCCTATGTGACCTGGGGTATTCCTATCCTTTGAGTGTCACTTTGCTCATTTTTAAAATGGGATAGATGATTCCCCCCCCTTTCCCTTATGATTTTGAAATTCTGAGAGTCTGTGTGACTCTGTAAATATGAATGTCTTCTGCAAATTAACATTTGTCTTCTGTTAAATTATAATTGTTACATGATTATATTTTGCTTTTTTATTAAGGTTTGGAGTCTGCTTGATTGGTGTTAGGAGGGAAGATAATAAAAACATTTTGCTAAATCCAGGTCCACGTTACATTATGAATGCTACAGACACATGCTTTTACATTAATATCACCAAAGAAGAAAATTCAGCATTTAAGAATCAAGACCAGTTAAGAAGAAACAATGCATCAAGGTCATTTTATCATGGACCTTCCAGATTACCAGTACATAGTATAATTGCCAGTATGGGTAAGTTTTCAAGAAATATTTCATTCAATACACATTCATTAAGCACTGACTGCTTACAGAAGGACTTTGTTAAGCACTGAATGAATTAGATGCATATTATAAAGTCAAACTTCTGGGGAGTAATCTGAAAAAAATTCTCAATTAGTGAATTTTTTGTTGATTGATAACATGAAAATTATGCTTATGAAATAAGACAATCATTTTTCTTAAACTAAGATAGCAAAACTTTAAAAATATCAACCAGGACATTTCTACCTTTTAAAAAATCTAGCAATACAATGTAGAGTGTATCAGATGTTGAACGTCATAACACAATTTATTTTGACTTGACAGTCAAAGAGGGGCTGCTGATGGCTTAGTGGATAGAATACTGGGTATGGAGTCAAGAAGACTTGAGTTCAAATTTGGCCTCAGATATTTACTAGCTGTGTGACCCTGAGCAAATCACTTACCCTCTGCTTCCCTCAGTTTCCCTCAGTTGTAAAATGGGAACAATAATAATTGCACCTACTTCATTGGATTGTTGTGAAGATAAAATAATATTTGTAAAAAGTGCTTAGCACAGCATATGACACAGTGTATACTACATAAATGTGCATATTATTATATATAATATAAGATGGTGTCTTATAAGAAAGGTTTGGTTCTTATTTCTTTACTTTGGCTCTTTGTGCTCCCTACCATGGTACCTGCAGGGAAGACTTAATTAAAGGTTAGGTTTTTGGATCATGTTTAAGGTCTTTTCCAAAGGAGAGAGTAGAAAAATATTTACTGTCCATTGTAAATTTGGTATGGGGCAAGTATTTATTTTCTACACTCAAAAGAAATACTTAACATAAAAGCTTCTCAAACACACACATTGATAGACAAAAGAAAAACTTAAACTAACCAAGTATTTTAAGAATATTTATTAAAATAAGGATTTATGTATTACTAACAGTTTTTTACCCCACATTGAACATTAACTTTAAATTTGATATTTGATTGACCATTGAGTTGCAGATTTTTTTTTTTCCTGATTCAGGTACTGTGGCTATTGACTTACAAGATACCAGCTGTAGATCTGCAAGTGGCCCTAACTTGGCTCTTCCTCCAGAGGGGTGCAAAGACACCAGAAGACCTAGTATAGCTCCTGTTTTGGAGGTTGCAGACACATCATCAATTCAAACATGTGACCTTCTAAGTGATCAGTCTGAAGATGAAACAACACCAGATGAAGACATTTCTACCAATTTAGAGTATGTATAATTCTCTACGGGATGACAGGTGTAAACATTTTGTATGGGGAAACAGTAAGGAATACCTTAATTAATCTTTACTAGATTTTTTTCATTTGTTATCGGTATGTATAATGCCCCCACTGCTTGCAAAAGGGGCTCTTTCCTTCCTTGATATGCCAGGTAAACTTGAGTCATTCATTCTGCTTCAGGATTTCATGTTGGAGAAAAAATGAACTTAGCCTTCAGCTTTCTAGGAAGTAGCAGAGACAGTGACTTCATAGAAACTATAGTCTGATATTTGCTTCTGAACGTATTTTGATTAATAAAAAAGATGATCCCTTAAGCTTATCCTCTTACAACATGATCTCAAAGCCCTCCTCCATCTGTTCACCCACTTTTGGCTGTTATTTAAAAGCTTATCTTCTTCCTAAAATGTAACTCCGAGATCTGAAGTACTCCAAGTTTTATCTGACCAGACCACAGGAAGCAGGATTCTTACCTTCCTATTTCTCAGCAATGTGCTTTGCTTAATTGAACCTAAGATTAAGACATCTGTGATTGCAATCTCACCTGCCATTTTAGTCCTGTGAAATGTTGTTCTAGACTTGTTAAACTGTGCGATATGCCTCCTTGGCTAATGAAGGACTTTCATAGTCAGACCTGTGGAGAGTTAAGAAGGTGGGCTCAGCTCATGACAAAGAAGCAGAATAGTAGTTCCACAGAGAAATTCTGTTATTGCTTTCATGAGACCACTTCTTTAGCCATTTCCAGTACACTTCTACAAACAAGCCTCTCAATGCTATTTTTAGGGTGCTTTTATTATATATTTCATAATCATCTAGGTCCTAGAGAGAAATCATGCTGCTTTCCATAGTACTGACAAGTCAATTTTGTGTCATAGACCCCTGTGACAATCTGGTAAAGTCTGTGAATTCTTTATCAGAATAATGTTAGATATGTAAAGTAAAACATATAGAATTATGATAACATTACAAATGATATTGAAACAGTTATCAAAATATTTTTAAAATTCATAGACCCCAGATTAAGAACATCTGCTTCAGATAAAGTTTTAAGCCTGATTCAAATAGAAGTCTTGTCTATATGTACATTTATCTAGAAAATTTACTTGTAATCTTCTACTTATTTTCATTATGAATATTACATATTGGTAATAATGGTGTGAAAAATTAGCTGGTGTATCTACTGAAGAGGGTGAACGAGTAATGATTGTTATGGCAGCAAGATGCCTGACCTTGGAGTCATGGAGACATGGGTAGAAGAAGTCCTATCTCTGGCAAATACTAACTATATGACTACAGGTAAGTCAATTAAGCTCTTAGTGACCCAGGCAACTCCTTAAGACTAGAAGTCATAGGTGAGTTGCCAAACTGCATTAATTTGCTGTGGGTTTCTAGCATTGATGAAATCATAGTTAAGGACTAAGATTAAATTAAAGATGATTTTTAAAGTGTTTGCAAAGGTGTCAGAATTAATAATGATATTTTTAAAAATACTTCAGTCTCTTTGGAAATATTTTTTCATAGCAATCTTTAATGAGAAGCAAAAATATGTTTCTTTACAGATTCTAGCTATAACAGAATAGAAAAATATCACCGTGGTTTAATTTGCCGTCATAATATTGCATGACTTACTCAACAGAATGATTTCATATTATTTTTCAGGTATGCTAAAGGCTACCCCCCTTACTCTCCATATATAGGAAGTTCTCCCACTTTTTGTCATCTCCTTCATGAAAAAATTCCAGTTTGCTGTCTAAGATTAGACAAGGTAAATGCTTTTTCTTTATGGATACCTGATGTATTCAATGATATAACTAGTATGCAAAACTATAGTTTGAATATCTTAAATGTGTGCCCATTTTGAAAAAAATGTTTTTTTTTTGGAAAGGCATATAAGAAGAAATAATCTTATGAATGTAAAGTGAAATTGAACTTAAAAATCAGTTAATTTTATATACATTAGAGACAGCATGGCATAGACAAAGTTTGGATTGCAGTCCAACAGATTCTAGCCTCCTTGTTTCAGTTTCTTAATTTGTAGAATGAGGAGGTTGCATTGCATTGGACATCATTTTAAAGATATGCTAGGTCAAATTTCTGTGAATGATTTTTTTTTTTTGGCTAGGCAGTGGGGTTGAGTCACTTGCTCAGGGTCACACAGCTAGTAAATGTTATGTGTCTGAGGCCACATTTGAACTCAGGTCCTCCTGAATCCAGGGCCGGTGCTCTATCCCCTGCACCACCTAGTTGCCCCTCTGTGAATGATTTTAAACTTTTTCTTGATGCTATATGAAATCCCCTAAATTTTTGCTACTCTCACCAAGTAGAAAGCTTACAACTACTTTTTCTCTTGCTGATGCCAGTCAACAACTTCTTAACTCTTACTTATATGCATGTATTAATTTGTTTTACAAACTTTGAAATTTGTAAAATGCTTTTCTCAAAACAACCCTTTGTGGTAGGGATTCCAAATATGATCATCATCTCCTCTTTACAGATAAGAAAACTGGAGTTTAGAGATACTTGTCCAAGGTCAGCAAATAATAAATATTAGAGCTAAGACTCAAACCAAAGTCTTTGTTAATTCCTGAGACCAGTGCTCTTTCTGGTACGTTATACAGTCTTTCCATTCTTTCCCTTGACATTGAAATATATTAACATTCATGAGGGTCACAGTAAACTAGGTCATTCTAGCAAAGGAAATATGTCAAGTCACTCAGTTCTTAAAGTTTCCAATTTATTGTGAAAGGAACCATATATTCAGACCTTCAAGATGTTTCTGTTTCATAATAGCAGATTATATGATTTCCCAACTTTTAGTTTCAGAAGTATTAATCTTGAATAATGATTTTAATAGCATAATTTAAAATGCACATTATGCTTTAGAGTTCTTTCTAATCTTGTTTCTACACAAATGTTTAACATGCTTTTTTCCCCCTTCTTTGTAGGAATTAAAATATTTCTCAACTTTAGGTGAGAACTAGAGGCTAGTGGATCAGTCTGAGTCTGAAGAATATTCTTTCTTCCTACCAGATTCTCAAATTGATAGAACTTGTGCTTGGTGGGAGTTATAGAGTCATTAGGCTTCCTCCAGTTGAGAAATAATACTAACTACTGAATTCCTATGGCCCTTGAAGAAATAAAATTTGTTTTCTTTTTTTTAACAAGTATTAAAAAAATTAATACTCCTTTATACAACATAGTGCAGAAGAAAGATTGTCATATGAAACTACAGATCTCTTACTTGCAACTTGCCTTTTCTTTTAAGTATTTAATAAAATCAACATGTAACTTTTTTTTTTCTACTTTTTGGTGAAGCGATTGGGGTGAAGTGACTTGCCCAGAGTCACACAGCTAGTAAGTGTCAAGTGTCTGAGGCTGGATTTGAACTCAGGTCTTCCTGACTCCAAGGCCAGAACGCTATCCACTGTACCACCTAGCTGCCCCAACATGTAACTTTTAAAGCTGCCCTTTTTTTGTTGATAAATCAAAATACATTGATAAAAGAAAAAAAAAATGCCCTGCTTGTCAGATTCTAATTTCCCTTCGGTGCATTTTTATAAAATGCTTCAATTACCCACTTTTTTCTTTTTTTTTTACTTCGTTTTTGGTAACCATATTGCAAACATACTCCCTTTCACACCTCTCTCCCATTAAGAAAGAAAGAAATAAATGAAGGAACAAAGGAAGAAAGAAAATGAAAACCCTTGTAACAAATATGCATATTTAAGCAAAATGGATCCCCACATTGGCTATGTCTAAAAATGATTGTCTCATTTTGCACCTTGAGTCCATCACCTCTCTCTTGGGAGATTGCATTAGATTGCATAGATCTGAGTTCCTAAGCCTTCCAATGTTTTTCTTTGCAATATCGTTGTTGAACAAATATAATTTTGGTAATGATAAATGAAAAAAAAATGAGTTAGAACGAAGAGGTCACCAAGGAGCCACCAAGATGAGCCACTCTAATTGATCCGTCCTATCTACACTTTACCTTATCTCAGCCCTTTTAAAACCTTAAAGGGAGATTGACTCCTGAGCACAAAGACATTTTGGAAAAAGCTGTGGGCATGACAGGTCTAAAAATATGCCTAGTTTTATTTGATTGTTTAGCTATTTTTGTATACTTCAGTTAACTATTTAATTTTCATGTGTCAACAGAGAAACTCATAAATCATAGATTAATTAATTGATTGAAGTAATTATACTAGGTCTGAGAATTCAAAGATATGTATGGTTTGAGCTCTGCTGATAAGGAACTTAAAATTTAAAGAGATACAATGAGAAATTGGAGAAGAGAGAAAGAAATTCACCTAGGAAGGCCAGAGAAGGAGTCATGGAGGGTGTGGTTCTGTGTTAGGCACTGAAGAAAGGGATGGGATTAACAGAAGTATATAGGGCTAAGTTAATGGAGAGAGAGGGAGGAGGAAGTACTTTCTGGGTATAGGGAATGGTGTGAACAGCAAAGACCTGGGCATAGAATAAGGTAGGATGAAAACAGTAGACTGAGACTAGTTCTATTTTGGTTGAATTCATCCCTCAGGTTCCTTCCTCATCTGAATATAGGGCAGTTTAGGAAAGAACTGCTCTTGTTTTTTAGAGATACATTGTTGGGAACTAGGGAAACAAGAAGGAAGAAACTAGTTGAAAAATAAAAAAAATCTTATTAAAACGTAAACATTGGCTTTGTGCTGAGTATTTACATTGTAGATACAGTAAATATAGATTATTGCATGGAATTATTTTTAAAATGGGAAATTACTTATTTCAGGACTAAAAAGTTTTTGATTAAATATTTCAGTAATCAAATGAGGATATATAACTTTAAATAAAATAGCTTACATGGAATAAAAATCCCTGATTAAATGATTAAATAATGACTAATGGAAAACAAGGAAAGTCCTTCTACAAATGTTATCAAAGGAGTATCTCTCATTAAAATATTAATTTTAAAGAAGTCAGTGTTCTGCAGAATGAGTTGGAACTATTTTTAAAGACTCTCTCAGACTGTCAAAAACAATTTATTTCATTATCTTATTTTTAATAAGTTTCAAAGATTTAAAATCCCAATAAACCATATTAACATGCCTTTATAAGTGTATTTAAGAGCTCTTTGAGATTGACTTATGTCAACACACAGATGCAGTGCCTAGCAGTGCTCAGTATGTAGTAGGAACTCACTGTTAGTAGATTAAAACTGTAGACATGTGACTTAATTATAATAATATTAACACAGTTAATAGATCCATATTCACAATTTGTTCTGGAATATGTTTTATGACTAAGTCACAGAACACAGTACTCTTGGGAAAATTGCCAAGGGGAAGGGAGAAATATATAGGGGGCATGAATAAGCAGAAACACATTCCAAACAAGAGCAGGAAAAGATATATAAAAGACGCCATTTAAAAATATATGAATGAAAAAAGAACCTCAGTGATCCATATGGCAAGAGTAAAGGATGAACAATGGACAGCCTGAGTGTTTAGTAGTTTCCTGACAAAGTCAAGATAAGTCAGGGAATAGGACACTATCAAATTTTGAAGGGATTTCCTGTGACTACTTTATTAGAGAACATGGATGAAAGTTGCATAGGGTGATAGCCAGGGATGGATGGGCTATGATCTGCATGGCTGGAGGGGAGTGCCAATACTAATGACATAATAGATCCATTTGAGTATATTGAATAAAATAGGATTCAAAATTTTAATGGAATATACTTTAAAAATAGAACTACAAATTATCACACACAAGTTTCATTAAATTGACATTGTTTATATAATTAAAGGAAATTTTTTTTTTCTGTGAAGTAAAAAGAACAAATCATTTTTACAATAATGATATTTTAAAAACAGAACTTTATTGAATCCACTTCTTTTTTATGAAAAAAAAAGTTTTGGCTTCTGGTCAAATAAGCTGATGTGTGTGGGAAAATATCACTGAAAACTTTCCATTTTGGATTAATAAAATTTGCATAAATCACCACATATTAACAATACCTTCCAGTAATTCTGTAGATCTATGATTTTATTAATTTATTGTCTGTTGGTTGTATTGGTGTATATTATAATCCATCTGCGCTTAAAAGGATAGCAAAATCCAGTTTCACAGAATCATACAAAGGAGATGAGATTTGTTTTCTTGTGTCCTGCATTAATGGGGCTGAAAAAGTAACCCTGAAAAACATTGGATTATTAAAAAATTTATCTCAACATTCTCCACTCTTCACAATTCACTATTCATAATAGTATACATAATTCTATTTTTAAAATACTTAGTATATTCGGGGTTCTATAAAATCCTGTTACTGTGAACAAGAGATTTTCTTTTCTTCTTTATGTAAACCTCTAGAAAGTTTTCCTCTGTGTAGTTAATATGGGATGATAAAGAGCACAATGCATTTGGAAACACAAAACTTAACTGATCATTTAATTTCTCTATGTCTCAGTTTCTTTATCTTTAAAAAATGGAGGTAATACTCCACTAGCTTATTTTTTTAAAACATTCATCTTTTTGAATTCCAAACCCTCTCTGTCCCTCAAACCCCTCCCCAACATATTGAAAAGGCAAGCATTATGATATCAATTATACATGTAAAATCATGCAAAACATATTTATATATTAGCTATGTTGCAAAAAAGCAAGAAAAATACTGCGAAAAACAGTATGCTTCAATGTGCATTCAGAATTCATCATTTCTGTCTTTGGAGATGGATAGCATTTTCCATCATGAGTCCTTTGGAACTGTCTTGAAGTATTAGCAGAATAGCTAAGTCTTTCACAATTGATCATTCTTATGATATTGCTATTACCATGTATTATGTTCTCCTGGTTTTGCTAACTTTATTTTGTGTCAGTTCATGTAAGTCTTCCTAGGTTTTTCTGAAATCATCCCGCTTGTCATTTCTTATAACACAATTGTAGGGGGCAGAGCCAAGATGGTGGAGTGAAAGCAGTGACTTGCTTGAGCTCTCCCCCAAACCCCACCAGATATCTATAAAAATGGCTCTAAACAAATTCTAAAGCAGCAGAACCCACAAAAAGACAGAGTGAAACAAATTGCCAGCCCAAGACAACCTGGATGGTTGATTGGAAAGGTATATCGCGCCAGGCCAGGAGAGGAGCACAGTTTGGCGTGGGCACGCAGGCCACAGCGAACCTGGAGCAGGCCTCAGAGGGCTGAATCATGGGCAGCTGTGGCGGTTTCCACTCTTCTGAACCCCCAAACACCAAAGACAACTTAAAAGGTCAGTGGGAAAAGTCTGTGACTGCAGTGAGAGAGAAGGTAGGTCTCAGTCACAAGTCCCGAGCGAGACCCCAGGGTAGCAACTGCATCCTGAGCTTCCAGCTCACAGACTGAGGGGGAATCGAGTGACTGATCAGAGGGGGATTGCAGGGATCTCTTTGCCAGTGCTAAGACAGGAATCTCTTGCTTTGCCCACGCTTGGATCTGGGTCACAGTTCTGAGGGGTGGTCCTGGGGCAAGGAGGAATGCTGACTTGGTGGAGCTTGTTGTGGCGGTGGAGAGGAAACACCTCACCCCTTATCATACCACCTTGGAAGAACTGAAAATTTACAGGTCCCTAGAACTATCTCTGAAAACAACTGTACAAACCCCTGAAGCTTGGGAAAGTACATTCTCCACATTAGAAGCAGACTCTTACCTTAACAAAGAGTTTAAAACTCAAGTAATTGACCAGATCATGCGAAGGCAGCACAAAAAGGGTCAGACTATATTATCTTACTTTGGTGACAAAGAAGATCAAAACATACAACCAGAAGAAGACAACAAAGTCAAAGTTCCCTCATCCAAAGCCTCCAAGAAAAATATGAATCAGTCCCAGGCCTTGGAAGAGGCCAAAAGGGATTTTGAGAAGCAAGTAAGAGAAGTAGAGGAAAAACTGGGAAGAGAAATGGGAGTGATGCAAGAAAATCATGACAAACAAGTCAACAACTTGCTAAAGGAGACCCAAAAAAATACTGAAGAAAATAACACCTTAAAAAATAGCCTAACCCAAATGGCAAAAGAGGTCCAAAAAGCCAATGAGGAGAAGAATGCCCTAAAAAGCAAAGTTGGCCAAATGGAAAAGGAAGTCCAAAAGCTTACTGAAGAAAATACTTCCTTAAAAATTAGAATAGAGCAATTGGAAGCTAGTGACTTGATGAGAAATCAAGACACTGTAAAACAAATCCAAAAGAATGAAAAATTAGAAAACAATTGTATTCCATCACAACCATATACCACAACTTCTTTAGTCATTCCTCAGTTGATGGGAATTCTCCCCATTTCCAATTCTTTGCCACCAAAAAAGGAGCTTCTATAAATATTTTTGTAAATATAAGTTCTTTACTCTTTGATCTCTTTGGGATCCAGACCTAGTAGAGGTATTTCTGGGTTAAAGGGCATTTTTGAGTTTTAAAGCCCTTTAGTCATAGTTCCAAAATGTTCTCCAGAATAGTTGGACCCACTTACAACTCCACCAACAAGGCATTAGTGTTCCAATTTTCCCACATCTTCTCCAACATTTATCATTTTCCTTTTTTGTCATGTTAGCCAATTTGATAGGTGTGAGATGGTACCTCAGAGTTACTTTAATTTGCATTTCTCTATTATTAGTGACAAGGCATTTTTTTCATATGACTATCGATAACTTTAATTTCTTCTTCTGAAAGCTGACCATTTATCAATTGAGAATAGCTCTTATTTTTATAAATTTGACTCAGTTCCCTATATATTTGAGAAATAAAACCTTTATCAGAGGGTGTGAATTTTCCCCAAAGTTTCCTTTAACTAGCTTATTCATTAAGATTATCTGTTCATGAATATATTAAAGCCATCTTAACTGTTAGTAAATAATAGTATATTTTACATGAATGTAGTAGTTTTAAAAAACATTTTGCCATGACTGTATGCTTAAAACTTCTATTTTATTTCACATAATATTTTTTTGTACCAAGTTCCAGTATTACTTCAGATTTGTATTTTGTCTGTTTTTTTCTTCTAGAGTTGCCAACATAACTATTATGAGGATGCAAAAGCTTATGGATTCAAAAATAAACTAATTATTGTTGCAGCTGAAACTGCTGGAAATGGATTGTATAATTTTATTGTTCCTCTCAGGGCATATTATAGACCAAAGAAAGAACTTAATCCCATAGTCTTGCTATTGGATAATCCGTAAGTATGCTTTAAAATATGTTAATAGCAGAAGTTTTTTATTAAATTGTGTTATGTGCATTACAAGGATTTTATTATCATTTGCATGAACTATTTTAAATCAGAAACATTATGGCACATGATTCTTTGGGAAGTACATGCTGTGCTACTTTACACATGAAAGAATATTGTATATAGCATCAATGAATTACTTAGAACATTTATTAATGGGCAATTTGCAAATGACCATCATCATGCAAAAACAACAGGAAGCACATGGCTGAGAGAATAATTACAGTAATTTTCATTAAATTAATCAACTAGCCCAGAAAATCTCCACAGAAACTGGAAATTTTGTCTTCTTTCTAGAGAACCAATAATTAGTGGAGACACACAATAAAGTTCCATTCTTATTTTAGACCATAGTCTCTAAAGCATCATCTTAAGTAAATAGTTACAATTAAGTCACTGTTAATAAAACAAGAAATGTAAATTTCATAATGTGAGTTCCTTAATTTTTATTACATTCATTTATTCAGAAATGTTAGATGGTTCCCTGAAATTACATGGTGCGCCAACTTAGATTCATGTGTAAATTCTAATCCATCCCATTCCTTGATATCTCTGAGAATACCCCTAATTCCATTAAATTTGGAGAATTAGATGGTTGAGTGTTTTTGCCTCTCCAGTAGTTATACCTTTGGCCAAGTAGTTTTGAAAGCTGACTTCTTCATTTTGACAGTATACACAGACCAGATTAGGAGAATCACTGCAACATGAGGCCAGATTTGCCTTTAAATGGAGGATGAGTTACCTCCCTTCATAGAAAGTAGCAGATATGACCAGGTTAACTTGGTTAACCCCTGATGAGGGGTTTGGAGAGTCTTAGTAGGGGACTTAGTTCATACTTCTTCTAGCCTGCATGAATTGTTGGGGCCAGGAGAGGGCACCAAGTCTCTACTATTGTCTAATTAGTGGTCTTAGATTTAAGTAGTTTGAAGAGCAACACATTAGGTTTGTCTTGAGAAGCAGGAGGTGATAATGAATCAAAGAGAATCAGGACCCAGGAATATGTTTGGGGTTGATCTTTAAGGCAAGCTCCAAATAAGAAATAATTTGAACCAAGACAAAGAAAGAAACAAAATAACTTCATTAAAATATTTTTGAAATTGTAGAGAAGAAGCAAAAAGTAGAGAATAAATATTGCCCAATCTATATTACTACCTTGTTAAATATAACATATATACTTCTTCTAAAAAACTATGTAACAGAAATTCAACTTCTTATAAAAACATCATCCTTGTTCTTTGTACATTAAAATGTTTGTATTTTTTGAGGATTATTAGATTAACAATTTTTGAAGGGCTAGGACAGTTAACAATTTTTGAAGGGCTAGGA
>NW_020954687.1:7821928-7894888 GCF_900497805.2 Vombatus ursinus
AGTTAACAATTTTTGAAGGGCTAGGACAGTTAACAATTTTTGAAAGGCTAGGACAGTTTATCTACTGACAAGAGGTTATGTGTGAACCACAACACTTTGACCTGCCTCCCTTGGGGTCTTAAAGTACTTTTACTTTGCTAGCTAAGACCAAAGGACATGGGTTCAATTTATGATTGTTACTTAGTGTCTATGCGATCTTGGGCAAGTTACTTAATCTTGCTAGGCCTCAGGTCCTCATTCGTAAAATTGGGGTTGGGGTGGGTTAAACTAGATGACCATCAAGGCCCTTCAGGATCTCAACCATTGATCCTATCATCATTATCTCCTGAGAGGACACTTGTAGGAAGAGGAAAGGAGAAAGAAGCCAAACAGTGGCTGCCTATTCCCATCTAGCCTGAGAAGATGTTAGGGATACTCCCACAGGTCGCTCTGCCTCTTCTCTCCTCTTATGGGTGACAGAATGGTTTGTGCCTACTTTTATAATTGTAGGGCACAAGCTTTCTACCTACCTACCTATCTGATTCCCTGGAGTTAGAAGTTAGTTCATTCTGTGCAACAGAGAAAAACATCCTTACACCTTAGTTACCTATCAGATTCCACCTGAGTGTGCACACTCTCCCTAAAAAGTATCCTATTCTATGTTAAGGTGACCTGATTCTGGGATGAGGTTTCAAAGGGATAGGCCAAGGGTTATCATCAGCTGTTAATAGCTAACAAAAGGTCTATGCCATAAGGATGAGCTTAGCATAATACCTGTCACATAGCAGGTGCTTTATAGATGCTTGTTTACTTGATTTAATAGCTGAAGGCATGATATCCCAAAGCAGTAGTAGAGCCCAGGTTGAGATTTCTGCTGGTAGATTTTCTTGACAAAGTAGTTTGGAGGTTCATCTTTGCAGAATTTTTTTTTCTAAACCCTCAAATCCATGTATGAGCAGCCAGGGTTTCTGTCAGTTACTTTTCTGTTCTGGTCCTCCAACAATCAGTTCTTCCTCTTGGTCTTTCTGGTCATGACTTGCTGTGGCCATCTTACTCCAGATTCACTGATCATAGAAGGGAAGAAATGCTCTTGCCTAGTGGCTCCATACATTATCCATCCATCCATCCCTTCATCTATCTGTCTATCTATCTATCTATCTATCTATATATCTACATCTACACACACACACACACACACACACACACCCCTGTCTTGCTAATCTATTTCCCCTTGGGCTTCAAACCTTTTGTCTTCATTTGCTTCATCTTGATGCTCTGTTTTCTGGAATTACACTTCCTTTCTTGATCTTGATCTGTTCTCTCCATTTCTTTTTGGTCTATGGAAACCATCTTAGCAAATTATAGCCTTTGTAGACCCATCTTCCACAGATCTACCAAAGTGTTCTCCCTAAAATGCTGGTCTGACTCTGCTACCCCATCCCACAATAAATTCTAGTGCTTCATTATTACATATAGGATCAAGTATAAACTATTATGTTTAAAATTTAAGGCTCTTCAAATCCTGGCCCCCTTTTTCTAGCTTTATTAAATGTTACTCCCCTATGAAACCTTCTTACTGTTATACGCAACACTAAATTTTCTTTTTCATTGCCTTTGCACTGACTTTCCCCCATGCTCCTAATATATTCCCTCTTCATTTTCACATCTTGGAATCCTAGGTTTCCTTCAACATACCTCAAGTTCTATCTCCTGCATAGACCTTCCTGGTACTCGTAGGTGTTAGGGCCACTCTCTACACATGTTTGATTACCTTGCATATATTTTAAATATGCTTTTTTATGTGAATGTGATCTGCCCCCTAAACTGGGGACTTTTAAATTTTTGTTCTTGTATTCCTGGTGCCTAATAATGATTTATCATGTGCTAGGCACATAGTAGTCCCTTGATGAATGTATAATAAATGTATATTGATTGAATGATTTGTAGTTGAATTGCTTTTCTACCTGCCTCCCTGGACATAAGGACATAAGGACATAATAGGGCATAATGATATAAGATTAGTTGTCTAGGTATGTAGTAACCAGTCCAAGATACTGGCTTTCCCAGAAACATTTATTCATTTCTGGCCTCCTTCCCTCTGGCATCCTAGCCACCACCAAAAAAAAAAATGATAAGAATAAAACCAATCCCATTTCCCTTGAAGGGGAATAAGAGAAAAGTAAAGTTTGGGTGCATCATAGAGTAAAGGGATGGAAGTTCAGTGGATACTCACAGGCCTGATCCTAAAAATAATTGGCATGGAAGCTTTAACTTGGGTTTTCTCTCCTTAGGTAGCCAGGTAGTTCTGCTCTTATAGAATCATCATATTAGGACCATACTTAAAGCAGACATTTGATCATCTTTAGACCAACAGAAACTCGGAAGTCCAAAACTTAAGTGATCCAGCTTCAGTCTTCCCTCATGGATATGAGCCACAATGCCTGGCTAGTTCATATTTTTTCTACTTTAATCCTGGCCCTTATACTTATGGGTTTCAATTTACATGCATCTCCTCAGGTGTCTTTGTTTCTACTTATGTCACGGTTCCTATGCTCTCTAATTTCACTTCACCTGAGCTGTAGACAGTGATGGGCATACTTTTGATCTCATTACCACCTCTGATTGTTCTGCCTTTTCATTCCATAAGTCTAAAATATCTTTATATAACCCATGAACTTGGGTTTTATATATATATATATATATAGATAGATAGATAGATAGATAGATATAGATATAGATATAGACATATCTATATCTATCTATCTATATATATCCTTCCATATATCCCTATACATCATTCCTCTGTCCTCACTAGAGAGTGATTCCTCTATTCTATGCTTCATTAGTCCATCATCTCTTTTCTAGCCTCATTTTCCTCTCTTCAAAATCCTTATCCAATAATCAAATCAAATTTGTACATTTCTCTAATCTTAAATCTCTTGCTTCCTTGTCCTATTGATATGCACACCTTTCTAAATGCATACTTTGAATTATTCCTCCCATCTCCCTTTTTTACTCTAACTCATGTGTTGCTGAATGCTGATGGAGGAAGCTGTACAATTATGTTGACTCAATCTATTACACTTTTTCGTTTTCTGATTTTACCTGGGCCTTCATTGCTTCAAGCTAGTGACCATTTTTTACTCATCCCTGATTAACCATCAATCAAAATCTGTACATCATTGGCTCTAAACCTTGTATTCTCTTCCATAGCCATCTTCTTCCTCCCTCTAAGCAGAGTTCTTTGCCTTGAATTATCTCCTCCTATCCAATTCTATTCCTTATATCTCCTCAGAATCATTCTGTATTCTCTCTTCTATTTTTTTTCAATCTCAGAGGAAAAGGTAGACCAGATTCTAGTGCAAAGTCAATTCCTCCACTTTTTTGAACCCATTCCCTCCCATTTCCTCTCAGCATCTGGTCCCTTTAATAATCCCCTCTAATTTTTGACATCACTTTATCAAATGTCTCTTTCCAAGATTCCTAAAAATATTCTATATCTCTTTAGACCTTAAAAGATTATTTCAGGAGTTTCTCAATTTTCCTAAAATTTCCCTTTCTTTCACAGTTTTTTTAGGAAGGTGGTCTATTCCAGTTGCCTCCAGTTTCATACATCCCATTGATTTCTTTTCTTTTAGTTATATTGATAATATTTTTTTGTTTTTATACCATAGCTACTATGAAATATAATATTTACCATTAACCTTTCCTCTGTATTGAGGGAAAAAAGGCATTTTGAAAAACAATTTTTACTATGTCCCCAGATTTAATAAAGTATGAATAACTTTGGACCTAGCTATACCACTAGTAGATCTATACATCAAAGAAAGAAAAAGACTCATGTATTCAAACTTTTATAGCAACCTAACAGAGTCCCTGATATTTGGGGAATGGCAAAATATGATATATTAATGTACATGTATAATATTGTACTATAAAAAATGATGAAAGGAATGGTTTCAGAGAAATCTAGGAAGATTTGTATGAACTGATCCATAGTAAATTATTCATAATCAGAACAACTTATACAATAGTAGCAACATTATAAAGACAAACAACTTGGAAAGACTTAAGAAGTTTGATCACCATAATACCAATCACATTCCATTTACTCATGAAAAACATGCTGCCTACCCCCTGACAGAGGGGTGATGGACTCAGGATTCAGTTTGATGTATGTATGTATATGTATATATGTATGTATGTGTGTGTATATATATATATGCATATATATATACACACACACACATATATATCATACTTGGCCAATGTAGGAGTTAGTTTTGTTTGACTGACCATATTTATTAAAACCTCCCCCAATGGAGTGTTGTGGGAAGGAGAGAAAATAAATTTTTCTTCAATGAAAAAATTTAAGTTAAAAAGATAAAAATAAAATCAGAGGATTAGATAGAAATATGCTAATTCTGAGAATATGAAGGTCTTTCTACTACATTATATTGCCATATTTACAAAACATCAACATTTAAAAGAATATTTCATGATCTTTTAGTTTTGCTCAGAAAAATGCTTATACTTTGTGTCTTCCTTGATGCAAATTGCAATCCTCCTGTTCATTATTATCCTGAATAATTCTTAATCATCTTTTAATAAATATTCTATAGATAAACTATCCAATACCTTGGAGATTTTTTTTTCTTTTAATCTCTAAGTCCTACTAACCAAGTATTTCTATTTTACATTTTTTGTCTATCATTATAATCATTGTCACTAAATTACTAGACTGATTCATTTTCCAGACAAAGTCTTCAACAATGGATTTTTCAAAATTTTTTCACACAAGTTATCATTTACACTGCAATGTAATTATGTTTATTAAGAATTTTTCCATTGTCTTTTAGCAGAATTTTAATATTAAAGGGGGAGGGGAGTGGGTGGTTTAGAACTCTCATTTGTTTGGTATAGGGAAGAGATGGCTTCTATATTACCTTTAAGTTCTAAATGTATTATCTTGGGTCTGATTCTAATTAATTACTTTGACTGGTGAAGATTACCTGGTATAATAACTAGAATTCAGAAATTGAAGTCAGAAAGGCCTGGGTTCAAATCTCACTTCTGATATTGTGTTCTCAAGTACAACTCACTTAATTTCTGTTCTTTTTTTCTTTCCTTTTTGTCAAATGTTTGTTTATTAAAAGTCTCTTACTTTCCTCTGTGGCTCCTGACTACCTGGGTATAACACAACATCATTATTTATATCATCAATCACATCACATATATGTTTGCCATTGATGTTGTAGCCCACACCTGGGCTATTCTAACTATCATTGTTATTGTCTCAGATAGGTCTCTTGCCAAAGTTTAGCTCCTTATCTGTCAAGCAATGCTGGTAATCTTGTTGAGGTTGACATTGACACCGTGATTAATATTTTTCATATCACAGAGTGGTTATTTCCGGGCTCTAATGATAAAATGATAATAATAAGGTACTGCTTTGATCTGAGCCTATCTATTTTGAATACTAGCATCTCTCGTGGACTCACTTATCTACTATATCCTAGGTGGGTTGACTCTAGCAGTGAGGGATTCCACACTGTTAAAATCCCAGATCCTTCTTGGACTGTTACTGATATTTTGTCATATCTTCTATGATATCACATCATAATACAGTACTTTTCACTCAAGAATATTGCCATTATTTCAGTGACTTTGTATAAAAAATTACTTTTGGTCCATTTTTGAAATGATCGATTCATGGTCAAACTAAAGTGTCTAGAAATACCTTCTCAGTATGAGGTTACTTCAAAGATTAAAAAGTAATAATATAAAATAATTGCAAGAAGGGAGAATTTAATTTATTTTTAGGACAGAGAGAATGATAATAAGCATTTGCATGCTTATAGAATATACTCTATGTCAGGCACTGTGTTAAGAACCTTAAAAATATCTCATTTGATTTTTAAAGGAGTGATTTTAATACTTTTGCATATGAATAATACTAATAAGAATAATAAGAAAGTATTTCAAGATAGAACCACCACTGGATCTGATTTATTGGAGAGAGGTAACTCATTTATAATGATCATCTATGAGCACAGATCAAAGTGACAAAATCTTTACATTGTAAAGTCCTCAAGAGACCTTATAGAGATCATGTATTCCAATAGCCCTTTGCTTTATAACTGAGGAATCTATAGCATAAATAATCCAAATGAATGTGTACAAGGTCAAAAAGCAAAATTGCATTGGAACTAGAACTAGAAGATAGCTTTCCTGACTCCATGGTCACTACTTTGTTACCATTATGCCTTTCCTTTAAAAAATCATTCTTGAATAGAGTAAAATCATATCCATAGGTACAAAATTTACATTGTTAACTTAAAATCACTTCTTCAAAGACAATATAAAAACAAGTGTCCACTCAGGCCAGATGAAGAGAAATTATCAAAAGTCTAAGTTTCTGAAGACAATCTCGATGAAATATCTTTTATACTGTTTCAATGGTTCTGTGTCCTTTGATGAATGGTGTTGGTGATTTGTGAAAATTTAATGTGTGTGTATCAACATAATAAAGACAGGTTAGTGTTAATTCACATCAAATTTCATATGGAATAAATGTACTATCCACATTTCCCTCCCCCCACCCTGAATTATAATAGTGAAGGGAAAGATCTAATTCTAATTAATTAAATCATGTATATTATATGTATTAGATTATATGTGTAATTTTAAAACATGCAGACACATATGTTGCTATACACATAAAGAACATACACAATTTACTTACTTGCAGTTACCTATAAAAGTCTCCCCCTCCCCCATTAATGTTACACTTAAGGAAAAGGCCCCTATGGGATATTTTACCCTCAATAGGCTTATAGTGTTAGATTGGGAAGGAACTTTAGAGATCATCTGGTTCAATCCCTTTGTTTTACAGTTGAGGAAACTGATTCCCACAAGGGTTAAGGAAATTGCCCAAAGAACCACAGGTAGAAAGTGACATAGCCAGGATCTGAATGTATGTATACATATATGTATGTATGGGTCTTTATCTACTTAGATAAGTGAATGTATAAGAAGGTACTTATCTCATTTATCTTCATCTGTCTAGATTTCATTGGGTACTGATTTGGAAACAGTGATTCAGATAGGGCTTAATTCTAACCTTATCATGATCGGCAATCAAAGACTCCAGTATATTATCAATACAATATATATATAGATAGATAGATAGATAGATAGATAGATAGATATAGATATAGATATTTAATATTATATGACAATCTGTTAGATATATTGTGGTGATCCCTTTAATTAGACTGAATTATAATAAAAAAAGAAACCTATTATACATATGAGAATGTATCTGTCCTTGTTTTGGGATTTTTTAAGTTTTATAAAGAGTGAATCTAAATGTGGAAATTAATAATATAAACAAGAGTGCCCTCTGCTGTTTTTAATCAGGGTAGTGTGTGTATACACATAAATACACACATATGTATGCATGTGCATCTATCTATTCTCTAGATATACACATTACTCTATTTATATAAACAATATACATATGTAGATGCATATATCTACATATATCACTATTTTTAGTTTGGTAAATATTATATTTATTTTTGTAAGTAATATAATTACTTTCTATCTCAAAATTCTAAAGTTTATGTATTACGTCATTGTCATGCTTAATATTAATAGTTAGCAAATTGCTTTTGTGAGAGAATTGTTACCACTTCACCAAGTTAAGTCATACAACCTGTGCAAAGGAATAATTGAATTTATAGTTTTTACTTACTTTCATTCAGCATTTCAGTATTTCTAATGAAATGATAACATCTTTTTATTTACTTGAGAATATAAATGTTTCTCATTGGTAACTATGAATTATAAACATGCAAATATATATACATATTTCAAAAGTTATACACTGATACTAAATAGCCAGATTTTCATTTTGCATAATTCCTCTATGGGAAAGCACTCTTTAGATTAACTTAAAATGCAAATATAGCCTGAATTTTAATGATTTTATGAGGGGGAAATCATTAGTTCAATATCTTCTTAAATGTCCTTATTCAAGACTAATTGTTTCCCCATTGATGTCACTTTATTGGTTGTCAGGTAGATTTTATCATTAAAGTCTTTTTATAGGATTGTGCCATCTTGTTTCTGTTTTAGAAGGTTCAAAAACTTTTTTTATATTTTCAAGTGCATTTTATTTTTGCTCATTCTTTATAACAAGTACAAGATACAGTTTCCGTTGTAAGATAAAGTCATAAACTGCTTTATTCTCTTAAAAATAAATTTGGTCATCAGTGATCACTTTTGTCAATGTAAACTAAGCCAATTTAACTACGTTTCCTTCAAAGTGCTGCAACTGTTGTGATGTTGTGTTTCATTTTGTAACCCATCTGTTACGTAGGCCAGATATGCATTTTCTGGATGCCATCTGTTGGTTTCCAATGGTTTACTACATGGTGGGCTCTATTGACAAGTAGGTGACGTAATCCTTGGCACACTAAACATTGTAGTGTTCTGTGGTTTGTTGTATGCTGTGTTTTGTATCTGCATGATTAGTGTATGGTGCAATGCCAGTATTTCAAAGGTGGTATACTTTGCATGGATAGATACATGTTCTTGTATTTTAGTTCTTGGATTTAAAATTCCTGTCCAGAATCCTGCCATCAACAATAAAATAAGATAATCTGTTGCATGCCCAGTTTTGCTCAATTTTGAAAGCTTGCTTCAGTGTTGTATTTTTGGCTGAACTAAATCCTGGGAATTTTTATAGTACTGATATCATTAGTGTCAACAATATATATTATACAGTGATGGAGAAAACAAAAATTCTTGAGATTTCAGTATTGCATTTGGTAGAATCATCTGAAATTTCACAGATTCTGCAAATACTTTTATTTAGCAATCCTATTAAAAGGAAAAAAAATGAAAAATGAAAAAATACTATTTTTTTCAAGTTAGAATAGTAAGAAATCCCTAAAGTAGTAACATTTCCTCTAATATTTACTGTACTTTCATAATTCCTACATCACAGAAGCTGAAATTTCCAAAGGTTAAACTATTTCTTAAATAAACTATAATAATATGTCTTGTGATGTGCTAAGGTTAAAATGCAATTAATTATGAGTTGACTTTTAAAAATTCAAAAGGTTAAGTTACTATTAAATGTGTAATCATGCTAAAAATCTTTTCTCTATTTTAATCTCAGTGAGAGGCCTTTCTGAATTAAAAAAAAAACTTTTGCATTTTACTTTTGATTGTTTCATGGCTGCTTGAGTCCTTTACATGTGTGGGGAATGTATTTTTCAACTTTAAAACTCTTGAATTTATTAATTCCATGATTAATGTTTTGTCAGTTACTATTTTTTTCCTGGAAATTTGAAGGTGTTTATTTACTCCTGGGTGAATTTAAAGCCATGCATAAACTAAAAGATCATTTTTTCATTGCGTTCATACCATTTATACCATAATACATTGCCCTATTAAGAACTTATTCAAAATTATAAAAGCATTAAAACTTAAACATATGCATTATTACTTATAAAGAATATATGCCCCAAATCTCATCCTAAAAGAAAAAACTGGCTATTTTTTCAAAGATGCTTTGATAATTTTCCTTTATAATTTTATAACAAGCAAAGAAACTAAAAAAGTCAATGAATCAATGATGTTTCTTTTTGTTATTTATATTGTGGAATACAATGACATTTTTCTCATTCCATAGGATCAGGGATGCAGATCAGGTTATGGGTTTTTTGTTTTTTTTTGTAAAAGCCATTATGGTAGAGGATCAAATCTTTCTATGCATACATTTATACATATACACACATATACACAAGGTTACAACCTCCACCTTCCCCTTGAAAGGGAATAGATTGGGTTAGGTCAGGGAAGGATGTTAGAGAACCCATAACATTGGGTTATGTAAAGAAGGCTAACCTGAGTGCCAGTGTGTGATTGACTTTTTTCCCTGTCAAGCAATTTATAATGTCATGTCATTGAATGTCACAAAATTCTATACTTGGAAAGGGCCTTACTGGTTATATGGTCAAAGCTATCCAAAATGCTCTAGAAAAGCATGTGGAAGAATAGCAGCATTTTTCCCTATTGTAACCAGCTGAGATAAAGTACTAGTACTAATAACTACTGCCTTTTGAAAAAGATTCTTCTCTATATCCAGTTTCAGGTAAAACTAGGTAGAGTAAATCGATATAGGCAAGGAGTAGTTAGCTTCTTCCTCAGGAAAGACAATAGAATCATGAAAAAATACTAAGAAATCAGTTATTTAGAGGTTGGAACACATTAACATATAAACAGAAATAGCCTACTTGATGGTTAAAAATTTAATAACTCATTAAACATATGTGTATTGAGTATCTTTTATGTGTGACTTATTGTGCTAGGTGCTGATTACTTGCTTCTATTAATTCATCATCTTTTCAAATGTTATTTAATTAGAATATCTAAAACCCTTAGTCCTAATTCTGACTAAAGCATATGTTCCATTCAATTGAGAATTATTTCATATATTTGGGCATGATTATTCATTTTTTAACATAGGAACTCATTTTGCCCTACAAAAATTTTCACCAAAATAATTATTTTTGTATCTTTTTATGAAAATTTTGATCTGTTGTGACTAGGGAGTGATATACTAATAGATATTGACATAGCAGAAATTACCATTTTCACTACATACCATATTGATCAACAAATGTTTAAAAGAATGAATGTACTTCAACTACTCATTCAAGTAGCCATTTTTGTTATGTTTATTCTTGTTAGTGTATTACTCCCCAGTCAGATTAAGATTTTAATTTATACTTATCTTTTTCTATCTTTTTGAATATGCTATATATGGTGAACACGCTGTTGGAGAACAATGTTGAAGGATGGTGAAATGACTTGAAAATTCAGTAAGGTGAATTGAAACCACATAAGCAGTTTAGATATCATTTTCATGGTAAACAAATAACTATCACTTTCATATTCCATCTATCTTTTCCTACTTATTTATTTTGGTAGACTTATGGATAAGTATAAATTTCCTAGGTTAAGGAAAAAATGGATATTCCTAAGAACTTAAAATTTCAGGTTATCATATTGTGGAGTATTATGGTCCTGGCCCCTCTCTCCATAGGAGATTTATTTGGAATAACATTCTGTTTCCACAGTTTTAGCCATAATATCCCTGCCACAGAACCTTGTTCCTGATTCAAGAGAAATATTTTTTCTGGACTACTCCTGGGGAACTTGGACCTAAAGCTTTGGTAATACCTTCTCACCTCATAACAGAGTAAGAAATCCTGTGTCCCTGCATTTTCATGAAAGGAAAATGGACTAATCATATACTTGTAAAAGATACTCAAGGAGCTGCCACTTCAACTGATTACTCAAAAATAACTTTAATTTTTATATATTCTATTTTGAATCAGAAGAGATAGCAAGACCCACCAATCTATCTCTCATCAATCACCTTCAACCAACTTCATACTAAAGCAGCATTTTTACTTTCCAATCCAGTCATTCACTCTTGCATTTTACTCCTTCTGCTTGGTTTGTATGAAACAGAGGCAATGGAAGTATTATTTACCCCTTAGGGCTTTCATAATAGCAAGTCAATTTGAAATTAATAGAATATTAAGGTAAAAGATGAATTTGAAAGTGATAGAAGTGAGTATTGATTTCAGTATGTAGGCTACAGCAAATAAGAGGTTGTTCTATAGTCTTTATACAGCCAGATCCAGATGTTTAGGTTAAACAATTATTTTTGCTCATAATTTTCTTTTTTTAATACAATTAATTAGCCCTTTTTATGTTTATTTATTTTTTTGATGAGACAATTGGGGTTAAGTGACTTGCCCAGGATCACACATCTAGTAAGTGTCAAGTGTCTGAGGCTGGATTTGGACTCAGGTCCTCCTGACTCCAAGGCTGGAGCTCAATCTACTGTGCCACCTAGCTGCCCCTCATAATTTTCAAATTGGCTGTACTGATATATCAGAATATATCCATGAGACATATTACTACCCACTTGATAGTAAGCCTGTCATAAGCCTATTTTGTGTCACTTATGTAAATTGATATGCAAGAAAGGAATCAAGTTTTACAAAATGAAAAAACTACATTTTTTCTTCTTTTCTCTTGATCCCATCCAAGCCATGTGTTAATATTTTGTTTTTAATGTCCAAATATCTTTAAGAATAAAAAGTTGAAATGTTGCATCTATAAAATTACATTTTGTTTGCATAGTACAGCTCTAAAATTTTCTAATTTTATTACTATTTTGTTGCAAAATGCTTGACACATTTTTTTTCTATCCATATTGATCAACTTTTTAAAACATATTTTTGAGCAACTGAAAACCGGCGAGATAAAATTCAGATCTAATGTTACTTTCATCAGGATTATAATCCCTTCTACATTGGTAACAACTACAGAGTATCGCAAAAAAAAAAAATCAAATTTTAAGCTAGTTTAAAACTGCACTAAGACTTTTGGGACATGTTACATAATAGCTGGAATCTCATTTAATTCTGTTGGTATACCTTCTGGGAAACCATTAACTCCTGTACTTATAAGGATAACTGCATAGTAGCCAAAAGAAGCAATTAAAGCTGCCAGGAAAAACAAATATTTTCATTTTGTTTTGTTTTATAAATTCATTCTAATGCTGTATTATTTTTAAAAGTCCATTTCTATCTGTTCATTTTTACAAAAGCTTAGATGACTTGCTTAGGTGTGGAGTGACCTTTGCTGCTAACATGGTGGTTGTGGATAAAGAGAGTACTATGAGTGCGGAGGAAGACTACATGGCAGATGCCAAAACTATTGTAAATGTGCAAACTCTCTTCAGGTAAGTATCAGAAAAATCAGATACTATCTTTTCCTAAGGTAGCTTGGAGGTAAAAAATATCAAGTCTTATACAGTTTTTTGTATATGAATGGTAAAGATGAGAAGTTAGCTTTCTGTTTTACTTTGCTACATCAGCTAACTGGACTATACAGAAAATGAAGCCACCATCTTGTCCTTGCTAATTACTGTTCTCTCTGCATCCAAATACACGCACACACACACACAAAATTTTTATCAAGATTATAATTCTTTTGGCATCAGAAACAAGTATAGAGAATTTGAAAAGTCAATGCAACATATACATATACACATATATACACATACAAACATATATACATGTATGTACAAATATGTATGTCTATAAATTCATATATAAGTGTGTATCTATGTATTAATATATTTATGTGCGATTATATATTCAAATATCTTAATTGAAATGGTATTTCAAATACTGTCAAACCGGAATTGAAGTTATGTAAGTTTCCTGTTGATCATTTTAGGAATCTGAATTTTCCTCCTCTGAACTTTGTCTTTTAGTGACAGGTAGTTTGAGACAAATTCCTTTTGCTAGCTGGAAAGATGATTATTACATCCTCTCATCTTTGGCTATATATTGTCTTGAATATATAGTAGGATTCCATTATCTTGAAAAATATAGTCAACCAGCCAAAAAATCAAAAGCTATAGGCCTCAGCTTAGAAAATAAGAAGTCTACAAAAATCCTCTGGCCTTAACTATCCTTGGCTAGTCACAATGTTGGGTGTATCTTATAAGGCAAATGGATATATACATTGATTTATAGTGTAATGAAGTTAATGACTGAGTAATCCTTGAAAGTAAAATCACTTAGATAGTAAATATAATAAAATTAAGAATAACTCAAGGATTGTGAAGTTATTTACAATGGTGATGATGGATTTAGCTAAACCATTTGCTCAACGTTGCCCTAAGACCAACTTCAACAAGAAGTGATATTATTGATAAGGTGGATGACCAGAGTTAAAAATGGATCTTGATTTTAAAAAGCTAATTGATCTATACAAAGCATGTAGGTACAGTTTTCTTCTCTTTGCTAATTTCTATGCTCCTTGCAACAGACTTTATTCAAACACAGGCTTTGATTTAGTTTTCTCTTAGGTGGAATTATAAGTCAACTTAAATTTCTCATCTTAAAATTTCAACATCTAATTTATACATATATAATGGCATCCAATTTATATCTATATTTTATTGTTATATTTGTTTTTCTGAGTATTATCTTTTAAGTGTTTGAGATAAATATATGTTTTCTATCTCATGTGGGAGGCACAAAAGCAAAGCTCTTCAGAACTTCATTGACCTTAATCTTTATATAGAATCTTAGACTTGAAAATTATTTTAGAAAGTATCTAATTGAACCTGCTAAATGATAGAGAAAACTTCTCCATAATATACCTAACACATAGATATCTATCTTCTGCTTGAATATTACTATTGGCAGGGAACTTATTACCTCTCTAAGCAGCTTGTCTCATTTTCCTTAAGTGCTATGTTCCTGGTCACTGTTAAATATGAAGCTTTTCCCCTTAAGCAACTGCAAAACACTAATCTGTAACAATCTCAAATAGCAAATTGTTAGTGTTAAGAGTAATATTATTTCAGATCAGTAGAATTTTGGTTTATACAAGCAGAATTTGGGTATATGAAAATAATGCTAGTGACCTGCCATTAATGGGAAGTGTGATTTGAGGTATTTTTTTCTTTTTTATTATTTATTTATTGTTATAGTATTTTATTTCCCCCAAGTTACATGTCTGTAAAATTTTAACATTCACTTTTACAAGTTTTGAGTTCCACTTTATTCTTTCCCCCTCCCACCCCTCTACTCTTCTGAAAATGTGATATAGTTTATACATGTGCTATCATGTAAAAATATTTCCATATTAGTCACAATTATGAAAGAAGAAACAGATTTAAAAACATGAGAAAGAACAAAGTGAAAATAAATGCCTCAATCTGCATTCAAAATCCATCAATTCTTTATCTGGATATGGATAACATTTTCCTTTGTGAATCCTTTGTACTTGTCTTGGATCATTGTGTTGCTGAGAAGAGATGAGTCATTTATAATTGATCATAACACAATATTGCTGATAATGTGTACAATGATTTCCTGGTTCTGCTCATTTCACTTTGCATCAGTTTGTACAAGTCTCTCCAAGATTTTCTGAAATCTGTCTGTTCATCATTTATTATTGCACAGTACTATTCCATTACATTTATATACCACAGCTTGTTCAGCCATTCCCCAATTGATGGGCATCTCCTAAGTTTCCAACATTTTGCCTCCATAAAGAGGGCTGCTATAAATATTTTTGCACATGTAGGTCCTTTTCCCTTTTTTATGATCTCTTTGGGATAAACATCTAGTAGTAGTATTGAGGGATCAAAGGGTATGCACAGTTTTATAGACCTTTGGGCATAGTTCCAAATTGCTCTCCAGAATGATTTGATCAATTCACAACTCTACCAACAGTTTTCCCATATCCTTTCCAACATTTATCATTTTCCATTTTTATCATATTAGCTGATCCGATAAGTGTGAGGTGGTATCTTAGAGTTGTTTTAATTCACATTTCTCTAATCAAAAGTGATTTAGAGCCCTTCTTCATATGCCTATAGATAGCTTTGAATTCTTCATCTGAAAACTGTCTGGTCATATCCTTTGGCCATTTATCAATGGGGAATGGCTTGTATTCTTATAAATTTGACTCAGCTCTCTTTATATTGGAGAAATAAGAAATAATACAGCGAGAGATACTTGCTGTAAAGATTATTTCCCAGTTTTCTGTCTTCCTTTTCTCTTTTAATTAGGTCTATTTTTGCTTTTACTTTGAGATCAGGATTGCTACCCCTACTTTTTTTTTTAAAGTTCTGTTGAAGCATACTAAATTCTGCTCTATCCCCTTTTACTCTCTGTGTGCATGTGTCTCTGCTTCAAGGGTGTCTCTTGTAAACAACATATTGTAGGATTCTAGTTTTTGATCCACTCTGCTATCTGCTTCCATTTTATGGTGGAGTTCATCCCATTCACATTCACAGTTATGATTACTAACTGTGTATTTCCATTCATCTTATTCTTCCTCCTGTTTGTCCACTCTCTCCTTCCACCTTTTCCATCCCTACCAGTATTTTACTTCTGTCTACTACCTCCTCTGATCTGCCGTCCCTTCTATCAGTCCCCACCCTCTCTTACTTGATCTCTTCCCCTCCTACTTTCCTGGCAGGTAAGATAGATTTCTATATTCTACTTATTATGTATATTTTTCCCTCTTTGAGGCAATACTGATGAGAGTAAGGTTTAAGTGAGGCTCATCAACCACCCTCACATCTTCTCCTCTACTGTAACACTTCTTTAGCACCTCTTCATGTGAAATAATTTATCCCATTATACTTTTCACTTCCTTCTGCATCCAGTGTAGTCCTCTTTCTCATCCTTTAAACTTTTTTTGTCATTCCCTCCAATTCACCTTATACCCATACCCTCTGTCTATGTATTCCCTCTAACTGTACTTTAATGATACAATTTTTAAGAATTACAAATATAATCTTCCTGTGTAAGGATGTAAATAATTTAACTCTATCAAATCCCCTTATATTTTCTTTTCCCTGTTTACTTTTTATGATTCTCTTGGGTCTTGATATTGGAGGTCAAATTTTCATTTAGTTATGGTCTTAATAAAACTTGAAATCCCTCTGTTTCATTGAGTGACTATATTTTCATTTGATGTATTTGTTTACTTTTGCCAGGTAAGTGATTCTTGGTTGTAATCCTAGCTCCTTTGCCTTGTAGAATATTATGTTCTATGATCTCTGGTCCTTTAATATTGCAGCTGCCAAGTCCTGTGTGATACTGATTGTGACTCCCTGATATTTGAATTGCTTCTTCCTGGCCACTTGCAGTATATTTTCCTTGATATGACAGTTATGAAATTTGGCTGTAATGTTCCTTGGAGTTTTTATTTTGGAATCTCTTTCCTGAGATGATTGGTGAATTCTTTCAATGCCGATTTTGCCCTCTGATTCCAGGACATGTGAGCAATTTTCCTTGATAATTTCTTGAAAGATGCTGTCCAGATCCTCCTTTTGATTATGGCTTTCAGGTAGTCCGGTGATTCTGATATTGTCTTTCCTGGATCTATTTTCCAGGTCAGTTGTTTTTCCCATGAATTATTTTACATTTTCTTCCATTTTTTTCATTCTTTTGATATTGTTTGATTGATTCTTGATGTCTCACAGAGTCATTAACTTCTACTTGCCCAATTTTAATTTTTAAGGTGTTGTTTTACGCAAATAGCTTTTGTACTTAATTTTCCATTTGGCCAGTTGTAGTCTTTAAGGAGTTGTTTTCTTCAGTGGATTTTTGTATCTCCTTTTCTGTTTGGCCAAGGCTACTTTTTAAGTAGTTTTCAACACTGTTGACTCTTTTTTTTTTTTTACACAATTCACTTGCATCACTCTCACTTCTTTCACCAATTTTTCTTCTACCTCTCTTATATGATTTTTAAGCTCATTTTTGAGCTTTTCCATAATTTCTTTCTGGGCTTGAGACCACTTTCCATTTTTCTTTAGGGTTTTGTCCATAGGTTTTTTGACGTTGTCCTCTTCTGAGTTTGTGTCTTGGTTCTTACCTGTCACCATAATAACTTTCTTTGGTCAGATTCTTTTTTGTTGTTGTTTTTTTTTGCTCATCTTTTTTTTTTTTTGACCTTTTTTCTTTCTTTTAAATTTGATCTCTGCTTCCAGGGTGGAAAGAGCTCTGTTTCAGGCATTTTGTTCCAGTGGCTACAGGCCCTGGCTATTTATTCTGATGCTGCACTGTTGTTGCCCTGATGCCATGGGGGACCCTCATGTCTGGTGCTGTGTTGAGCGGTTGGGGTGGGGGGTGGCTGGTGCTGCTGGAGGCAGTAGGGATCTGGCAGCTTTCCTGGTACTGAACTGGGGTCCTAGTGGCGATGTCTGGTATGTGCTGAGGCCCCTGTGGGGTTTTTCTGCATTTCCCTGGAGCTACACTGAAGCTGGTAGAGGTCTGGCCACCAGAGGGTGCCTATTTGCTCTGGGCCAGGGGTGGGGAACCTGCAGCCTCAAGCCAGTGTGGCCCTCTAGGTCTTCAAGTGTGGCCCATTGACTGAATCCAAACTTTACAGAACAATTCTGTACAAAAGTTTGTTCCATAAAGTTTGGATTCAGTCAAAGGGTCACACTTGAAACCTAGAAGGCCACATGTGGCCTCAGGTCCACAGGTTCCCTACCCTTTCTGGGATATGCTGACGTATGTGGAGGTCAGGGACCCTGCAGGATGCCTATTTTCTCTGGGCTGTGCTGAAGCATGTGGAGGTCTGGCCACTGGAGGATGCCTTTTCACCCGGAACTAAACTGAAGCAAATGGAGATCTAGTCTAATTTCTTGTTACACTGGAGGATGTCTGTTTGTCCAGAGTCATGCTGAAGCACATGGAGGCCCAGCTGCTGGAGGCTGCCTGTTTGCTTGGGGCTACACTGAAGCACATAGTGATTTTTGGAGCTGGAGTCTGCTGCTTCCCCTGGCTATGCTAAGTTGTGTGGGGAGTCCTGGCATTGGCATTTGCCTGCTCCACAACACTGGGGCTCTGGATCTCCCACTGGTTGGCTGACATGGGGCTTTCTGCTGGCTTGCTGGGACACTTCTTGTCTTTGAGGTATCTTTCTAATTGTAATATTAAAAAGATCCTTGAATTAGAAGGAAACTTTCAAATCACCTTGCCCATTGTCATCCAGCAATACAGCTTTCTGAGTTTAAGTGGACAATGACTGTAGAAAAAAATTATACTATGTATGAAATAGTCCACGTGGAAATTAAGTAATAACTATTTCTTATATGAAAACATTATTGTCTAAGGGAATTTACAGTTACTTCAGATTATTTAGCTCATTTTATTCTATCCTTCAATATCAAATTAAATGCTCCTTTTTATATAGCCATCCATGATCCTCTCAAGACAGAAATTATATCTCCGTTCATAGATCTTATACTTATCTTGAATTATGTTCATATGTAGTATGGGAGGTTGTAGAGAAGATTCATCATTTTGGTTTGATTTTGGGATGCTTTATAATTTTTAAGTTTCCATGGCAAGACAGTCACTTGGAATAAAGTTAGCCTTTCATTAAATCATTTTGTCATGCAATTATTCACTGAATTAGATTTTAGAAATCACTTAGTTCAGCTTTGTCATTTTACAGATGAAAAACTAAGATATACAGTAGCTTAGGCAGAGTTAATGAATGCCAAAGATGGGACTAAAACTCACTTCTCTTGACCTCTAGCAATGATGCCCTTTTTACTATATCACACTGCCTTTTAATTACTTTCAAAAACAGAATAATGAAAATTTAAAACTAAATCAGATATATAGATGAGATTTCTGTCCAATGTACAAAATAAAACTTCCTTTTTGGTTCAGTGCTCCATATAAGTAAATTATAGTTTCAACAGCAAAGGTATAGTGATTGTTGAATAATTCTGGCATTTTTGTTTTTATCACACTGAGGGTTACAATAAGAAGTTGGTTATGCTTATAAATAAAATGCCAATAGTTGGGCTTTTCTTTTGATGAGCTATCTTTTCCTGAGGAATCCTTTCTATATAGGAAGAAGTAAGCTCCTACAGTGCAAGAACAGCATTTGTATTCCCAACAGTTTGCTTGGTTCCTTGTACACAGTAGTAATACATGTTGAATTGTTGAATTTCATTGATTTATCCTCAAACTCTTTGTGATACAGGTAAAGTACTAGCATTAGTACCATATTCAATTTTAGGAAACTAAGGAAAGTGGTACCCACTGGCAGTATTCATGCAAAAGCTGGGTTTTATTGTGTATTAATTACTTCAGTAGTAGTTAAGGAGGAACTAGGGTATCTATCCACATTATTCAGATTAATTGTCTATATTGGCAGAATTCTAATATTTTGGCAAATAGCTGCTCAATATTATTAATGTAAATAACAAACTCTATAATTCAATTGAAATGCAATGTCCCTTAATATCTAGAATATTCTTTCTGTCAAAACCAGCCAAATAATCAATTCATCTCATAGATTTTTTTTAAAAAGTTGAAATTGAAAGAGATATTAGAAATGATCTAATTCCATCCTCTCATTTTCCAGGTTTAATTCAGCAGGGTTTTTGATTACCTAATATGTGCAGAATGCTGTTAGATGTTTGTTGAGATATAAAATATAGATAAGACAAATCTGGGAGGCTAACAGTATATTATTCAGTAGTGGCCCTTTTCAAAATCCAGAAGTAAGGAGTATAGTTTGGACATAGTTAGGCATGTTATGAAAACTTATCACCATATTTCAATAGTCCATGTAAGTGGCAATGTGCATCTGTACTAGGATGATTTCAATGGGAATTGAGAGAAGAGGGAATGGGTGCAAAAGATATTTTAGAGGTAAAATCAACATGACTTTATAACTAATTGGATATGGAAGGGAAGGAAGGAGGAAGAATGAAAGCTTAATAGTTAGATATAGGAGTCTGACAATTGGCAGAACATGGAAGGAGGAGTAGGGGGGTAGTAGATAAGAAGCTTGACTTTCTATATGTTGAATTTGAGGTAGAGGAAGGCCCTCCAGTTGGAGGTGCTCTGTAAACTGTTGGTAATGCAGAAATGGATTGAACTTAGGAAGGAGTTCAACAGTGCAGTAACAGTATCACGACTTTGTACAAGGAACCAAGCAGACTGTAGGGAATACAAATGCTGTTCTTGCAGTATAGGAGCTTACATCCTCCTATATAGTAAGAATTCCTCTGGAAAAGATAGCTCATCAAAAGAAAAGCCCAACTATTGGCATTTTGTTTATAAGCATAACCAACTTCTTATTGCAACCCTCAGTGTGATAAAAATAAAGCAGTGCAGAGAACATAAGCATTGCTAAAGACCCATCCTTGCAGGGCACCCACCTGAAGGAATTGGGAAGATGGTGAGTTGCAATGAAAAGAAAGCAGCTACCTTTATTTCTCAGTACAGGACATTATCTTTTTGTTTATGTTCCCTCAGAATGACAAATTCAACATGCTCAAAGGGGAATCATTATTACTTTCTTCTAAACAATAATTCCTACAGACTTCCCCTTTTTCTGTGAGAATACCACCTTTCTCCTAATCACTCAGGCATATAACCTTAGACTTATTCTTGACATTTCCCTTTATCTCATCCACCACATCCAAGTAATGCCTCTTTTTGTATCCCAAGCACTTAACACAATGCCTAGCATATAGAAGGCACTTAATAAATGTTTATTGGTTGGTTGATTAATTAAATAAACATATAATAAACATTTACTATGTGTAAGGTACTAATGAGATCCATATGGGAGAGACTGAAGAGCAGAGGCCCAAGACAAAGCCTTAGTTGGACATGTATACCCAAGTGTTAGATAGATAATGATCCACAAAACAAAACTGAGAAGAAGCAGTCAAAAGGTTGGAGGCAAACAGGGAGAGAACAATGGCATATGAGTCAAGGCAGAAGAGAGTATTAATGAATAGTTAGTTAACAGTGACAAAAGCTGCAGTGTTCCAGAAAGATAAGGATTGATAAAAGGCCATTGGATTTGGCAATTACAATATCATGGGAAATAGCAGAGGAGTTGTATTACAGTGATGAGGTCATAAGCCAAATTGCAAGAGACTGAGAAAGAGAGTAAGTATAAATTACTCTATCTGCGACTTTGGCAGTGAAAGATGTGAGAGGTATGGGAGGATGGAAGGATTAAGTGAACGGATTTTTTTTTTTTACCTTAAAGGATGAAGTCTTATTTGAAGAAATTAAAGCCAACAGAATATAAATGACTTGCCCCAAATCACCAGGATTAAACTCAGGACTCCAAATGCCAACCCAGTATTCTGTACAGGAGACCATGTTGCCCCTCATGAAGACTGAACTTTTAATAATAACCAACCTGAACATTCGGTTTTAGTTTTGTTCATTTATACTTATATAAGAGGAGAAAGTGGCATCACTTACTCAATTTTTAAGATTCATGTTGTATAGTGTTTTCTTGCATTGGACTTACAAAAAGGGGGCCTCTCATGTGGAAGAGGGATAATGTATTCTGAATTGGACTAAGATGATTTCTAATGGTCCCTTCCAACTCAGAGATTCTATTAAATAACAGGTTTTCAGTGACTGAAAAAAGAATAGCTATTTTTGGTGGGTTGCAATTGCTCCTGTGCCCAGAATTTCTGAAGCCATTTAATGTGTTTTAGAAGAAATGTATCTAGTGCCCTGAAATAGATTGTTTCAAATGCTTAAATGTAGTGTGTGTGTTTTTACAAAATCATTTTTTGGCATTTATAGTGGCTGGCACAAGCATATATAATCAGTGAATACTGAACCGATGTAATAGTCCCCCAAACTGAAAACAGAATACTTATAATAATTACCAGTAGTTAATGGATTTTGAGATACAGTAAAAAACATGATACTTTTATTAGTTAGGGACTTCTTGGGCAGCAATTAAGTAATATTTTTTAAACAATGGAAAAATAAATGTTTCAAGTTACTCCAAATGTGTTAGAGAAAAGGATATGAAATGATATGAGATGGGAAGGACACTAAAATTATTTTTTTCTTTTTTGTTATTCTGAGTTTCTTCTAGATTTCTAGATTCTAGTTGCTTTGGCTGTAAAGGGTTAGAATTCAATGATCTCCAAAGTCATTTGTAGTTCTAATACTCTGTGAATCCATGAACAAGGTTATTGTCATCTTTCAAAGACAAGCAAGAAGTTATATTAGTAAATTTGAAATTAACCTCGTGTGAACCAATTCTTCCTTAATGTTTCATCATATAAAATACTATGTTTAGGACTTTTGTTGCAGTTAACTTAGTGTCCAATTTAAATAGCCTTATGTTTCTAATACTAGTGATTTTGCCAACTATGATTAAAGTTTAGATTTAATGTATATGTGTGTTACATGTATATATATACACAACAGTACATATACACATACATATACAAAAGTGTGGCTATAGAGAGCTGGCCTCTGAGTCAGGAAGACCTGGGTGCAAGTCCTACTTCCTGCTTCTGATTAACATTGTCAAAACCTTCAAAGAAGTAAGGTAAGAGAAAAACTGAGGAAAGATTTTAAATGATTATCTCTAACTAGTTTAAATTTTAAAATATTTATTAAGTATCTGCTACAGAAAAGTCTCTATGCTGACCCCTGGAGATTTTTTTTGAATAGCTAAAAGTAAAATAGTTCTTGTCCTCAAGGAGCTTATGTTCTATTTGAGGTACATGTCTGTAGACATGTACATAGATCCTACTTGGTATGAAATGATGACAGCAAATGAATAATGTCTAGTAAAAGAAACCTGAATGGATGGGAGTCATGTTATAGAAGGCCTTCAGCTAAGAAATTTTTGTTTGTTTTAATCTGAATTCACCACACTCATTCATTTATTCTACAAGCATTTATTAAGAATCTACTACGTTATGCTCAGATTCTTATCATCTAGCCAATAGCTCACTAATGTTCAGACTCCTTAAGAGTCTGACCAATATGGCAGATGTTCTAATAAACCTTGTCTTTGACTGAAAAAAAAATTAAAAAAGAATCTAATATGTTCAAGGCACTGAGGAATACAGAGATAAAAAATGGAACAATCTATTCCCTCAAACAGCTTATATTCCCTGGTACTCACCTAAAGGAAAGTGAGTCATGGGGCAGAGCATTTATAGATTTCTGAGTGTTCTTGAAAACAATTAATGAATAGAGGGAATGAATTTAATAAGTTCTAACACTATGTGAAGCACCGTGGTAAGCACTGGGGAAAGAAATAAGAAAGAGACAGATTTTGCTCTTAATTAGCTAACATTCTAACTGTGGGATATGAGACCTCAATTATTGGACAGATTAATTGTATACATTTTTTATAATTTCTTTTCAAATGAACATGCTATGGAGAGGTAGAAGAACTAAACGTGTATTTTGGAAGGGTTCATGGCACATTATAATCAATAAATGTTATGTAATACAATAAAAGACTACAAAGAAAAACCTGTAACCACTGCCACACCTCCAACACACACACACACACACACACACACACACACACACACACACACCCCAAAAAATCCAAAACTAAATCAAAATAGAAACACAATGTTGTGGGACTGGATTGTTAATTCATCAAAACAAATTCTTCATTATATGAATCATATAATTATACATGTAAAATACATGTATTAATTACAATGTCACTAAATCCTTACTAGTGTGTCTTCCCTAAAGAATCTAGTCCACCTGTTCAGAGCAAAAGGATCAATGAGGCCCATGCTCATATTTGAATATAAATTTCAACATAGCACTCTGGAACACTGCCTACCAACACTGCAACTCTTATTTATGATGTGCTAAAAAATATTCATGACCTTTTCATTTGGAAACTCTAATGCTTCCTTGTGCCCTCAAAGCAAAAACCAAAGGATTTCAGACTCCTCCAAAGCATAATTACTGCCTTTCTTGCAAAGGGAAATAAATGATGATAGGTGATACTAACAGAATAAATCACTAAGCAAATGCCTATAGAAATAATTCTTAGTTTCAAATAGTCAACTTTTGCCCTCTAGACTCTAGTGGAAAAGTTATTCGTAAATATGTAGGTAATTTGTTATGAGCTTCCTAAACTTGCCACCCTCCATTCCAAATTCCCTGTTTCTATTGATTTTACCTTGGCTCTTCATCTTTGACTCTTCCTTTTCCTTCTTATAAGGAGTCAATGTTCACATATTATTGAGTCTCTCTCCACATTATTTCTTAACTTTTCCTCTCTAATAACAGTGTGGCATGGTGGAGAAACTGCTGGATTTGAAAGCAGAGAGTGTGAGTTCAAATTCATGTTTGTTTGTTTGTTTTTCTTTTTCCGTTGATTGGAGCGGAGAGAGGAAGAAAAACAATAGATTTTTATTAATTGAAAAAACGACATAAAACAGTGTATTTCAGCCATTCAGTAACTGTGTCACTGTGGATAAATCAGATAATCTCTTGGGTCTCAGTGTTCTCTTCTGTAAAATGAGAGGACTGGGCTAATTTAACTCAGACCCCAGTCACCTTTCACCTGATTATTGAAACAGCCTTGAATGTGTGTCGTTGATTCAAGTGTCTCTCCTCCAAAGTTCATTCTACACACTGCTTGAAAGTGATCTTCCTTAATACATACCCTACTACTCAATAAACTAATGGCTCTATAGTGCCTCTGAGATGAACGAACTCTTCTGTTTAGCTTTTAAAGACCTTCACAATCTGGCTCCAACTTAATATCCTAAACTTATTGGACATCATTCACCCTACTAAACAAATTGGTCCAACTCAAGTAACCTTTTCAGTTCCTCATTCTATCTGTACTTTGCTCTAATCCTTTATAGCTGGAATACCCTCCTTTCTTCCATCTACCTCACATAATCCTTGTTTTCAAGGCATAACTTAAGTGCCACCTCCTACATAAAGCCTTTTCTCTTCCCTCCAAATAGCAGTGCATTCCTTCCCAAACTACCTTGTATTTAACTATATTGTATTTATTTATGTTTATTCTCCTTAAAGTTATTCTTTGTATTCTTATACATGCACTTGTGGTTTTTCCCATTTGGAGGCAAACTCCTTGTGAGTAGGGATTGTTTATTTTATTTATATCCTGAACCCCCTCCCTAAAATTCCTGGCACAAAGAAATCTCTTAAGGAATTCTTGTTGATTGATTGATTGATTGATTGATTGATTGATTCTAAATGACCTGTAAGGACCCTTGAAGACTCTAAATCAGTGATACATTGAACTTCTTACTCATGTAGGTGAGGAAACCTCAGTTTTGAGAGGTTAATTAACTAGTTCATAGTAAAATAGCTAATATAATATCAATAAATAGTTTAATATCAAAAGTACTTAGGTATTTGCTATGCTTTAGGACTTAGAAATACATTTTTAACCATTCAGACTAGTAAATGTTAAATAATGAAGTGATATAATGAAAAAATGCAATAATAATTGGGCATCATAGTTAATAATTTTGAAATGGTTTATTTGTATCTAGATTTTTCACTAGATGGCAGCCTTAGCTAATACTTATATTTCTTCAGATTAAAGCAACTTCTTTGAAAAACAGTTCGTAGAGAACAGAACAGATATATAGAGAACAGAAATATCATTTCATGTAAATGGAAACTATCATAATTCAACACTTTTTGTGACTCACTGAAACTATTTGACTGGTTTACACAATCAAATGTTAACTTATTTTTTTAAACTGTCCTGTATATTAGTGTTATACGTTATATAAATACCTTCTGTAAGCCATTTACTCTGATGGGTCTGTGATTTTATCCACACAGGTTCTGCATCTAATGATGCAGAGTGCAACCCATCCACGTACTCTGTGAGTCTTATCAATCAATCTACCACTTAACAAGGATGTGTTCTTTTTCTTTTTTTTCTTTTTTTTTTTTTTTTGGCCTTCCTCCTCTCTAAATCCTTTAAGGTTGTATACCTAGCATGATGGGGTCTTTCTTCTAGATATCTTGACATTTTGTGAAAACTAATGGAGCATATATGTTGTCCATTGGTTACCACCTTGGTTATTACCTAATCCAGTGAATGACATTCAAATGAACTCAAATAACAATATGCTGGGAGACACAACTCAAGGAAATTTTTAAAATTTCATTACAGAGAGTATTTGTTAACCACCATATACAAGGCACTGTAAGCATTAAGGAAACAAAGAAAGGCAAACAGAACAGTTTTTTGTATGACAGTGATGCAAGAACAGGTTATTGAAACCACAAATTGTTAAAAGTTGATCCTCAAGGTGTCCAGTCTGTTTGACTGCTGGAAATTATTCAAGGAAATAAAACTACATTGAAGTTTGCAAACATTAAATATCTGCCTATATTTAGAAGAACAGAATTATATCACCACAATTATACACCACAACCTATATACCACTTTGAAAAAATAAATACTGACAAGATATTAGAATAGTAATTGGGCTTTCAGTACTTGGGGCATTTTACATGTTGCTGCATACAGTGGGGAGATATAAGTGAAACTGAAAATGATGCTTCGTTGGTGGAAAGAATGCCTATGTTTCACTGTGTAATGAAATGAAGAGTGGATTTTGGTTTCAGAGTCATATCTGGGAGAGACATACATAGTTATAGACATTCTTTGAGGGAGACCTTTACAAAGAAGAGATTTCAGAAGCTCTCAGCATGGAGGAGAGGCCAGGTTCTCAAAATGTTGCAGATTTTTCAAATCTTAGCTCTTCACATTTCTTCTGAAGAGTGTCTAGAGCCGTGTTTCTCCCAGAAGCAACTCTGACATGAATTCTATCTCTCATGAAGGTCCACAGTGAAATATCAACATTCTCTTCACTAAATATGAATTATTTGGAAACCACTTCTCCCAACTTGTATACAGAAACATGAAAAATGGAGATAAGATAACAGCTTTCATCTGGTCATCTTGTCAGTTACTGGAATTATCCTGAAGATGCCTTTAGTGAGCCTAAAGACGAACTTTCTTAGCACTTTAATTCAGTTACAAAAAGCAATTATTTTCTCCATCTGTGCAACAGTATGCAAATGTTAGACATAAAATAAAAATTGAACAATGCAATTTGTCTCAGGTTGTTTCTATCTGAAATTCATATAGTATAAGATGAAAATGAGAAGAATGTAGTTGATATTAATATCACACTTTCTGATTTATGAAGCATTTTGTTTCACAACCTTGTAAGATAAACTGCAGGTATTATGCAGATGAGGAAACTGAAGAACATGGAAAATATTTGGCTTGATTGAGGTTATAAAGCTAATAGATGACAGAGAAAATTATAAACTCAGGCTATCTGACTCTGAAACCAATGTTATTCCCCTTAAAATAAAGCTACCTCTGCAGATACTTATCTTATGCTTTACAGAGAAATTGAATGTTCTATGGCCTATCCCTTGTTCATCTATTTAGACACACTTCTTGTATACAGCCTTCTCCTCTTATTTCAACCAGAAATGACTTTTTCTAAATATCTGTGTTTGAAAAAAATAATTTATTTTGCAGTGTCCTATAGTTATACTTACCATGCATTGCACTATAATTATTTTTGTAATTTTCTTAATTTCCTTATAGTATTATGTGTTCCTTGATGACATACCTTTTGTTTTCCTTCTTTCTTTCTTGATCTACTTGCATTAAAATTATTTCTTTACATCTTGTAATTTCTTCTAGACATGAAACAATAGAAGATAAAATACAAATGATTTCATGACACCACTCTTTAATAACTAGTAAAAAATAATTTAGTATTTGTTAGGAGTGGGGGTAAGGATGCTTCATTGATTGGCTAAATTGTGTTCCACATTGTATATAAGATGAAACACAAACTCCTTAACTGACTTACCTCTATAATCTGACACCAACCTATCTTTCTAGTTTTATTTCATGATACTGTCCTTCAAGTGCTCTGTCTAAATGCTTTATAAACAGAATAACCTCATCCCAACCTTGCCTGCCTAACATATTTGTGCAGATTTTCTGTCATACCTGGAACTCATTTTCTTTACATCTATGCCAATTGGAATTTTCTTTCAAAGGCCATTTCTAGGGCCACCTCCTCCAAGAACTCTTCCCTGACCTTCCACTTAAGACAATTTTCTTCCATCTCTTCTTATTTGACCTCATTATACTTATTTTTTGTGTGTGTCTTGTTTTCTCAGTTATATCCTAAGTTCCTGGAGGAGAGGTGAGTGTGTGTGTGTGTGTGTGTGTCTGTGCTTTTTTTTTCTTTAGCACTTCGTGTAGTGCCTTTTATGTATTAAAAGCATAATAATTTTTGAATTGAATTGAACTCAATGAATCTGCTCTTTTGGGATAGTTATGGATAATTGAGAATTGACTATGACAATTTGCAATAGAGTAAATGTATTTACTCTGTAATTCCTCAAGAGAATTTTTGGATAAATGTATTGGAAGCTGCCAGATGGCTTGAGGTCTGGCATTTGGTACATAGGTTTGCTAGATGGAGATGTTCTGAGCCAAGCTTCAACTGATAATCTTTTCCCTTACATCTTTTCCTCCCCTGCTGTGATGGAACTCTCCAGCAACTTAATTCTAAGTGGCTGCATTTTTTGCCAGGTGCTTCCCCCACTGCCAAACCCCACCACCATTTCCTCCTAGATTTCTTAGGTGAATGATAGAATAAGATCAACAGAAGAGAATCACATAATGTTGATTTATCAACACCAAGCAATGTGGTGTGTTGGGGAATATCATAAGTGCCTCCTATTGAGACAATTGGTGATTTTATTTTTTTCCACTTAATAGTATTTTGGTTTTTTCCAACTACTTGTAAAGATAGTTTTCAACATTCACCCCTTATAAGATTCTGAGTTTTAATTTTTCGCTCTTTCCTTTCCTTCCTCCCCATAAGATGGCATACAATCTGATATAGGGTATACATGTACAATCATATTGAACATATTTCCTCATTAGACATGTTGTGAAAGAAGAATTGGGATAAAAGGGAAAAACCACAAGAAAGAAAAAAAAAGGGAAAGAGAAAATAATATGTTTCGATCTGCATTCAGACTCCATAGTTCTTTCTCTGGATGTGGATGGCATTTTCCATCATGAATCTTTTGGAATTGTCTTAGCTCATTGTATTGATGAGAAGAGCTAAGTCTATCAAAGTTAGTCATCTCACAATGTTGCTGTTACTGTGTGCAATGTTCTCCTGGTTCTGCTCACTTCACTCAGCATCTGTTCATGCAAGTCTTTCCAGGTTTTTCTGAAATCTTCCTGCTCATTATTTCTTAAAGAACATTCCATTACATTCATATACCACAACTTGTTCAGCCATTCCCCAATTGATGGACAACTCATCAATTTCTAATTCTTTGCCACCTCAAAAAGAGGTACTATACTTTTGAACATGTGGGTCCTTTTCCCTTTTTGATGATCTATCTCTTTGGGATACAGACATAGTAGTGGTATTGTGGGATCCAAGGGTATGCACTTTTTTATAGCCTTTTAGGCATAGTTCCAAATTATTCTCCAGAATGGTTGGATCAGTTCACAACTCCACCAAGAGTATATCAATGTCCCAATTTTCCCACATCTTTTCTAATATTTATCATTTTCCTATTTTGTTATGCTAGCAAATCCAATAGATATGGTATGGTGCCTCAGAGTTGTTTTAATTTGCATTTCCCTCATCAATAGTGATTTAGAACATTTTTTCATATGACTATAGATAGCTTTAATTTCTTCATCTGAAAACTGCCTGTTTATATCCTTTGACCATTTATCAATTAGGGAATAACACATTCTCATAAATTTGACTCAGTTCTCTCTGTATTTTACAAATGAAACTTTTATCAGAGATAATGGCTGTAAAAATTGTTTCCTAGCTTTCTGCCTTCCTTCTAATCTTGGTTGCATTGGCTTTGCTTGTGCAAAAACTTTTTAATTTAATGTAATTGAAATTATCCATTTTGAATTTCATAATGTTCTCTATCTCTTGTTTGGTTGTAAATTCTCCCCTTCTCCATAGACCTGACAGATAAACTATTCCTTGCTCTCCTAATTTGCTTATAGCGTGACCCTTTATGTCTACATCATGTGCCCATTTTGACCTTATCTTGGTATATGGTACAACATGTTTGTCTATGCCTAATTTCTGCCATACAATTTTTAAATTTTCCCAGCAGTTCTTGTCAAATAGTGACTTCTTATCCCAGAAGCTGGAGTCTTTGGGTTTATGAAACAGTAGATTACCATAATGATTGACTACTGTGTCTTCCGTACCTAACCTATTCCACTGATCCACCACTCTATTTCTTAGCTGATACCAAATAGTTTTGATGATTGCTGCTTTATAATACATTTTTAGATGTGGTATGACTAGGCCACCTTCCATTGCATTTCTTTTCCTTAATTCCCTTGATATTCTGGACCTTTTGTTCTTCCAGATGAATTTTGTTATTGTTTTTTCTAGCTCTATAAAATAATTTTTGGTAGTTGTATTGGTATGACACTAAGTAAATTAGTTTAGGTGGACTTGTCATTTTTATTATATTAGCTCAGCCTATTCATGAGCAACTGTTATTTTTCCAGTTATTTAGATCTGACTTGATTTGTGAAAAGTGTTTTGTAACTGTGTTCATATAGTTCCTGAGTTTGTCTTGGCTGACAGACTCCCAAATATTTTATATTGTCTACAGTTGTTTTAAATAGAATTTCTCTTTCTATCTCTTGCTGCTGGGCTTTGTTAGTAATGTATAGAAATGCTGATAATTTACAAAGGTTTATTTTATATCCTGCTACTTTGTTAAAGTTGTTAATTATTTCAAATAATTTTTTAGTTGATTCTCTGGCATTCTCTAAGTATACCATCATATCATCTTCAAAGAGTGATAGCTTTGTTTCTTCATTGTTTATTCTAAATAATTTAATTTCTTTTTCTTCTCTTATTGCTACAGCTAACATTTCTATTATAATGTTAAATAACAGTGGTAATAATGGACATCCTTGTTGCAACCTTGATCTTATTCAGAATGCTTCTAGTTTATCCCTATTACAAATAACACTTACTGATGGTTTTAGATAGATGCTACTTATTATTTTAAGGAAAACTCCATTTATTCTTATGTTCTCTAATGATTTTTAGTAGGAATGGGTTCTGTATTTTATCAAAAGTTTTTTTCTGCACCTAGTGAGATAATCATATGATTTGACTACTGTATCTTGTGTATTTAACCTATTTTTTTCTAGCTATTTTTAGTTGCAGGCCCAATTCATTGATCTCCTCTTTCTCTATTTTATTCATGTAAGCATTTATAGATATAAAACTTCCCCTAAGAACCACTTTTGCTACATTCCATAAGTTTTGGTATGTTGTCTCATTATTGCCATTTATTTGAATGAAGTTATTGATTGTTTCTATGATTTGTTGTTTGACCCACTCATTCTTTAGGATTAGGTTATTTAGTTTTCAGTTATTTTTAGTCTATCTTTCCATGGCCCATTATTATATATATAATTTTTATTGCATCATGATCTGAAAAGGATGCATTTACTATTTCTGTCTTTCTGCATTGGATTATGAGTTTTATGCCCTAATACATGTTCAGTTTTTGTGTAAGTACCATGTACCACTGAGAAAAAGGTATATTTCTATCCCTATTCAATTTTCTCCAGAGGTCAACCATATCTAACTTTTCTAAAATTCTATTCATCTCCTTAACTTCTTTCTTGTTTATTTTGTGGTTAGATTTATCTAGTTCAGAGAGGTGAAGGTTGAGGTCCCCCACTGGTATAGTTTTGTTGTATATTTCTTTCTGTAATGCCATTAACTTCTCTAAGAATCTTGATGCTATACCACTTGGTGCATACATGTTTAGTAACAGTATTACTTCATTGTCTATGGTACCTTTTCCCAGGATGCAGTTCCCTTCCTTATCTCTTTTAATTAAATCTGTTTTTGTTCTTGTTTTGTCTGAGATCAGGATTGCTACACCTGCTTTTTTTTTTTTACTTCAGCTGAAGCATAATATATTCTGCTCCAGCCTTTTATCTTTACTCTGTGTATTCCTCTGCTTCAACTATGTTTCTTGTAAACAACATATTGTAGGATTGTTATTCTTAATCCACTCTGCTATCCACTTTGGTTTTATGGGAGAGTTCATCCCATCCCAATTCACAGTTATAATTACTACCTGTGTCTTTCTTTCCATCCTATTTACTCCCCAGTTTATACTTTTCTGTCTCCTTTCATCCTTTCCCTTCTCACTAGTGTCAGTTTACCTTCTGATCACTCCCTCCCATTATCTAACCTACCTTCTATCAGCCCCCCTCCCTTTTCTTTTCCCTTTTTCCTGCTATTTCTTCCATTCCTTCCGCCCTACCTTCTGTCCACCCCTCCCTTTTCTATTCCCCTTCTTCTCTGTAGAGTAAACTAGATTTCTATAACCAACTGAATGTATATGTTATTACCTCTTTGAGCCAAATCCAATGAGAGTAAAGTTCAAACAATGCTTGCCCTGCTTCCTTTTTCCCCTCTACTCTAATAGGTCTTTGCCCCTCTTTATGTGATATAATTTACCCTATCCCATCTTCCCCTTTCCTCTTCTCCCAGTGCAATCCTTTTTTTAACCCCTTAATTAATTATTTTTATCATCACATCAATGTCACCTTCTGCCCACACTTTCTGACTGATATATTTATGCATTATTTGTGGGAGAGTTCATCCCATCCCAAATCAGAGTTATAATTACTACTTGTAATTATAACTTACAGGTTATAGATAAAGATACAGTTCTTTTTTTTCTTTTTTTTTTTTGGTGAGGCAATTGGGGTTAAGTGACTTACTTAGAGTCACACAGCTAGTGAGTGTTATGTCTCTGAGGCTGGATTTGAACTCAGGTCCTCCTGACTCCAGGGCCAGTACTCTATCCACTGTGCCACCTAGCTGCCCTATAAAGATACAGTTCTTGAGTTTCACTTCTGGGAGCCAAGATGGCAGAGTAAGAAGTAAATTGTTCTCACCCTCCCTTATTGACCTCTGAAAGCTCAGAAAATATTGCTCCAGGATAAACCCTGGAACAGCTGAATCAGCAGAAAGATGAGGTACTCCAGTCTTGTAGCTCAGGAAGCTTGGGAGATTAATGGGAAAGGCCCCTCTCACTCTTGGGTAGGGGATGCAGTACAGAATGGGAACCGTCCCAGCAGGCTAGAGGAAAGCCCTACCTCAGCATACCAGAGGGAGATCCTGAACCCTACGGTGGTGGAGCAGGCAAACACCAACACCAGGACCCCCAAGTGCCTCCATACAGGCAGGAGAACTGATGGACACCACCTCAGAAAACCACCATGTGCCACAGCATTCTCTGGCAATCAGGTCTCCCATTGCCTCAGCAAAACTCTGGGAAGCACAACTCCAAGAGGTAAAGGTCTGGGCTGAGAGAGACATCCTCCAGCAGCAAAATATCCCTGTGCAAAGCCCAGGTGACCAGAAGCAAAAGAAAGGAGTGCAAGGCCCAAGTGAGCAGGCATCCTCCATAGGTGAGAATCCCCACGCCTACCCCTAGAGCTCCAGTGCTGCTGATTCTAGCCCAACGCCAGGTAAGCTGCCAGAACTCTATAGCCTCCAACTGCCAGCACCTGAGGCCACAGCACACAAAGCCAGCGATCAGACCTTGTGCTCCCAGCACAAGAAGCTTGGGTCAGTGCCCCCTGCTCTCCAAGAGAGTTCATTTTCTTTTTTAGGTCAGAAAACAAGCAAACACCATGAGCAAAAAGAAACACACAATGACCATAGATTCTTATTATGGGGACAGGGAAGATTGAGGTAGAAATTCAGAAGAGGACAACATTGTCAATATACCCACATCTGAAACCTCAAAAGGGAATATGAACTGGTCTGAAGCCCTAAAAGCCTTCTTGGAAGAGCTCACGAAGAATTTTAAAAGTCAAATAAGAGAGGTAGAAGAAAAGTTGGGAAAAGAAATGAGAGGTATGCAAGAGAGAGTCAATAACTTGGAAAAGGAAGGACAAAAATTAACTATAGAAAACAAGACCTTAAAAAATACAATTGGCCAAATGGGAAAAAAAAATGTACACTGAAGAAAACCAGTCCCTAAAAATGTAATTGGCACACTGTAAAAAGAATTACATTGAAGAAAACAACTCTTTAAAAAGTAAAATGGGCCAAATGGAAAAGGAGGTACAAAATCTAATAGAAGAAAACAATTCATTAAAAATTAGAATTAGGCAAGTGGAAGCTAATGACCCTATGAAAAAGTGAGAATCAGTCAAACGAATCAAAAGAATGAAAAAATAGATGAAAATATAAAATACCTCACTGGTAAAACAACTGACCTGGAAAATACATCCAGGAGAGACAATTTAAAAATCATTGGTCTACCTGAAAAAAATGATGAAAAAAAAGGGTCTAGATAGCATCTTTCAGGAAATCATTAAGGAAAACTTCCCTGAGGTCCTAGAAGCAGAGGGTAAAATAGTCATAGAAAGAGTCCACCAATAACCTCCTGAAAGAGATCATAAATTGAAAATGCCAAGAAATATAGTAGCCCAATTCCAAAATTACTAGGTCAAAGAGAAAATACTGCAAGCAGCTGAAAAGAAACAATTTAAATATCATGGAACCACAGTCAGGATTACACAGGACCTTGCAGCTTCTACATTAAAAGAATATGGGGTGTGGAATATGATATTCCATAAGGCAAAGGAGCTTGAATTACAAACAAGGATTAACTACCCAGCAAAATTGAGCATAATATTTCAGGGGAGAAGATGGACATTCAGGGAAATAGGGGACTTCCAAACCTTCTTTTTGAAAAGACCAGAGCTCAAAAGAAAATTTGATCTTCTAATACAAGACTCAAGAGAGTCATAAAAAGTAAACAGGACAGAAAACAACAACAACAACAACAACATGTTATTAATAAGGGCAAACTGTTTACATCCCTTCCCTTGTAAGGATGTAACTCTTGAGAACTATACTGTTATTACATCATTTAAATTGGGTACACATAGACAGAGGGGGTGGGTATAAATTGACTTTGATGTAATGATAGAAGTGGGTTAAGTGGGTTAAGTGGATCTAAGTAAGTGGATTAAGTGGATCTAATTAAGGGATTTTACTGGAAGAAAGGGAAAGGAGGAGGTAGACAAGAGTAAATTACATTATATGAAAAGGACAGAAAAACCTATAATAGTGGAGGGAAAGAAGAGAGGGAGATGAGCATTGTTTGAACCTTACTCTCATCAGATTTGGTTCAAAGAGGGAATAACATAATCACTTAGGTATAGAAATCTAACTTACCCTATAGGAAGTAGGAAGGAAAAGGTAAAAGAAAATGGATCAGGTGAATAGAAGGGAGGGAAGAAGTAGTAAGGGTAAAGGGGAAGAAAAGGGAGGGGGCTAATAGAAGGGGGCTACCAAGGGAAGCAGTGGTCAAAAGCAAAACACTAGTGAGGATGGAAAGTGAGAAAGAAGAGAGAAAAGCATAAATGGAGGGAGGGAAAATAGGATGGAAAGAAAGACACAGATAGTAATCATAACTGTGAATGTGAGTGGGATGAACTTTCCCATAAAACGGAAATGGATAGCAGAATGGATTAAAAAAAAACATAATCCTACAATGTGTTGTTTATAAAAAACACATTTGGAACAGAGGGATACACACAGGTTAAAGGTGAAAGGCTGGAGTAGAATATATTATACCTCAGCTGAAGTAAAAAAAAAGAAAAGCAGGGGTAGCAGTACTGATCTCAGACAAAGCAAAAGCAAAAAATAGATCTTATTAAAAGAGATAAGGAAGGAAACTACATCCTGCTAAAAAGCACCATAGATAATGAAATAATATCATTACTAAACATATGTGCACCAAGTAGTATAACATCCAAATTTAAGGAGGTAAATAGAATTTTAGAAAAGCTAAATATAGTAGACCTCTGGAGAAAATTGAATGGGGATAGAAAGGAATATACTTTTTTCTCAGTGGTATATGGCACTTACACAAAAATTTACCATGTACCTGGGCATAAAAACCTCACAATCCAATGCAGAAAGACAGAAATATTAAATGCATCCTTTTCAGATCATGATGCAATAAAAATTATATGTAATAAAGGGCCATGGAAAGATAGACTAAAAATTAATTGGAAACTAAATAATCTAATCCTAAAGGATGAATGGGTCAAACAACAAATCATAGAAACAATCAATAACTTCATCCAAGAGAATGACAATAATGACACAACATACCAAAACCTATGGGATGTAGCAAAAGCAGTTCTCAGGGGAAGTTTTATATCTCTAAATGCTTACATGAATAAAATAGAGAAAGAGGAGATCAATGAATTGGGCATGCAACTAAAAAAAAACTAGCAAAAAAAACATATTAAAAATCCCCATTTAAATATCAAATTAGAAATACTGAAAACCAAAGGAGAGATTATTAAAATTGAAGAAAACTATTGAACTGATAAATAAAACTAAGAGCTGGTTTTATGAAAAAAACAACAACAATAAAATAGATAAACCTTTGGTTAATTTAATTAAAAAAAGAAACAAGAAAACTAGATTACCAGTATCAAAGATGAAAAGGGTGAATTCATCATTAATGAAGAAGAAATTAAAACAATAATTAGGAACTATTTTGTCCAACTGTATGCCAATAAATTTGACAATCTTAGTGAAATAGATGAACATTTACAAAAATATAAATTGCCCAGGTTAACAGAAGAGGAAGTAAAATACTTAAATAACCCCATCTCAGAAAAAGAAATTGAACAAGCTGTTAATGAACTCCCTAGGAACAAATCTCCAGGGCCAGATGTATTTACAAGAGAATTCTATCAAACATTTAAAGAACAATTAATTCCAATACTTTATAGACTATTGGGGAAAGTAAGTGAAGAAAGAGTCATACCAAATTATTTTTATGATACAAATATGATGCTGATACCTAAACCAGGAACAGTCAAAACAGAGAAAGAAAATTATAGACCAATTCCCTAATGAGTATAGATGCAAAATTTTACATAACATGTTAACAAATAGATTACAGCAACTTATCACCAGGATAATACACTATGAACAGGTGTGATTTATGCCAGGCATGCAGGGCTGGTTCAATATTAGGAAAATTATCAGCATAATTGATCATATCGAAAACAAAACTAACAGAAACCACATAATTATCTCAATAGATGCAGAAAAAGCTTTTGACAAATACCACACCCATTCCTATTAAAAAACACTAAAGAGGATAGGAATAAATGGAGTCTTCCTTAAAATGATAAATAGCATCTACCTAAAACCTTCAACAAGCATTATATCTAATGGGGATAAGATAGAAGCATTTCCAATAATATCGGAGGTGAAACAAGGATGTCTGTTATAACTACTTTTGTTCAATATGGTACTAGAAATATTAGCTTTAGAAAAGAAAAAAAGAAATTTTAGATATTATAACAGAAAGAAGAAATAAAGCTATCACTCTTTGCAGATTATGTGATGATATACTTAGAGAATCAAGTAAAAAACTACTTGAAATAATAAACAATTTTAGCAAAGTTGCAGGTTATAAAATAAACCCACATAAATCATGAGCATTTCTATATATTACCAACAAAGCCTAAAAGCGAGAGATAAAAAAAGAAATTCCATTTAAAATTACTGTAGACATTATCAAATATTTAGGAGTCTACCTACCGAAACAAACCCAGGAACTATATGAACACGGTTACAAAACACTTTTCACACAAATAAAGTCAGATCTAAACAATTGGAAAAACATCAGTTGCTCAGAGGTAGGCCAAGCTAATATAATAAAAATGAAAAAATAAAAAATGTTAATTTAATTATTCAGTGCCATACCAATCAAACTACCAAAAATTATTTTATAAAGCTAGAAAAAATAAGATTCATTTGGAAGAACAAAAGGTCTGGAATATCAAAGGAACAATGAAAAGAAATGCAGGGGAAGGTGGCCTAGCCATACCAGATCATACTATATTGTATTATAAAGCAATAATCATCAAAACTTCTTGGTACTGGCTAAGAAATAGAGTGATGGATCAGTGGAATAGGTTAGGTATGCAAGACACAGTAGTCAATGACTATAGTAATCTATTGTTTGATAAACTCAAAGGCCCCAGCTTCTAGGGTAAGAACTCACTATTTGACCAAAACTGTTGGGAAAACTGGAAAAGAGTATAGCAGAAACTAGGCATAGACCAAAATCTTACACCATATACCAAAATAAAGTCAAAATGGACACACAATTTAGATATAAAGGCTGATACTATAAGTAAACTGGGAGAGCAAGGAATAGTTTACCTGTCAGATTTATGGAGAACAGAAGAATTTATGACCAAACAAGAGATACAGAACATTATGAAGTGCAAAATGGATAGTTTTGATTACATTAAATTGAAAAGTCTTTGCACAAAGACAATGCAACCAAGATTAGGAGGGAAGCAGAAAACTGGGAAAGAATTTATACAACCAGTGTCTCTGTTAAGGGCCTAATTGCTAAAATATGTAGAGAACTAAGCCAAATTTATAAGAATGCAAGTCGTTCCCCAGTCGATAAATGGCCAAAGGATATGAACAGGCAGTTTTCAGATAAATTAAAGCTATCTATAGTCATATGAAAAAATGCTCTAAATCACTATTGATTAGAGACATGCAAATTAAAAGAACTCTGAGGTACCACATCACAGCTATCAGATTGGCTAACATGACAAAACAGGAAAATGATAAATGTTGGAGAAGATGTGGGAAAATTGTAACACTAATGCCTTGTTAGTGGAGTTGTGAACTGATCCAACGATTTTAGAGAGCTATTTGGAACTATGTCCAAAGGGCTATAAAAATATGCATACCTTTTGACCTAGCAATAGCACTTCTAAGACTATATCCCAAAGAGATCATAAAAGTGGAAAAAGGAGGGGCAGCTAGGTGGCGCAGTGGATAGAGCACCGGCCCTGAAGTCAGGAGGACCTGAGTTCAAATCTGACCTCAGACCAAACGCTTAACACTTACTAGCTGTGTGACCCTGGGGAAGTCACTTAACCCCAATTGCCTTTAAAAAAAAAAGCAAAAAAAATGGGAAAAGGACCTACATGTACAAAAATAGTTATAGTAGCTCTTTCTGTGGTGGCAAAGAATTGGAAATTGAGGGGATGCCCATCAATTGAGGAATGGCTGAAAAAGTTATGGTATATGAATGTAATGGAATATTATTATACTATAAGAAATGATGAGCAAGGAGACTTCAGAAAAACCTGGGAAGAATTGTATGGACTGATGATGAGTGAAGTGAGCAGAATCAGGAGAACGTTGTACACAGTACAGCCACATTGTGTGATGACTGACTTTGATGGACTTAGCTCTTCTCAGCAATGCAAGGATTTAAGACATCTCCAAAAGTCTCATGATGGAAAATTCTATCTACATCCAGAGAAAGAACTATGGAGTTTGAAGAAATATTAAATTGTAATATTTGCTTTTTTAAAAATTTTATTTTATTTCTTCTTTCTTGTAATTCCTCCTATTGGTTCTAATTCTTCTTTACAACATGACTAATATGAAAATATGTTTAATAGGAATGTCTGTTTAGAATCTCTATCAGATTGTATGCTGTGTTGAGGAGGTAGGGGGGGAAGGGAGGAGGAGAAAGTTAAAAACTCCAAAGCTTGTGAAAGTGATTGTTGAAAGCTAAACATAAATTAATTAATTAAAAAAAATATACAAATCTCAAGAATTACAAGTATCATCTTCCCGTGTAGGAATGTAAACAGTTTAACCTTATTGAGTAATGTTTTTTTTTTTCCTTTTCGTGTTTACCTTTTTATATCTCTCAAGTCTTTTATTTGAAGATTGAATTTTCTGTTCAGCTCTGGTTTTTTCATCAGGGATGATTGAAAGTTCCCTATTGCATTGTATGTCCATTTTTTTCCCTGAAAGATTATGCTCAGTTTTGCTGGGTTGTTGATTCTTGGTTGTAATCCAAACTTCTTTGCCTTCTGGAATATCATATTCTGAGGACTCCAATCCCTTAATATAGAAGCTGCTTAGTCCTGCATAATCCTGACTGTGTTCCCATGATATTTAAATTGTTTCTTTCTGGCTATTTGGAGTAATTTCTCCTTGACCTGATAATTCTAGAATTTGCCCACAATATTCCTTTTGAGTTTTCATTTTGGGATCTATTTCAGGAGGTAATAAGTTGATTTTTTCAATGCCTATTTTGCCCTCTGGTTATAAGACATCAGGGCAGTTTTCCTTGATAATTTCTTGAAATATGATTTCCAGTCTTATAATCTAGCCACTGCTCAGATTCCTAAAATCTAGCCACTGCTCTGATTCTTATAATCTAGCCAATAGCTTACTAATGTTCAGACTCCTTAAGAGTCTGCCCAACATGACTGATGTTCTAATAAACCTTGTCTTTGGCTGAAATAAAAAAGAAATATGCTATCCAGAATCTTTTTCTGATAATGCTTTCAGGTAATCCAATAATTATTAAATTATCTCTCCTGGATCTATTTTCCAGGTCAGTTGTTTTTCCAATGAGGTATTTAATATTTTCTTCTGTTTTTTTCATTCTTTTGGCTTTGTTTGACTGATTCTTGATGTCTCACAGAGTCATTAGCTTCCTCACGCCCAATTCTAATTCTTAGGGAATTATTTTCTTCAGTTAGCTTTTGTTCCATTTGGCCAGTTCTATATCTTAAGGAGTTGTTTTCTTCGGTCAATTTTTGTCCTTCCTTTTCCAAGCTGTTGACTTGCTCTTGCACACCTCTCATTTCTTTTCCCAATTTTTCTTCTATCTATCTTATTTGACTTTTAAACTGCTTCTTGAGCTCTTCCAAGAGGGCTTTTTTGGGCTTGAGACCAATTCATATTCCCTTTTGACATTTCAGATGTAGGTATATTGACAATGTTGTCCTCTGCTGAGTTTGTGTTTTGACCTTTCCAGTCACTATAAAACCTCAGTATGATCAATGTTCTTTTCTGCTTCTTGTTCGTGATGTTTGGCTATTTCATGTCTTTTAAAGTTGAGCTCTCCTGCTGGAGCACAAGAGGCACTGACCCCAGCTTTTTGTGCTATGTGCCAGGGACGCGGTCACTGGCTTTGTGTTCTGGGGCTTCAGATGCTGGCAGCTGGAGGTTGTAATTGTCTGACAGCTTACCTGGTGCAGAGCTGGCATCCTAGTGGTGGTATCTGTCATATGCTGAAGCCAGGTGGGGTTTTTCTGCATTTCCCCAGGGCTACAATGAATGATACTTGTTTGCCCTGGGCTGCGCTGAAGGATGACCCTACCGCCCTGCTTGGGGCTGAGCTGAAACACACAATAGTTCACTGAGCTGGGATCTGCCAGTTCCCTTGGCTGTGCTAAGGCACATGGGGGGTTGTGGTGTTGCCCTTTGCCTGTTCCACCACCTGGGGGTCAGGATCTCCTGCTGGTTTGCTGAGGTGGGCCTTGCTGCTGGCTTGCTGGGACACTTTGTGTCCTGGAACGTGCTCCCCTTTTACCCAAGCGAGATGAACCTTTTTTGTTGGTTCTCCAAGTCTCCTGGACTAAAACACTGCTCTGCTCTGTTTTCCCTCTGACTCCACTGTTCCACAATTTGTTCTGGGGTGCAATTTTATGGTTGTTTTAAGGTGAATATGGGATAGGGACAGTGATTTACTGCTTACTCCACCATTTTGGCTCCCAGAAATCCGACTATTGATGATTTTAGTTAAAAACAAAATTAACATCCAATTCTGTGGTACTTTCAGCACAGAAAAATCCCCACTTAAGTCACTTTTCTATAAAAGTATAAACTACTACAGAGTTATAATCCACAGATGATAGAATGGCTTTTAGAAATAATCTAGTTTAGCTCTTTCATTTTATAGTTTAATAACCTGCCTAGTGAATAGTGGAGTTGAGACTGGAACACAGGTCCCCTGATTCCATTTCTAGTGTTCTCTGAGAAGGGTATTGAACAGCTGAAGCATGTCCTAAGGAAGGATTTAAGCCATGGATATGGGGAAGATAACCAGACAGAGTTATCAAACCATTCCTAGTACAGAGAGTAAAGTTTAGTATTGGCATTATCAGCAGATTTATAGAAAAGAAGAACTCGATTATTATTTGTGGTGGTTAAACTGTAAGTCTCTGTGTCTACCATTTTGTTGTGGTTCTTGCTCAGCCGTTCAGTTGTGTCCAACTCTTTGTGACCCAGTAGACCGTAGCACACCAATACTGTCCATGGGGTTTTCTTAAGCAGAGATGCTAGAGTGGTTTGCCATTTCATATTCCACTGGATCAAGGCAAACAGAGATTAAGTGACTTGCCAAGGGTCACACAGCAAATAAGTGTCTGAGGCTGGATTTAACTTCAGATCTTCCTGACTCCAGGACCAGTGCTCTATCCGTGCAGCCACCTAGCTGCCTCCATGTTTACTATAGCACTTAACAAAACATTTTGTACACTTTTTAGTGGGGACCAGACATGAAATTTCATTGGCATTTCCAGGGAGGAACTCCTACTTCCAATGTACTTTGGTACCTGCTCTGTAACTTACAGTCTTAAAGAGTTTCCTAAAGCAGAAGTGTCAAAGTCCCATCCCATTGGTGACAAGTAGCTGGTAAAACTTTTTAGTACAGCCAGAACCAGATTCAAATATAATTGGAAAATTTTTATAATATAAAGTATAATAGAACATAAATAATGTTAATTTGTGCTTTTCTAAGCCAACATACAGCCTGCAGGAATCTATTTCTATTTGTGTTTGACACTGCTGGCCTGGAGTACTGAGAGGTTAAGTTGAAGTGCCTACAGGCACATAGATAGTATTTTCATCTATATCATCTTACTTGGTGAGCTTTTCAGTTACAGTAGATTAAACTATCATTTCAATGCTGATGAGGCCAAGATCTGTATTTCCAACCCTAGTCTCTCGACTAAGCTATAGTCCCACATCACACTATCTTTCTCGATCAAAGACTTGCCCAAGATCGTGTAGCTAATAAGCTTTTGAGGCCATATTGGAATTAAGGTCTTCCTGATTTCAGGTCCAGTGCTCTTTCTACTATTCCACCTCAATGGCATTTAAAATTTTTCATATCAACTGTGAAAGACTTAGCTACTCTGATCAGTACAATGATCCTTGACAATGTCAAAGGACCCATGATGAAAAATATTGTCCAGCTTCAAAGAGACAGAACTGACAAACAGTGAAGATTGAAGCATAATTTTTTTACTTTCTCTATTTTTATTTTGCAACATGGCTAATATGGAAATGTTTTGCCTTATTTCGTATGTATAATTTATATCATATTGTTTACCTTTTCAGTGGGTGTAGGAGTGATGGGAGGGAGGGAGGGAGAGAATTTGGAACTAAATTTTTAAATGTTAAATGTTAAATGTTAAATGAATCTTAAAAATAAAATTTAAAAAATTAAATTCTTCATAACCTGCTCCCTTCCTGCCTTTCTCTGCTTCTTACACTATTCCCTTCAATACACTCTATGAGCCAGCTATATTGACCTTTTTGGGGTTCCTATCACATGACAAACTATCTCTTGACTTTTTGTCTTTGTACTGACTATTCCCTGTACCTGAAATGTTCTCCCTCTTCCCCTCCATCTCTTAGTTCCCTTGACTTCCTTCGAGTCTTTTCTCAATTTCCACCTTTTGCAGGAAGCCTTTCCCAGTCCCCTCATCTCTGAATTAGTGTTGACTTTCCCACTAAGATTTCCTTCCATCTATTTTCTCTCTCTCTTTATATATATATATATATATATATATATATATATATATATATATAAATGTGTGTATACATACATATATAGTTTATGTACCTATCTATCCTATATATATATATATATATATATATATATATATATATATGTGTGTGTGTGTGTGTGTGTGTGGTATATGTACCTAAGCATTTACATATCATCTCCTCAATTAGAATAGATGCTTCTTGAGGTCAAGGATTATTTTTTAACTTTTCTTTGTATCCCCAGAAAAGTTACTGACATCCTCTTTCTGTGGTTTGACTGCTTGGGTTCCTGAGCCCTTTAGGGAATAAGGAGCTTTTCCAGTCAATGGGAACACTCTGCTGTTGAAATTGTTACCACCGCTACTCCTGCATCTTTTACCTTATTTCTCTTTAAAAAGAAAACAAAAAGAATACTTGATTGCTAAAGGAGGCAGTAGAAAGCTAAACAAACAAACAAAAATATTCTTCTGAAAATCTATTCTTGACAGTGTTGTTAGGTGATTTTCAGTCATGCCTGAGGCTTCATGATCACATTTGGGGTTTTCTTGGTGAAGATAATTGAGTGGTTTGCCATTTCCTTATCTTTCTCATTTTATAGACAAGGAAACTGATGTGATTAAGTGACTTGCCCAATGACATATAGCTGCTGTCTGGGACCAGATTCTAGCCACTGCCCCACCTAACTTTCCCCTTCCCCAAGCAAACAATCAAATGACATTTATTAATAACTAGCACAAAAAACAAAAAGCTTAGTAAATGTCTTTTGAAAGTTTGATTCAGTCAAAGGAATAATTACAGGTCTGGTGTCACTTGTTTACCTTCAAATCCTAGCTTCCCCTCCAAATATACCCCTTTTTTTTCTTCCTTCAGTAGAGTGTACCAGAAGTAACGAAGGAAAAGAAAATGAGGGGGGTGGGTGGGGTTGAGGAAGTTCAGCAAAACCAACCAATCTATTCAAATGTCTGACATTCTAGTAAGTATTCTACATCAATTTACCACCACTTACTCAAAGAGCCACAGATAGGTGTCTTCTTCTTATCTCTGTTTTTTGGGACCAAGATGGTTAAATGTCAATTATTTTGTGGTTGTCATTTCTGTTTCCATTACTATATTGTTGTCATGGTTCCAATACTTACTTCACATCTGTTCACATAAGTTTATTCATACCTCTTCATTCATTATATTCATTGTTTCTTACCGTATATCAATGTTTGATGACCTTCATATACTGCAATTTATTTAGCAATTCTCTAATCAATATGAATCTCTTTTTTTGGTTCTTTTCTACCAGAAAAATGCTACTATACATATTTTGGTGCGTGTAGGTCCTTTCTTGGGACATATACCTAGCAGTGGAATATCTGGGTCAAAGGATACAGACATTTTAGTCAGTCTCTTTGAATAATTCCAAATTGCTTTGTAGGATGGTTGGACCAATTCATAGCTCTACAAATAATTAATTAAGATGCTTATCTTTGCACAATCTCTTCAACATTGACTATTCTCATCTTTTGTTATTTTTGACAACTTGTTCAATATGAGGTAAAACTTCAATTTTATTTTAATTTGTATTTCTTTCATTGTTAATGTTTTGGAATGTTCCTTCCTATGCTTGACATTAATTTGCAATCATTCATTATTTGTTTGTTTGTTTTGGCTAGGCAGTGGGGTTAAGTGACTTGCCCACAGTCACACAGCTAGTAAGTGTTATGAGTCTGAGGCCTGATTTGAACTCAGCTCTTCCTGACTCTAGGGCCAGTGCTCTATCCACTGAGCCACCGAGCTGCCCCTGCAATCATTCTTTTGGGAAGGAATTGTTCATATGCTTTATTTATCTATCATGGAATGGCTTTTGGTCTCACATATTTATAGTTTTCTTTTTTATATCTTGGATGTTGCATTGTTATCAGAAATATTTGATACAGATATTTTTCTGAGGCAATTATTTCCTTTCTTGTTACATTATTTTTGCTCATGCAATGGCTTTTCACTTTCTTATAATTGAAATTATCTATTGTATGTTTTGTATTTGTCTTCATCCCTTGTTTGCCTGAGAATTTATCCTTTAGTTATAGCTTTGGAAGATATATAATCGAGTTTTTTTCTCATTTTTTTACAGGTATGGTCTTTAATGTTCAGGTCATATATGCATTTAGGGTTTATTGTAGTGAATGGTATAAGAGCTAATTTTTTTTTTCAGTAGTACTTTATGAATTCTGGTTTGTTTGGGCTCCCTGCGTCCTGTGGCAGTGGCCTGGAACTCAAATTATATGGTTGTTAAAATTGCATTAAAATGCATTTAAATTTCTAGTAAAACTATATTTTTCTACACAAAAGCATGTGAATCAGATTGTGCAATTATAAAACCTCTCATTTACTTAGTCTCCAAGCTTTTAAATGACTTTCCTAAACTTAGGGACAAAGAGTTATGTTGTATGTCTTCTGAGTATAAAGTCTACAAGTAATCTGATAATACTACTCAAACTATAATATTTATATCTCTCTTCTATTCTGTCTCACTAATCCATGTGCTCAAAGTCTACCTTCATGAGGTGACCTTGATGAATGCCTAAAATGCCCTTTCTTTTCAATTTGCATAAACCGAACAAAATTATTATCCTGTCTGCACTATACACTTCTCCATTATCAACTCAGACCACATTGCATTGTCACCAAGAAAACTATTCTCATTCATTCTCTCTCTCTTTCATCTCTCTATAATTTTATATGTCTACACGTCCATAATTTATGGATATATAGATATATATATATACTGACATTTATCTTACTCTCTTTTGTTAAAAAAAAAGTTTCATACATGTATGACTGGTTTTTCTTCCAAATGACACTATCAGATCCTTATAGATGTGGGGTCCAAAATTGTCCAATTCTACAATAAAAGAAGCTGAGGCAGAGCTCTGAGCCAATAGTACTTTATGAAAGGGTCCATGGCCCCCTCTAATGAAGTGGACTTCAGATTTTCCTCATGATCTAAAATGTTCTTTTTCTCCAGTGCCTGAGTTTTATAGTACTTGATACCCAAACACAAGAAGAGGCAAAGTAAAATACAAAGTCTCATAGGGTGATAAACCTTGATTTTGACCCTCCAGAAGGGCAAGAAACGATGTATCAGCAGAGCTGGTCATAGGATGGACAAGGCAGGTGTAATCTCCTCTAAGTGATCATAAGATGGGCCCCTCCTCATGTTGAGTAAGGGAGAGTGGTCTGGAGGCACAAAAATAAGGTGGGGGACTTTACATATCATGTCAAGACATTCCACCCACACTAGGTTTGGTCACATATTCATCATTCAAAAGAGTGGAGGTTCTCTAGTCAACATTCTTGTGGTTAGGCAAGTGAACTTTATAACAGGTTAGTGAACTGTGAATTATAGCTTAACAAACTAGTGAACTTCTACCATGTAGTTTGAAGTTTGGGGCCTATTATAAGACAGAATCTGTCTTATCTAATTATACTTAAATATGACATATGTAAAAGATACATTAATATATGTAATTCCTATACTAATATTAATTGACTAGATTGACTGTATTAATAGATAAGCATATCACTAATAATCACTAACTCTATGGAATCACACTAAACTAATTAACACTGATTGGAATGAGATAGGGGCACAATAAATCATTCCTCTCATACTGAAGATTGACTTCATAGTAAGTATTCAATAATTACTAGTATGAATATAATCTTTTCAAACATTATTTCTCCTATCTTCATCAAACCCTTCTATCTTCATCTTTTATACCAGAAACCCAATATCATGCAAAACAAACAAACAAACAAATGAAAAACCTTTCCTACCATAAAAATGGAATGGAAATATGGGATTGGCTTTTGGTAGTTGTGGCATAATATGGCAGCAGCAGCATGGTATAGTAGGAAAAGCACAGTCTTGAAATTTATGACCTAGATTTAAATCTTTGCCATTATGGGAAAATCACTTAATCTTATCACTTATCTAAGCCTCACTTCCCTCATCAGTTAAATGAGTATAAAAATGACTTATACTATCTACCTCAGCTCAAAGTTGTTATGAGAAATGTGTTTTGTATTTAAAGCATGTTATCAATATGGGTTATTATCATAGAGTTGTAGTTATATTTGCAGAAAGCTACTGGGTTCAAAGTATTTTTGTACCCTGACATATATAGCATGCTCACAATTAGTTTGCTTGCATATTTGTTATTGATGGGTACTCTGAAAGAAGGTAGCAGTTTTATAATGGCCTTAGGTAGAACTGGGTGCTCTACAGTCCTCCTTCCATTGACATGTCCTGAATCCCAACGAGGTGAGGTCTTTTGCTGGGGGTCTGAGATACACAAATTAGGATTCCTGATAAAGTAAAAGCACCTGCTTCCTTGTTAGGATTTTTCACTTAAATAAATTTTTTAGACAAAGTATTATTTACATGTGACTGGTCTTGAGATCAACTCAGTCCAGATTATGTGTGCTTCATAAAGTCTTTGCTGGGGGTCTAAGTACCAAGGATACTCTCAAACTCAGAAAATTCACTGAGACAGGGAAAAACTGTAATGTCTGCCAACTACAGTAATGGGGAGTTTCTAAGACATTATCTATGAGGTTTCTTCCTCATGTCTCAAAGGCATTTTCCATGGGCAAAGCCACATGTTCTATAGCTACTTCCATAATAAGCCTTTGGAAGGGGATTCTGTTTGTGACTGCCAGACCATTTCAACTACAATAGCCTTAAAACCATTCAGTTGGGAACCTCTATTATGCACCTTTCATTTAAATTTGGTGTTCTTCTTGTGCATGACATTTTTCTTGATGCTCACTGTCTCATAAATGGTAACCTTTCAGGTCTTGTCTTTACCAACTCAAAGGTTTATAAATAAGGTAACCAAGGCAATTTAATACCTTCTTTCCCTCAGAGCCTTAGGTAGGGTAGAACACAGTGTTCTAAAAGTCTTTTCAGAGAGCTTTAATCCTATTCTTCCATTGAGTGGAAAAAGGTGGGATTAGGGGGAATAATAGCTTAATGTAAATGAATAGAATTTAAACATTTTATGTGGAAAATGTGTGTATATACATGGAGTATATATTTTATGTGGCATATATATGTAAGTAATAAATATTTCTGAACTTAAATAAATATTACATTGATGATATTTTAAAAATAAAATGTACTATTTACTGTTTGCTATTGCAATTACTATGGCAAACTCTTAATAAATTGAAGCTACTTTTACATAAGATAGTTGATTGAAGCAACAATGCATATGAAGAGAAGACTTGGAGATTGAGGTATAAAGAATCATAGATTTACAGATAGAAGGAGCTTAGAGATCTCTGCCCCTACTTGAGTGTGTTATGACAAGATTTTACATATAAAATTACATGCTGCCTAGGAAAGAGAGCTATAGGACATCAGAAATCTTAGCTAAGAAGCCCATTATATGCAAATTATGTCAATCAGTATATTCATCCTGTAAATTTCCATTTTAATACTTTTCATCACGAGAAATATAATCTACAACTACTTATAATCACCTTAAAACTTCTTAAATCAGCCTTACAGGTTTCTCTTACTTTACTATTCTGTGAATTTAAAGAAAAAGTCTAATAAAAGTCCAATTACTAAACATAGTTTCCTTATTGTGCTAAAATGTTGGATTATCTCTTCTTTAGAAAAATGCAACATTTGTTCTCTTCACAATACATATGAAGAATTTCACAAAGAATTGCTTACAATTATCACTGTGGAGTTTTTTGTTTTTGTTTTTAAATGCCCTAAGCTAGGAATCACACATAATTATATATATTTTAAATGATGCCATTTAAAATGTACTAATGCTGGATTATGATTGCTGTAAGTATAACTATGATGTTTCTTTAAAATTCAGGTTGTTCTCAAGTCTAAGTATTATCACAGAACTCACTCATCCAGCCAACATGAGATTTATGCAATTCCGGGCCAAAGACTGTTACTCTCTTGCTCTTTCCAAACTGGAAAAGGTGAGATTAAGTGTTATTATTTGAAAGTGTGGTTTAGCCAATTTGCTTCACAGTTGAATTGAAGAACTAAATATTTTTCAATGTTTTCCCCTCTTCAAAGCAAAGTTCTCTACTGTTAGGAATGGAATGGTACATAGTTTTAAGAATTAATGTTTCTCCTGAACATAGACTTTTCTGAATTTTCTTGATACAGCTTCTAATTTATAGTATTGCCTATGTGGTTTAGAAATAGCTTCCTTACTTAAAAAAAATGAGAATCCATAAATATTAGCCATTTAAAGCATTATTAAATAATAAATAAAAGAATAGTTCTGGAATGTAAGTTTCTTGAGGGCAAGGATTTATTCTTTGTATTCCCAGTGCTTATCATTGTTCCTTAAATATAGTAGTCATTTAATAAAAGTTTGTTGAATCAAATTTTTAATTAATTTTTTAAAATCTGCATGTTATAAAATACATATATTTCATTAAATTTGAGATTAGAAAAAATATGACAAAATACATATTGATGATATAATGTACTGAACAGTTCAATGCTTTCAAATAATTTCATATATATGGTGTCACATTAATGGATAGAACAATATCCTCAGAAAGTTATAAATGACTTATCCAATGTCATTTGATTAACAAACAGTAAATTCAGTATTAGAACTCAAATATTGTGACCCTCAATCTGTACTCTTCATCATACAAAAGTCATTGCATGACCAATTTTGGAGGACTAACAACAACAACAATAAAGCATATAAATTGATAATAGTAATAACTGTCCAGTTCAGTGTCTGGAAGAAAAATGAGAATCCATAAATATTAGCCATTTAAAGCATTATTGAATAATAAATAAAGGAATAGTTCTGGAATGTAAATTTCTTGAGGGCAAGGATTTATCAGACTAATCCCATCAGATAAGGATCACTACAATTTAGGAGCTGAGGTGGTTTTTTTTAACCCACCTCATTAAAATGCTACCAATCAGGATTTTAATGATGTAATGTCAGGCCAATCAGAAGAAGACACACTTATGGTGCTCCGGATTTTGTGCTATCATTTTATAAAACTAAATTGCCTTCCTTTCTTATGGTCTTTTAGCTTAATTGAAGTAGTCATTTTGACTCACTTTGTTAACACATTAGCTTACTCTGTTAAACCTATAAAGTTTGGAAATCTGAACCTTATTTTACTACCTTTATTAATTCCCTCTTTCATGCTTGGAACTCAATTTCCTCCTTTCCTGTCTTCTTCTCCTCTCTTCTCTCCTTCTTCTGTCCACAAGGGTATCATACCCTTACCCGTGGATGCTCTGCCCAAAGGACTGTAAATTTTGATCACTGAAACCTCACCAGAATGGGAGGAAAGATCTTAGCTTAAAGAGGCTAAGATCTCCCACTACCTCTGGTGCCATTTCCAATTGCTCTGAACCAGATGGCTCCAGAGGAGAAAGTGAGGCTGATGATTGTACAGCCCTGCCTCACTTAAATCCAATTCACTTGTAAGTCATGGCATCACTTTCCTGGTGTCATGGCCCTCTTTGAGAAGAGAAGGAAGAATAAACAACAAACATACAAAGTGGTTGATGGTCTCCTCACTGTTGGGGTAGCCATCTCAGTATTGTCTGTTCTAATTATTTCTTAATGTTTTTCTACATTAAAAAAAAATCATTAGTGGCAGATATTTTTTCCAAACTTTTTCTTGACTCTCCAGACATCAGAAAAAGGAATTTTATGCTAGATAAAACCATAGAGAAATTTAGAAAAGAGAGACTCCCCAATAAGGCAATATCCTTTATTAATTGACAATAGAAAACTTGAATACTTAGAGTTCTCATTCAGGGTCCCCTCACCAACAGAGTATATGAGCCTGAAGAAAGAGCACAATGCAACTTGTAGGCTTCTTTTTAGGTTTGACCTAATTGTAGGGATATTCTGCTATTTCAATGATTGTCCACAAACATCTACTCTGCGTCATTCAAGAAGCAGTAAATGTTGATTCTGCCCAGGCATGTGAAGTAAAGGAAGATTATAAAGGAAGTATGCTGAGTGCTGAATTTTAGCTACTTTTGATTGAGGTTCAGTCCTAGAGCTAATTATGGCCCAAGACTGAAGATGTTCTGCCTCTTAATTCACCTACCCTCTTCACCTTACAAGAAGCAAAATATTGACTATGCCTAGCCCTGTGAAGGATGGGAGAAAGCAGGAAAGAAGGGAATCAGGAGGTATGTCAGTGATGGGAGAACTATTTTGAATCAGGGCTAAAGGGATGGAAACTCAGCTAGGATCAGGTTTTTCCCTCCAGGGGTTACTCAGAGCTTAGAGTCATATTGGTGAACCCTACCAAAACACTCTTGTAGCCCAGCTTTGGGGGAGGAGCATTCTGTTCACCAATAGAAAAAGGGGAGCCTGAAAATGAGTGAAGATATAATAAAAAAGTAAATGAAAAGGCTTATCCAAAAAGATACAAAGCCTATGTATAAGGGGATAATTCAACAGAGCAGATACTAAATAATATAAAGAAGAAGAAAAACATCAAAGAGAATACAAAGCTTTCAGGAAAGACACCTTTGCTACATGTGCAAATTCATGTCACAAAGTTTTTATGGAGATTAAAAAGTAGCCATATGGGCCAATAGTTAGAGATACCATCTCAATCACTTATTTTTTCAAACTAATAATTCTAAGCATTTAGTTTTTCCCCCTCTTTGAGATAATTTATGAATTGTACTTTTAAGATCCCTAAAAATGCGTTGTCTTCAGAACAGACTTCCCTTTATACTGAACTAGCCCAGTTTCTTTTCCTTTTTTCTTTGGTGTTATTTCTAGTATTTAGTATCAATGGCAATTGTGATGTTAAAGCTAGTCCAAATGCAGTGACTCTATACTTAAGATAGAAAAGTTTGTTAAGAAATCTTGATGAAGCTTTCAATATTTTAGTTTGTTATCTTTCCAGTTTTACCCTTACATGCTCTCTTGAAAATCTGACACTATTAGATCCTTTTCCAAACCTTTTATAAACTTCCTTCCCCCCTCCATTATTTCTCACTGGTTTAGGAGGCAATATTTCTCACAATCTTCTCCCATCTTCTGATAAATTTTCTGAGTAACTTTGTATTCTCAATTGGTTTGGCCCCTGGCTATGGTATCTCTTTACGTGTCAAGAAGACCAAATGTTTTCTTGTGAATAGAATTTACAGTGTGTGTGTGTGTGTGTGTGTGTGTGTGTTGATTGAAAGTGAAAAATCACATTAACTGTGATGGACTAAGAAGTGTTCGTTGTTTGACACTACCTACAAGGTTAAAAGATAGTGGGCCAGATTTCTTTGGATAGCAAACCAAACATCCTTGAAAGAGATCTTGGTGATATAAAGATACAAGACCAGACTTCCTTGTATCTGCTCATATTCTCCAAGGATAGCAGATTTCCTTGAGGCAAGAATAGAACACTGATTAGAAAAATTGTGGGGTGTTTGTGACCCCTAAAATTATCAAATCAGAGACTTTTTCTTAAGAAAGTCAAAAAGGAGTTTTATTGCTTTCTCATGAAAAAGGACACACCCAGCATTTGCTCAAGATGGCTCCAGCCAGGGTGTAGAGGGAGTGTAGCTCAAAGTCAGTTTATGTAGAACTCCCACCCTCCCATTAGCTCCTCTTCCCATTGGCTGGGCTTCAGAGCTCACAGTCGTAGCATGGAAACTTTTCCCCAGCAACAAGGTTTGCAAAAAGTTGTGAAACAAGGAACTGTTGGTTCAGCAGGAAAGTAAGAAAAAAAAAAAGGATGGGAGAGCCGGAAAGCCGGGACAAACAAGATACTTTCAGGGACGTCACCTGATGTACTCCTTATCTTGTTTACATATTTGTGTAAACCAATAAACCCAGAAATCAATTACTCAATAACCTAATCTCTCCCTGTCCTGTTTTCTTATCAATTCTGTTAGCATTATCAAACTGTTAGCATTCCTCACAATTCCCCCCATTTTTTCTTTAATAAGGATTTGGTTCCCACACCTTCCCAATTTCCTTATCCTCTAATTTCGTTAACATGATTTTGAATTCTCCATCACTGTGGAAAGTCTCATTGGTACTTTCAATCATCATCTTTATATTGCCAGAGCCTGCCCTCTGAACTCCCATTGTGGGTCCTACTGGGATAATCTTTAGTGAGATTATCAATCATTGACTAGTCCCTTATTGCATGGAACTATACAACATCCTACAGCAGTTAATATTCTAACCATCCCTTTAATTAATTATCTATCTAAGAGTTCTCTGCCAACTCAGCTAAAGTGGTTAAACCTTGCAATGCCTTAGTGATGGTTCTATCTGGGGCTGTGCTACTGGGCAACATTTCATCAGGGGATTTTGGGGACTTAAAATAATATGGGAGAAAGTGAACGACACGTTGACATATTAAAAAGGGGTCAGTCCCCTTATTAAGTACAGATACAGAGACCCAAAAGTAATGATAAATTGTCTGTTTAAAGCTTCAAAAGTCTCTTCTCATACAACTGTCTGACATTCTGGACATCATCTGGTGAAGTCCTCTGGTCCAAGTGCCATTCAAACAGTGTACAACAGACTCGCCTCCCGCAGAGATCCTCCTTCTTGTGTCCTCTCTCTCCTACAAGGTTGATCTTAACACAATTTTAAATTATCTTGCCAATAACCAGGGTAAATAATGAAAGTTAACTCAACTCCCATGTCTCCACTATTACAAAGTCAAAATTGGAACCTTGGCCAATTGTCATATTTTAAGAAACTCAAATTAGAAAAATTAGAACATAGCCTTACACTCTGAATTACTTCTAGTTCCATACCTTGCATTAGTTCATTATTCATTCCTATTCATATTCCCCATCAGGAGGATGAGATTCCACTAAGGAATTACTAACACACTCCAATATATAGTAGTTAATTTAAAACCAGTGCATATCAAATACTAAAACAGTCCCAACTTCTGGTCATGTACAAATAAATAATCCTTAATTAAAATGCATGCTTCTTTCAAGGCATTTACAAGATGTCACAAGCTATTCCTCTTTTAACATTAATTTGTAACAAACTGAGACAATTTTAACATTAACTAAGTATTAACTAAGAAACAGAATAATATCCTACTTCCACAATCTCATGCTCTGATTATCCCCTAATGATGGGGTATGGGTCCAAGCTGAGACTCTTGCCCCTTGCCCCAGAAGGAATCTGGCTCCCATCCTTCCATGGGCCCCAACTCCTAATCTTCCTTTGAAAGCCCTAGCCCCACCTTCTGATCTTATTCAGAGGCCTTTCAAACTTCTTCCTTCCAGTACCCTTCATTATCCATTCACATTGTCTATTCAATCTCTCAGACATTCCAATCAGAATTCTCTCCTAGACCCCTTTCCCAGCTCCTCCTCTGGTTACTCAGTTACTTTAGTGTATGTAAGATCCACCCTGGCCCCCATTTAAATGGTGAGACTTTCTCCTACCTGCTTGTCCTTATGGGTGTCACCTGGCCTATATGGTTTATCTCCAACAAATGTCCCCCCTGGCTGAAAGACCTGGACTGACCTTCTTTAGGAGGAACCCTTGTACTGTGACCCTGGAGTCCCAGCACCTCCAAACCTCCAGACCTCATCATAACCATTATGAGAAATTAAAGGATCCTGACTTATACAGGAATATACTAGTAACAGATGTCAAGACTGAATAGTTAATTCTGAAATTCTAGGCCAAATAACTCAATCTTATACTTACATCTTCCTATAGCCTCAGATGTTCCCGCATCAATCTATTCTTTAATAGATTCGATATTTATGCTTTCAAACTTATGACTGTAGGAATTTGCCATGAAAGAACATAACTAAAGTAAGGGAACAATGCTTCCCTAGAGTTGTGTCAACTCCAGGCAGAAGTTGCATATATATGACCAACTGCATTGAGCCAGGCTTAAAGTCTGCCAGGTGTCATAGTGGGGAAATTGAGTCAGGAGAATCCTATCTTCCCATGAGAACACCCTCTTGCAGCCCACAGATGCAGCTCACAAACCTCTTTGCAGGTTGCTGATGTCATGGGTCAGCAGCTCAATCAGTTCCTTGTTAACCATACCTGGAGTTAGACTCAGAATAATAGTTCATTAACAGTCCCCAAGGTCTTAGATAGCAAATTCCCCCTTTTTCAGGTGGGAATATAGTTTAATTTGGGAACATCTCCTAAGTGAGCTCTAAGTAGCTTGCATAGCTTCCTACACATGTTCTGATTACTAATAACTTCACGAGTAAAACAAAGTTTCCATTAAGATCATAAGTTGCTATTCTAAATAAATTTGCCTCTCTTTCTCAAGCTTATTTATTCCTTTCTAACCATTCTTAATCTGAAAGAATGAGACACTTTCAGGACTTGAATCCTATACATATGATAAGTTCAAACAGTAATTTTAACTATTGCTAGGCCATGGAATGAATTCAGATCAAAACAGTAAGATCTTTCCTACTTACAGCTTATATGCTTTAGTATTAAATACTAGGCTTAGATCTCTGATGCTGCTTCCATTGAGACTATTTCTCTAAAAGCACCCAGTTAAGTCCAGTCCAAGGACACAACAAACCCATGAATGAAACTTTAAGTTCATAGTAGGCTTGGACATAATTTTCTTGCAAATAGAAATTTAGTAGGCCCTCTAAAAAAATATCAAAGGTTTTATCAAAACATTTTTTTCATAAAAGTATCTCCCTTTCTCAAAAACAGCTTACAATTTCCTAATTACCATAAAATTCCTAATTACCTAAATTCTCTAGTCAAAAGGTGTCTATAAGAATTATGAGATTTTACAAAATCTCTCTCTCTTTTGTTTTGCATAATTACTAGGTTTCTTTTCACATGCACACACAAAATATTTTTACCAGTGCTTGACTTAACAATAACTCCAAATAGCTTAGTTAACAATTTTAAACTTCATAAGTGAAAGCCAGATAATCCCAGTTAAAACTTCCCTTTAAACATAGACAAAACTTGGAAGTTCTCATTTCTTAAATTACAGTATTAAAAAGGAAATGTTACAAAACAGGACAATATAGAATGCCCCAAGAGCCTTGATTCATTCCTTTTTCTCTTTTCTCTGAAGGCACACTTAATTTAACAACATTCTAGATTGTAAAAAAAATTGCCCTTCCAGCAACATAACTAATACAATTGCTTACCAGATTACATCATATAAGAAAATTCAGAAACAAGTAAGCAGTATATTAAAAGCCTAAAACAGACCCAATAAAAATCTTTCTTTCTTTCTGAACCCTTTCACCAGGTCCAACAGCCTCCAGGGGCCACTCCCAACCCTATAGATTGGCTTTTTTTTCCCCCTTATCTATGCTAGTCCATCATTGTCTTTTTACTAGTCTGATAGCCTTGGGCCACATCCAGATTCCAGCTCAATGACACTCCTAATCAAGGAATTTGGTGAATGGGGGGCCTAGGTTTCCCAGGCTTGCCAGTCCCCGCCTTAAGAGCCTAGCCCACATGACCCACCCTCAACAAACGCAGTCTTGCGCCTAAAAAAGGCCTGGGTTAATTTTTTTTTTAATTTTCTAATTGAGGCCCTGATGTATAAGAGAATATTTCATTAATTCCAAATCAATACATATCAATAAGTTTTTCACAGTAAAATATTTGTACCACAGGGCATACATTATAGAATTATTTCCACAATTGTAATAAACTTTGAAACAACCCATTATCAATTTACTTGAATGCACTCCTAAATCACTTTGCACAGAGAATCATTCATCTCATCATTAATGTGTTAAAACTATAACTTTAAACCAGCATACATTTTTATAATAGTTAAGATTTTAAACAAAAATCTGCTATCATAGTCTTATAACCAAATATACCTCACTGGGTATTTAACAGTTTCAAATTATCTCATCTTTATCACTAAAAGACCCATTGCAGGTCAAGAGTTACTTTAGCACCATTTCTACCTCACAATGGTCCCTCAGATTTTACAATCTAAGATTTTTAGAAGTACAATACAATTTAGAAATACAGTAATACTTAAATAATAAACTTCAGATAACATCAATTGCATTTCCATATTATCACATATAGAAATGATCTCTCCTATTACTCTTAGCACTTTTAACTTTTAACATTAACTAATAATGCCACATCTCATAACAACCATTATTATTTTTTATAGAACAGTAAACTTAAATCCAATCAGATCTGAATTTATAATCACTAATGATAAACATTTAAAAACATTTTTATTTTAAATCCAATACTCTTGGCCCTTTAAAAGGAAATATTTTCCACAAATGTATATATTCCCTTAAAACGACATGTGGTGATAATTTCTACTCTAACTTCTCCTTTTCTTTCCTACTTCCTTAAGGGGAACTAAGAAAAAATCCCCTCTGCTTCTTAGAGGCTTATCAGATGGAGCCACCCTTCTGAAAATCTCAGGCTTGAACAATTTGAACAGGGTGTAACCCTCTATCACTTTATTGCTTTTCAAATTAAGCTAAAAAAAATTTTCATCTTTTCATCCTTCTACTTAAAACAGACCACTTCCTCATACTTTCTCAACTAACTTATGCTTTTCTTTCTACCCATACTTCTCTCATTCCTACATGCTTAAACTTTCTTGCCTTTCCTTCTGTTGGACTTTGATTAAAGTCCCTTTAAAACTGCACATATCTTATTTCTTTCTAAGTCTAACCTGACACTTCTCTTACCCTCCTCAACTGGCTTTTTCCAATCATATAACCTAAATAACAAAGTATTTCTTTTCTTTTACTTTGTCTCATCCACTCTCTCCTCTAACGCTGTTGCAATCAAAGAGGGAGAGAGAGGGGAGATAAAGAGAAAACAATTTCCAAGCAATAAATCCAGCTGCAGCTCTTAGAAGCTACTCTTGCTGGCTGTATTTTTATCCTTTTATGTTTTGATAGTACACTTAATTACTCAATCTGTTGCCTATATTTTTTGTAATTCATCCCAATCGCTATACCTAGCCCTTAAGGGGCTATCTTCCGGAATATTTGGTAAAGGATCTTGATCTCTGCCACCCTGAGCTTTAGAATTAGTTTTCCCCATGCCTTACGGACTCGAACCGCTTGGGGGGGGGGGGGGGGGGGGAGGGCTCTCTGGCAGCCTTACAGACTGTAACCGCTTAGGGGCCAAGCGAGGCTGTGTTCCCACAACCGCCTTACAGACTCTAACTGCTTAGGCTCTGGGGAACTCAGTCTCCCAGGGCTCACGGGTCTTGGCCGTGGCTACCTTACGGACTCTAACCACTTAGGGGCACAAAGGACTCACGGGTCTTGCTTATCTGGGTGTCTTCGCACAAACTTACATGACTGCTTCAGTTTCACTTTCTTGGTGGCTTAGATGGTTCCTTTGTTAGCACTGGGGAGCACCATTAATTTGTTTTTGCCTCTCGATATCGTCTCTCTTCGGGTTCTTGCCTGATCAGGAGGGGAATCTCAGACACTGAATCCTCGGGCCACCAGAAATTCACCGGTGGGCACCTGCCCTGGGATCGGTGTGGGGAGATCTCTCCTGCAAAGGGGAGATCCCGAGATGAGCCCCCATAACTGTGTGGGGTGTTTGTGACCCACAAAATAATCAAATCAGAGACTTTTTCTTAACAAAGGCAAAAAGGAGTTTTATTGCTTTCTCATGAGAAATGACACACCCAGCATTTGCTCAAGATGGCTCCAGCCAGGGTATGCAAGGGAGTATAGCTCAAAGTCAGTTTATGTAGACCCTAAGGTGGAATCCCCACCCTCCCACTAACTCCTCTTCCCATTGGCTGGGCTTCAGAGCTCACAGTCTAAGCGTGGAAACTTTTCCCCAGCAACAAGGTTTGCAAAAAGGTGTGAAACAAGAAACTGTTGGTTCAGCAGGAAAGTAAGGGAAAAAAAAAAAAAGGAGGGGAGAGCTGGAAAACCTCTCCTGATGTACTCCCATATTTTGCTTACATATTTGTGTAAACCAATTAACCCAGAAATCAATTAATCAATAACCTAATCTCCCCGTCCTGTTTTCTTATCAATTCTGTGGAAACCAAACTGTTAGCATTCCTCACAAAAACAACAACTAGATTTCTAAACTTAACTCATTGTAGACAGCTGAATTTCTGAACTAAGTTCACAGACAAAGAACCATGACTTGGGTAGTTACAGGATCTTCTCAGTGCCTTCTTCATCCATCCTTTTTTTTTTTTTTCTGTGTAAAGTTTTAGACTGATTTCTTTTGGGCAATTGTGAGTCTCTTTGACAAAATCCTGTAGTATTCTATATCTTGGATACATGGGCATTGTTCTAGGTGCTAGGGATGCAAGGCCATAAATGAAACAGTTCATGGCCTCAAGGTGCTCATATTCTCCTGAAGAAGACACCATGTGTACAAATAAGAAAAACCCCTGTGAACTGCTAAATGAGAGAAATCTTAGGTCCAAAAAGGGGAAGCTGGAATCAACCAGAGTCCTATCATAGTTTATATAGATTATAAATCCATTTATTGCCTGAGAAGAAGCAGCTTGCAAATTGGAAGTGTCAGTGTTCTGATCTGTTCAAAGCAGAGTTAAAAATAGTGAGGCATTTAATACTCTTTTAAACAAAGGAATGAGAAAAGGTGGGAATTTTTATAGATCCTAGGCAGTAAGCCTCATTCCCGAAAGGAGGGAGAATCCAGGAAACAAGGGGAATGTGGAATTCCAGGTGTCCCAGCTGTGTTCCTTTGATACACAAATCAGAAGGCATTCTTGGTGATAAGCAGATTCAAGTCTTGAGCACAAACATCAAGACTAGGACTTGTCTCCAAAAACTACAAAAGAGGATGTGTCCAAGAGTCCCATAAACAAAAATTAGGGGAATCTCTGAAGAAAAGGATGTCTCTTGTAGGTCCATAAACCACCAAAGAGCTCAGGGTCTGCTTCACAGCTGGTATGTGCTTATTGGCTTACTTATTGAGTTACTGATTTTCTGCATGTCCAGCTGGTTTTATTCTTGGTCACTGCAAAGGATCAATGGTATGTCAAGCCACTTTGTATCTTAGCTAATACAGCCAGTCCTCATTCAGCCCTTCTTGGCTACCTGGAAAATTGGGGCTCAAGCAAATTAAGGTATCCATTTTCACAAGACACACACACACACACACACACACACAGATATATAAAATAGGCATGTATGTGAATATACATTGTATGTGTGTGTGACATTAAAAATGAATGCAAAACAACTTTAGCAGGAGGAGAAGAAGCATGCAATAAACTGATGGGAATTCAGGATAAATGCTATTTAGGCTTCTTTTGTTATTATAGAAAGTGAGCAACAGTCCTCAGGTTTGGTAAGACTCAGGTTTGGGAAGTTCTGTTATATCCATATTATATATCCCAAGAGTCAACATAGCTCCATTGATTGTTGCTTGCATCAAGTTCATGTATAATGTCCTTAATTAACTTCTGAGTATCAGGAAGGCACTGTTTGTCTGTCCTTTCGAAATAGTGCTGGATAATGTCTTTCTTAGTGGTACTTGTAGATCTGCATAATTCCTTAGAATATAAGAAGCTGTTTCCTCCTTGGAGGGGGCACAGCTTTACTAACTACAGATGACATACTCACTCTATCTATTATATATCACCAAAACTTCTGGGATCTTTCCTTCACCATTCAATCTCTTGACACAGGAAAGAATTCCCTTTTGCCTCTTTAGATTTCTTTTTTATTTTCACTTTGAAGCACTTCTATTCTTTCAAAGAACAACGTTTTCCTTGATAAACAAGAAAGTTGAAAAGCATTAGTCTTCTACCTTCTCTTTTAATAATTAGGAAGATCAACTCACATTTTGTTTATGTATTGGCAAATGGTTAATATTGACAAAAGTATTAACATGATTCATTTACTCTTTATTGGAAATTTCCCTTTTCCTTCATACATTTTGGAAGGAAGACACTCAGTTCTTTGTTGTTCTTGTTGGTAGCTCTGGATCTCATGGTTAAATTGACTTTTTGTGTTGTATATTTACTGGACCAGTGATATCTAATCAGGATTTTGTATGTACTGATCCTTGTCTGGTAGGGAAAAGTTTACTGTCTCAGCTGTCTTTGATGTTTAATTAATGGCACTATTGTAGTCACTGCTGAAGGGTGCTTAAATGTCTTCCAAGAGGTCACCAAATAAGCTTCACTTCACTCACCTTTCATGTTATTAGATTACTAGGTAGGAATGCTGACACCCTCAATCCACTCTCTGTCTCTGTCTCTGTCTCTCTTTCTCTCTCTGTCTCCATCTCTCTCTCTTTCTCTCTGTCTCTCTTTCTCTCTCTGTCTCTGTCTCTCTGTCTCTCTGTCTCTCTCTCTCTGTCTGTCTCTGTCTCTGTCTCTGTCTCTCTCTCTCTCTCTGTATACCTGAATTCAAGAGAAAACAGTCAATATAGCAAAATTGAGGTCTTTAATTGGGGCAAGTGAGTCGAAGCTCAGGCAACAGCATAGGAAGTGCTGGGGCACCCAAGGAGGGGGCTGGGAACAGGATTTATATAGGATGGTAAGGCAGGGGGAATGGTCAAGATCTAGGTGGGAAGGGTTAAGAGCTTTTCACAGTTTCACAAGGTAAGTTGTTTTGCATAAGAAGCACAAGTCCATAGAGAAAGCTTGGAAATCTCTGGAGGAGAGAGTTTGGGACATTTACAAAATTGTCAGAGGTTGGGAGTGATAATTTCTGGTTGACCTCAGTCAATTCATGGGTCTGTGAATCTGGACAAAGTCATATTCAGTCAGCTGAGTTTGACATATATACACACAACAATAACAACAACACACACAATGTTGTTCAGTCATGTCCAACTCTTTACAACTCTGAGGACTATATGTCCATGGGAATTTCTTGGCAAAGCTATCGGAGTGGTTTGCAGCAGATTTACCAGTGGATTAAGGCAGAGGTTAAGTGACTTGCCCAGGGTCATAGTTAGTAAATATCTGGGACTGAATTTGAACTCAGGTCTTCCTGATTCCAGGCCTACCAGTCTATTCATTGAGCCTTCCAGCTGCCCCTAGTAAAGGCTATATGATTGAATAAGTCAGGGATTTAACAGAACAAGTGTGTTTATATAAGAGAATAAAGAGGTTGGTAAGTGAAAGGGACACATGATATGTGAACAATAAATATTTAGGATTTGATTAATTTGTTTTCCCTTTATCTCTTTTATGATATAAACTTATAGAGTATTTCCCGCTAATTATCAGTATAATTTAGACTGTCATCAGAGCCTAGACAGATGTGAAGAGACATTATTTAGGAATAACCAGTGAAAGTTGGGTGCAAGAAACAAGGGCATAGATAGAGATATCAAAGATAATTTTGAAGTCTTAATCCCAGCAAACTGATAATTAACATAAATTTTGAAAAGTTCAATTAAACCTAACAGATACTCACTAATAGCCCATTGTGTTCAAAGTCCTCTACCAAGTGCTCCATATAGGTATTTTATCTATCTAAAGATGAATAGAGGCAGTTAGGTGGTCTACTGAATGTATCCCCAGATCTTGAGTCAAGAGAAAACCTGAATGCAAAACTAACCTCATACACTCATTGTGTGACCCCAGGCAAGTCAGTTACCTTTTGCTCTTCTCAGTTTCTTCATCTGTACCATTAAGATAAGAATAGCACCTACCTCACAAGTTGTTGTGAGAATAAAATAATATTTGTAAAGAGATTTGCAAATCTTAAAGTGCTATATAAATGCTACATATTGTGATCTAAAGTAATGTCAGTATTCTTGTATTACAAACTGATAATCATATATCAGGAGATTGTTTATTGGTAGAATTCATTGTAAATTCATAAACAGGGCATTTTGGCAATGCCAGTTTATAGTAGATCTTTTAACTGTTTCTATATATAATACACACAATTATACATATACACACATACTATATATACGTACATATGTGTATGTATGTAAATATATGTATATATATGTATGTGTGTGTGTATGTATGTATTACCATTGACTTTTTTTTAGTAATCCAATGAGGAAGCACTGGAATACCAATACTTTATTTGGTAGGCTTCATTTATATAGGGAGCATCTTATCAGCTCTTATTCATTAAGGTAACAATTACTACTGACTTTTATTTATGCTAGAAATATGTTTCTTCAGTAGGGTTCAAACAAAATCTTATTTTTATATAACTTATTTACATTAGCAAAACCTTTAACATATCAAATTAAGATTAACTGATAATCTTTACATTTTTATACTATAGACATATTCAAAATAAACTCTTGTAGAATAGATGATCATAGCAAAATTAGTCCCTATACTAAGCTAAAAATAACTAATAAAATAAGGTAACTGAATAATTAAAGTAAAATAAAATATAACTAAACTAAACTAAAATTTTATTAAATGCAATGCATTTAAAAGGATCTAAAACTGCTCGGGTGGGTTATCTGGTAAGATTAAGCTCTTCATTGTATCTTTTAAATGGTGTATGCATAGGTATGCTAGCCTAAACAATTGAAAACTAAATTGTTTCTGTTCAAGTATGAAATCAGTTATCTCACTTTGTTGCCTTGTGGAGGAAGTGGCATCATTGCACTTGTCTTTGGGTAAACTAGGCATTGCTAACCTGAAGAAACTATGGTGAAATCTTTCCCCACGTGAAACAATGCTGTCCTTAGGAAGAAGAATGGAAAATACTGACAAAATACTTGTTACTAGAAGGTTCCAATCACAAATTTTGTCACTACGCTGTGCTAGCCATTTTTTAAATCTATCTTCCAATTTTGTTCTTCCAATTTTGTGTTATAGCATCCTCCAACACACATACTCATCTTTCAACTCTGTACCATTCCCAATTTTTTCCTATTTCTCTCAAGTTCATTGTAAGATTATAAATTGATCAGCCACACAATACTTAGTGAGAGAATATGGCCATGAGACATCCTTGCATATTCATTAAACTGGAAAAGGAAATGGCAAACCACTCCAACAAAACTCTAAATGGGTTCACAAAGAGTCAGACATTTCTGAAAGGACTGAACAACAAAAACCCTAGTACTTAGCACTATGGCACTGGTGATATAAATACAAGAAATAAAGCTTCCTGCCCTTATTCTATTGGAAGAAAACAAAACATATATAGACAATTAATTGCAAAGTTTATATCCATCAACAATTAATCAACAAATGTTTAGTATCTATTATTTAAATATCTGCTATGTGACCAGTACTATGAAGGATTGCTAGGAATACAAAGACCAAAAAAAAAAAGAACTTGTTCTCAAGAAACTAATCTTTTACATTGTAGATACAAAATAATCTTGGGAGGAGAAAGCTCTAGAAATTTAAAGAAATGTGAAAATGAGATGGGAAGTAGTTATAAGTGAAGTCATTTTGAGCAGATAAAAATGTATCAGCAAAAGCATTAAATCAGGCAATTGCATACAAGAATTGGTGGACAATTCTTAGACTGGGTTATTAGAGCATAGAATTCATATAGACAATTCATAGGAAATAAGGTTTTGTTAGAAATATAGGAATTTAATTATTAGAGTATTATGATAATTTAGCACATATTTGAATAGAACACTGGAAATATAATGTAAAGATGAAAGTAAAAATAACCACTTTGTGTACATTTCAGAGTATAATAGCTATGTCTTACAAAAACATGGAAAATTATGTTTAATTCTATGCTTAGGGAAATCAAGAGTTTGGGGGCACACTTATGGTTAGGATGCTTTTCACAAATTTTTAAATCCATTCTCCAGCAATCAAATGGATTTTTCTTGGTTACAACTCCTTTTCCCTGTCCTTCCCCCCCCCCCCCAAATAAGAAACAATTAAAAAATCACAGCCATTTTAGTTTTGGTGAGGTATCTTAAAATCACATAAGGAAAGCATTTCTATAGTAGAGTGAAAGATCCATGAAGAAAATTGCTTTACATTTTAGCACTCTCATTGGAGTAAAGCTTCTGAAAACATATAATACAATTCAGAAACACAGAAAATGGAAAAGGGTGAATAAGAATAAATGCTATCACAACCCAGCTGCTTATATCTATTATATAACTCAGTCTTGTTAATCACACTTATTTTGAAAATTATTCTTTATAATAACAGCAGTAAATTCCTAGGCTGCTTTTGTGATCAAAATTTTGTCCAAAATAAATTTGTTCATTGTTCAGTCTCTAACTGTATGTGCATATATGTGCATGTGCACACTTAAAACATATATGTTTTAATGAATGCTTAGAATTTTATGTATCTGACCAATCACTTCAACCAAGTGTCAAGTTCCTGGAGGGTAGTGATCATGTCTTACAAATCTCTTTTCATGGGAAATCCAAGACCTCCTTGTACAATATTAGTCACTCAAATGTTATTAGTAGAGATAATATTCTTAGGCAAAAAATTATTAAAGAAATAAAAATTTTAAATTATTACTGTCTTTGGACCAGAGTAATGGTATGCCATAATGTATGAGGAATTTTGCTTGCAAAAATTAGAAGACATATTTGACAAATATTTTGTGTCATACCACTTCATGGCACAAATTTAGAATTGAGAGTCATAATTTTGAAAGGCTTCTCTATTCTTTATGGTTCATCCATATTTAATAGCTTTTATTTGAATTAGCTTCCAAGTATAAGTGAAACACATCTTTTTTCATGGGAAATCTAGATTAAGAGTATTTGCTTCACAAATGTGTGTCATTTGCCTTGTGTGAAAAAAATACTTCAAGTTTGAGAAATAAATGGGACTGACAAATGATTTTCATTTTAAATTTGTAAACAGAAAGAACGAGAGAGAGGTTCTAATTTGGCATTTATGTTTCGACTGCCTTTTGCTGCTGGGAGAGTTTTTAGCATCAGTATGTTGGATACACTTTTGTATCAGGTAGGTTATATTTACACACATGCACATTCTCTAACACTGGTATTTCATTGAAATGAGCAATTCATATCAATTTCTCCTTTTACATAAATTAGTATCAGCTATGGAGATCTAATAACCAAATAGCATACTAGATGTATTAATGACATAATTTAGTGTTTGAAAAACATTTGGTTTATTTTTGGGATATATGTATGGAATTTTTTTTTGTGGCTGAAGGGTATTCTGAATATTTTCCCTTAATTGTGACTTTTAAAATAAATTTTTGAATTGCATTAGAGGTATTCATTTATGTGATAAGAAAGACACAACAGCATTGTTTTCTTTCATTGCAAGTTTTTTTCAGCTTCAAAATTAAGAAAATAACAAACTGATATTAATAAAATGATAAACCAATAGTGTCTTAATCACTCTTTAATTACTAAAGTAATTTAAGGAAAATAACATATTTTTGTGTGTTGAACATAGTTAAGCAGCAACATACTAATCATTTATCAATTATTACATGTTTTAGAAATAGTATTCTAGTTGACTTTCAACTAGAATAATTTCAGCTGGCTCTTGAAAGCCATTATTAAATTGAGATTATACAAAATAAATCGTTACATCAAGATGTCCTTTTATACAAATCAATTTTGACCATTTTTATTTCTGCCAATATATAAACAACCAAAATATTTCATATTCATTTCTTTAGATAATCAACAAAACTTTTAATATATAAAAAAAACTTTGATGGAAGTATAGAAGAATTAATTAAAAAATAAAACAAACATTCAGCAACATCTGTAGGAATTTCTGCTGATGGCTTTCTTGAGGTTGCCAACCATATTCTTTCAGAATTTTATTGATAATGTTCTATTTTTATATTTTATATACCTACTACAAGAATCAGGGATATGGCCTAGTGAATAGCATGTAGTACTTGAGAGTCAGGAAGCCCTGAGTTCAAATTTGACCTCAGATACCTACTAGCTTAATGACCCTGAGCAAGTCACTCAACTTCTCTCACACTCAGTTTTCTTAATCTGTAAAATGTGAATAAGAATATCATGTACCTCTCAGAGCTGTTGTGTGGATCAAATAAGATAACATGGAAAGTATTTTATATACCTTAATGTACCATAAATACTAGCTATTATTGATATCATTATTATACATAAGATTGAGAACGGTGATACAAAGACAAACACTTTCATATTAGATTTTTTGTCTAATTTTCCCCATAGATTTGCCTACTAGCACTGCTTCAAATCATCTTGCAACTGTAGTCATATAGTCACATATAGGAGCAGATTAAAATGGAGAAGGATAATATATATGTATACATATATATATACATATATCATATATATGTATATGTTATGTATGTGTGTATGTGTATGTATATCCTATCCCTTCCCATATCCAATTAGCATGATTAGGAACTAAATTCTGTGAAACTAATTCTTTAAATTTGTCTGAGAGGAAAGTAGCTTGAATTTATATTGTCCTTTAAAGTTTGCAAAGTACTTTACATTTGGTATGACATTTCATTAGAATTGCCCTGTGAGGTAGGTGTTATTATTGTCTGCATCATACAATTGAGGAAACTGAGGCTGAGAGAAGTGAAGTGATCTGAGGAGAGGGGCTATATGGAAGAGCAGACTTGAACTAGATATCCTTGTTCTTCTAGTGGTTAGCTGCTTTGGTATCATATTATTACATTCTAAATGATAGAATTGCAGGTATAAAACTAGATTGGACATTGGAGGCTACCTAGTCCAAAATTCTCATTTTTTTTGCTGAGTAACCTGAAGAGTAAAAAGATCAAGTAAAGAGCATAATTGGGATTTGAACCCATTTCATCTGTCTTGAAATCCAGTACTTTTTCAACTGCACCTTGCTGTCTCCCAAATGTGAGGTCGTACCCATTACTATGTATTTTGGCATCTCTTTGGTTTTTGAGAACTGAAGCCTGTGAAGTTGTCCTTCATATGTGGCAGCCTTTTGTCTTGATATCACATTCTGTTGCATAATTCACTTGTTACTACAGTATAAATTCTCTCCAACTATATCCCGGAAGATTTAATAAGAGTATATCATTAGGTATGCTTCCAACAGAATTGTCTATGTCTCTGTTACAGTGTTTACTATGAGCAATTCCCAGCCTGCCCAACTTTCAGTCATAATATTCACAAATACTGAGAGATCTTAGTAGAGGATTACTTTTCTAACTAAAAAGAAAAAAAAAATTACAAAAAACAAGAAACAACAAACTTAGCTGCAGTGTTTGGGGAGGGACTACCATGACCTAGTTTGTTAGCATATTCATATCATGTATTATGAGTAAATAAATTGTTTTTTTAAAAATGATAAACTCTTTATGTAGTCTGAGATATATTTATGCTAATGAATTTAATTACTGAGTCATATGTGCAATAAATCTTTTTTAACATCTTTTTTTTTTAGTCATTTGTGAAGGATTATATGATTTCCATCACCAGACTTCTGTTGGGGTTGGATACCACACCAGGATCAGGATTTCTTTGTTCTGTAAGTTAAGAATATCATGATTAGTAAATTACAGAGATAAAAAGTTTTGTCTAGTAACTACAAGGAGCTTTAGATGTCTGTTCTATGCTTTTGTCTCTTCTACTATCTGTCCAAGTCTGAGCATTGTCTGAGAAAAAAAATAAAAATTGTTACTACGGTAAAAATATCTTAGTTGATAACACACTGTCTTGCATTTGGATAACAGGTCTCATTTTTGATATTTCCTACAGAAAAGACTTTAGAAAAAATATTTTTTCCTAGTTTGACCTTCTTTCTATGTGTCAAATGGAAGTTTCAAGTTATAATGAGTAGTTCAAGTAAAATAATTTTCTAAATACAATAAAGTCAACTCTCGTGTACCTATAATCTGTTTTTTCTTATTTTTAAATATCCTTTGCTTCATTCTCCCCCCCCCACCCAGTTTTCAATAGGGAGATTATAATAGAAGCTAAGCGATCATGCTTTTTTCTTAATTCCTCCCTATATGTTTTCAATTTCTTCTCAGTTCTACCCAAAAGTAAAAAGAATTGTAATTAAGATTAAGTGCAAAGGAAATAAGGATATTGTTGCCAAATCATATTTCAACTCACTTGCATTTCTTTCAGACTCAACCACTAGAAAATATGGAAAGAAAATATTTAATTGCCCTTTGCTGCACTTGATGTGAGCCATCAAGGCTGATATTTTAGGGAGAAATCAGGAAGCACTAGTCAAACTAAGGCTTAAACTGCTGGGTATCAGTTTGAGAGTTAATTTTACCTACTCACAGTCTGGAATGGGAAGCAGGGAAAGAAAGTATTAAGATAAGTAGAAGAGAGAAGACTAAGAAAGTGAACTGTTTTTCCAATACATCTGTGTTGGGTCTTCATAAATTGGCTTCATTGCTTTGTTTTAAATGTTAATTCCTACAGCATTATCCATTATCAAATGTAATAACAGCAGTTCATTATGAATTCAAACACAGAATCTGGAGATTATTCTGAGATTCTGAGATTATTGAGATTATTCCCATGATTCATCTGTTTCATTTGTGTGGATAGTGACAAAATCATTATACACATTTTATAGAAAGGGGAAACAAGCCAAGTTAATGGCTTGCCTCAGGTTACTCAGCTAATTATCTCTACAAAAACCGTGTCTCCTGATTCCCAATACTATGCTATTTTTTTCCCTTTAATTGTCTCTCCAATATGCAGTTTCCCATGATCATATTTGTGTAGTTAATTTTACCTGTATTTTAGGGTTAGCAACCTGATGTGTTAATAGATAAATTTAGCTTAGGAAAATCTACTGTGTGTACATTAAAGTGAGAGCTGCTTTTAAGAGATGTGATGAAGCTATGTCATTCTCTCTGTATTTATTATCTTAATAAATATGAATAAATGATTGTCTATATTTTAGATGAAAATCACGGAGGATGATCTGTGGATCAGAACATATGCCAGACTTTACCAGAAGCTGTGTTCTTCTACAGGTGATATCCCCATTGGAATCTACAGGACTGAATCACAAAAACTTCGAACATCTGAGGTTTGGAGGATTTGATGTATTTCTGAATGCTTTTTTTTTGTTGTTGTTATTTAACCTGCTAATATACATTTGAAAACCAGTATTTTTGTAGCAATCAGATTGAAAGTAATTAGGAAATTGTTATGGTGACTGGGAAAACTCAAAAACTTGTGGGAAATTGCAATACATGGTTAGGCAATTATGTCAGGAGTCAGTAAGGTTGAATAGTTTGGAGATGATCATCTCAAAACTAAGATAATTGCCTAGTTTGGGAGTTTTTAAGGTCTTCATTCCAAAGCCATCTTTAAAGGTGTCCTGCAGCTCTAGGTTTGACCAGGTCCAAAAATCCAAACTATAAGCAGGAAATGCCTGAATTCCAGGTGCTCACAAAATTCCCTGATATAGATCCTATAGAATGTAAATGTTAGAAGGGACATTAGAGACCATCCTGTCTTCATGAACTGATGAAGATTTGAGGCAAGGAGTAGAATTATTACAGAAAGTTAGTGAAGAAAGAGAGCTCAGACATCATTCAGCCCACCCCACTCCTTTTATAGATGAGAAGACTGCAGCTCAGGTAGAGTTAGTGACTTGGCCAAGGTAAGACACCCAGACAGTAGCAGAGCTGTAACTACATCTAAAATCCCATGATGCAGTGTTCTTACAATTAATGCAAATAGGGAACTTATCTTTGGAACTAAGCCAAACTTTCTGGGGATCTACTCTGGTTTGGAGTCCTGAGAAAATCTCCAAGGCGCAGTTCTTTACTATGACATATTTGTTAGATCTATGCCCTCTGAGGATAAATACCTAAGGTTTGTCCATGTGGTATAGATTACTTTCCAGACATTGGGACACTTTAAAGTTTTGAGCATTTTGATTATAGCTTCATCAAATGGTTCTATTTGCCACATTATTTAAATGTCCCCTGTGAGAAGATAAATAGCTTTTTGGCTGTCTTTGAGGAACATCAATTGCTGATGAAAATGAGAAAACACAGATGTTTTTGTTAGTTAATAGCCTTCATCATTGGCATCTCTTCTGTTGAAACAAAGGTTTTATTTAACATGCTAGAGTAATTAACACTACCTATCAGAACATTTCAGAGTAATTATTTTTGCTTTTCTCATTATCTATTCACATCTAACATTTTCTTGCTTCATTTGAAAAATGGAGGGGAAATTGTAGGTACACAATTAGAAAGAACTAATTAATTATTCATGAGAGGTAGTGAGAGGTAGAATGGTTAGAGAAATAAGTGGTCTTCAAACCAAGATGATGAGGGTTCAATTCCTGCTTCTGACACAAATTGGCTCTGTGACCTTAGGGACCAATAGGCAAGTCAAGACATTATCCCTGTGATGCCATTGGTTCTTTTTGAGAAGGAAGAATGAACAACAACAACAACAATAAAGGGCTCTGCGTAAGGTCTCTAAACAGAGAGGACTTGAAGAGCAGGTTTGGGAGTTAAGCCTTTGTCACACAGACTTACTCCTTACATGGATATTGTATGTATTCATGGGAAAGTCAACTAGGTGTTTTTAGAGAATTATTTTTGTATTACCTGTCTTTACCATGTTATCTGAGAGCAATAATAGCTGCACTTGAAGGAACCAACCTACCAATTTGAGCAGAAATTGGGGAATACTGTTCTTTTTTCCCTTCCTTCCTTCCTTCCTTCCTTTTCTCCTGCTCCTCCTCCTTCTTCTCCTTCTTCTCTTTCTCCTCCTTCTCCTTCTCCTTCTCCTTCTCCTTCTCCTTCTCCTTCTCCTTCTCCTTCTCCTTCTCCTTCTCCTTCTCCTTCTCCTTCTCCTTCTCCTTCTCCT
>NW_020954687.1:7894988-8068611 GCF_900497805.2 Vombatus ursinus
TTCTCCTTCTCCTTCTCCTTCTCCTTCTCCTTCTCCTTCTCCTTCTCCTTCTCCTTCTCCTTCTCCTTCTCCTTCTCCTTCTCCTTCTCCTCCTTCTCCTTCTCCTTCTCCTTCTCCTTCTTCTTCTCCTTCTCCTCCTTCTTCTTCTCCTTCTTCTCCTCTTCCTCCTCCTCCTCCTCCTTCTCTCACCTCATGTAAGATATTTTGGAGTTTGGGACTAGATTTTAAAAAAATTAGTTGATTGATTTATTATATATGTTTTTTAAGCTGGGGCAATTTACTTTTTGTCCTGTGTAGTTCACATCTATGATTTCTTGAAATACAGCTCTAGAAAAATAGACTTTAAAAAAGCTCATTGTGTTTCAAATGGAGCTATTTGACTATGCTTTTAAATCCAAATCACTCTGGCTTTCACTGAATGGCAAATAATAGCCCCAGACCAAGCCTCTGTAACTTGTTTTGTTTAGGTTTTATGGCTTAGAATGAATGTAAATAGCAATTGTTTTTCATTCTGGCCAGAAACTCTGAGGGTCTTCACCTCCCAGATTGATATTTTCATGGTGATAAATTGGCCATCTTTTGTCTAAATTCTTACCTGACCCTTAGTCGTTGAATGGGCATTGCTTCAGACAAACTGAGACCTGGGAAAGACCTTAATTTAGAAATACCAAGGTCACTCACTGCATCCTGGGCCTGTCATCTTGACTTTTGATACTGGATGTTGATAACTCTGAAGGAGAGAATGAAGCTACAATTTGATTCAGCTTTGCCTCACTGAAATCCAATAAGACATCACCCTTGTTATGTAATTGATCCTTTTTGAGAACAAAGGACAAACAACACTGTGACTCTGGGGAAACGGTTAACCTCAGTCTTCTAGGAAACACTGTAAGATGACAACTTTCGGAAAAGTTGATGACAAGAATTTACAGTTTGATAGAGAGTTTCCTCATCTGAGAGCTCTCTATATCAATGAAATCAAAAGTTTATTTTCCACGTCTATTAAAATGTAAAGCTCACAATTGCAAAAAGAATCCGCACAATTACTCATTAAAATTTCAAGGAGGAAATAATTTTCATGTTTAGGGAAAGCATTTCTACTTCAGTACTGTTAATTATGATCTGTCAAATACATGCTTTATAACATAGATTAAAGCCCCATTACACAGAAATGTTTCCTATAACAAAATCATTTCTATTTCCTAACAGATGGCTCATAGAAATTCTGCTTAGTCAATCAGGTCACAGTGAGTTCTAGTCAATGAATGATACCATTTAAATTAGTCTCTATAAATGTAACAGGAACTTCTTATAATGAAAGAACATTATTATATACTGTTTGCATTATAGGTAGAGATTTTGCCATAAATGAGCAATTACTCTTCAACTAATGTCAACTTCTGCCTCAAAGAAATCATGCAAACTAAACTCCCAAATAACTTACCATACAAGGAAAAACATACAGAATAATGTATAGCCTGAACAGAGGAAAGGAATTGGAGTTAAACGACATTTAATTCCAACACAGTAGTTGGACATCCAATTCATCTATACTAGATCCAAAGAACTTTTTCTCTAGAAGTTTTAACAGAGATATTTATTTACTCTGCTTCATTTTAAGGTCTTGCAGGCCATAAATATATTTTTGGAAATATTTTCAAAAATACTATTACAATAAAATAATTTGTATGTAAATTATTTTTCTCTGACTAGTTTATCTTTATATATACATATTATACATATAATAATACTGTCATAAACTTTGTAGAAACAATTTTCATTATTAATTGATTAATTAATTATTAAGTGCTTTAATAAATCCACATCATCCTATCCTTCCAGAAAAATAAAAGTAGGCCTTTGGTGCAAATGCCAGTGGCAGGGGTGGGGTAGTGGTGATGGTGGTAGTGGGGACATTTCTGTTACGTAGAAGATTTAAGCCCATAATTTTAAATGATGCTAAAATGATTTATTTTCACAAAACCCAAAGATTTTAAGTAGCTAATTTTAAAAGTAAAGAACATTGAATTCTATGAATTCTGCATACAAAATGCAGCAATGGAATAAGAAATAATATTGTGATAAAGGGCCATATGTACCCATATGTACACACACATGCACACGTGCATATGCTTGCACCTTGACTAACCATATAGGAATAAACTAGGCAGTAAGGATGAGAGAAAACAGATTTTGTACCACTTTCAGAGATCATCTCTTGAGTGGTACCTAAGGCTGTGCTCCTTGCCCTTTGACCTTCAAATCCACCTATATATTAAAGATTCATCAGTAGCCTCTCAGGGATTTATTTATTTATTTATTTTTGTTTTGGCTAGGCAATGGGGTTAAGTGACTTGCCCGGGGTCACACCGTTAGTGAGTGTTATGTGTCTGAGGCAGGATCTGAACTCAGGTCCTCCTGAATCCAGGGCCGGTGCTGTATCCACTGTGCCACATAGCTGCTCCTCTGTCAGGGATTTATAAATACAACATTATATCTGGTCTACTTCCATCTGACCAAGAACTGTTGGGTTGCTCACATTCCTATCCAAAAAGGAAAGAGGGAATGATTAGAATACTGCCCAAAGAGTATCTATTTTTATATTTATTACTGTATAATTTAACTTACTTTTTTATTTGAATAGTGATCTGTAAAGAATAATTTTAAAAATGTATGTGATTCAGCCATGGACTTTCTTTAAAGTTTCAGCAATGCATAATATTGAAAAGTGATTTTTAAAAGTAAATTTTAAACTCTAAGAATGACAAAAATTAGACAAAATTTTAAAAATTGGACAAAAATTAGAGTTTTGCAGAAGTTAATAGTTCATTTTGACACTCTGATTGCCAGCTTTCACTTCTATTCAGTATAGTAACTGCTTTGTGATATCTGAAAACTTTAGTGATTGCTAAAATATTTTCATTTCAAACAAACGTCCACATATAAATTAGATTTTAAAATTCCCGAACTTAGGTATTAGCTGTAAGACAACACTGATAACTATCACTGTTGGTCGGCTTGCTCTTCCTGGAAATAGTCTCACTTTGTAATCAGCTGAATTCTACTGTTATGCTAATTGTCCCAGCTTCTGCTGTTGTTCTGCATCCATAAGCACTCGGGCACCAGTTAGAAGAAAATCAGTTCTGCATATAGTCTCTGCTGACAGTATAATAAATATGAATCAAGCATGCTATTTTTATCTACAAAGTTTGCTCCAGATTTAAGGTTGCTCGGTAAAGAAAAAAAAAGGAGAATTCTCAGTTGGTTTTAGTTAGAGCGTGACATTGAGACTCATTGCCATGAATAGTCTTTGGCTTCTAAAGTTACAACCGGGTAATGCCGTATGAATAGACTTGGGGCAATGTTAGATATTGGTAATCATAAGTAACTAAAAATAAATGAAATATGCATTGGATCTTTCTCATTTGCCTATTTTTCATGTGATTACTTAACAAATGGAAGGTAGTTACTAATTATATAATTCAGTAAGAAGAGTTTGCCCTGCAATGTAGCAGACTTTTAGAAATGTGAATTGGTGTTACCAGAACACACAGACATGAATGAGGAAGGCAACAGGGAGAAATTCTGGGTAGCTAGGTAATGCATTGGTCAGATTGCTGGGCCTAGAGTCAGGAATTCTCCTCTTTCTGAGTTCAAATCTCACGTCACTTAATAGCTATGTGTCCCTAGGCAAGTCATTTAACCTTATTTGCCTCAGTTTCCTCATCTGTAAGATGAGTTGGAGAAGGAAATGGCACCTATACAGGTGAAGTTAGAGATTTTGATTTACAAAGAAATTTTTTGTTTGTTTGTTTTTGGTCATCGTTATTACCCAGAAGACTTATATTCAGTTTACCTGCCACTTACTTTCTTTTCTTGTGATTTGTAGTGAACTTCCCTACCCCCTTCTATATTTGTGAGGTTGAAATGTAAGCTTCATAGATACCTTTTAGTTTTGTCTTGAATTTTTAAAACTCCTGTGTAGTTCTTTAGGGATATGTTTTAAGTATTCAATCTTTTATCTTTTTTTAGAATTAGCCCATCATTTTAACCTGTTGATATATTTTATGACCCTGACTTTATCATGAAAAATTTAACCTCTGTGGCAGTTGTCAATTTGATAGCCATGCCTATAAAAGGCATGGTGATCAAATTTAAGGTTGGCACAAATGGTTATCAAATTTACAGTTGGCACAAAGGTTATGTTTGCCTTCATTTGTCATTTGTAAAAGTTTTGTTCAGAACTCTTAGGACCAAGGAGAGTGTACTGTGGCACTCTGGCATTCCAGAGGAGATATCCACCTACTTGGATACTTTAAAGGATTCGTGATCTTAACAATATGTAAATTCTTTACAACAATGTAGATTGCAAAACATCCATAACTTCTCATATTATGTGTCACTCATGTCCTCTCATAAGTCCTTTATAAAGGAAATATATAGACTATAAGAAGTTCCTGAATTTGACTAGGGTATTCCCTCAGACATTAGATTTAGAATATCAGTACAGGCCTTTTTTTTTTTTTTAACATTCTGTGGGTGGAACCAATATGGTACTGCTATCTGTTATCCTCTGCTCTAGTTTCATGATCAACACACCTCAATTTCTGATCAGATGTTTCCTAAATTATATGTTTTGTGATTCTTCTTTCAAATAGGCTGTTGTTGTTAATATATTACACTGAAGCATATTCATGAGCATATACATTTTTTCATTGTCCTTTGGGATACCCAGAATTTGGCCCTTTGATGATTTTGGTGTTTCAATGGTTCACAGCCTAGCTATATTATGTCATCAAAAGAATATTAATGTTAGAAATGTGGGTTGTTTGTTTCAGGGAGCAACTTAGGAATCACTGAAGCCTAGTTTCCTGAATGCAATCCATCATTTTCTCTACTTCCTAGTCTCTGACCAACTCATTGTCCATTTCTATCAATATTCCAGTGTATCCGCATGCATAAATTCACATGTGTATGCACATATACATGTGTATATATATAACACACATACATGCATGCTTTATGCTTATGTGTTGTATGAATGTGAATATGTGCTTATATTATGTGTGTATGCAAACATACTCGGGGGCTACCCAATGAAAGACATGATTTTATTAAAATTTTGAATAAATCAATACTTAAAGGACTTATAATTTCATAAGCATAGATACTTTTCCAACCTTGAAAATTTTAGTCCCTCATAACTTGATAGTTTTTAACAGTTACTGTGGAAAAAAAAAATTGCCATGGCCAATCTTTGAATTTAAATGTAGGGAATATGATCACCACACAAGGGATCTATAGTCCACCATGGTATTCATATTTATAGCATGTTAGATTTACCAGATTGTACTTCACTGGAATTGAGATCCCATAGTTACCTTCCCAGTCTGATTTGGTGTCCAAATAGAATGTTATTGGAGAAATGCAAGTATTTTCATAGGAAACAAGAAAATTATTAATTTAAGGCTAAAAATAATTGGAGTGGAAAAAGAAATAGTGAAGTATATACTTATTTATGTTGTTCCATCATGCCAGAGGCTTTTCAACTTGGAGCATTGCTGCTTAGAGGAGGTAGTTTTTATTATGAGTTTTCTTCTTATGTGCTGACTTGGGAACTTAATTAAACTTCAGGCAAGACTGAAATCTATTGGATATACATTTCAAAATACTAGTGTTCATTCTCTATTAAAAATAAAAGATTATTTCTAAAAAATTGCTCCCACAAAAAAGTATGCTAGATATTTATTTTAAAGTAGCAGTGTTTTAAATAACAAGAAAGTAAGATGATCAAATATTAATTCCATTTTAAACATTATGAAACATATTCATACTTATACTTCATACTTTAGATTCAGGATAAATGCAGAATTTATAACTATATATATATAATTTATCACAATAAACATCTATGATAAAGAGAAACTGAGGCACAAAGGTCTGAGAATGATCAATTTTTTAGCAAGGTTAGCAATTGCCAATAAAAGGAGGTCAATGATTCCTCAGTAGCCAAATACCCATTTGATAGAGCAGCTTTTAATACAGTTAGTTACATAAGGTCCAGTGATGCAAAGTAAACTAATGTTGTGGTTGATCTTAAAGAAGGGTGAAGTGGGGACTTACATTTTGCTTCTTCATATTTACTTACAGGAAGGGATCTCCAGAATCCCTGGCAATAGGGAAAACACTGAGTTAGTCAGTAACCTCTGGAAGGTCTTAAGGTGGGCAAACATCTTATGATCAGGTTGACTCACATCCCTCCATAGTCAGCAAAAACTCACAGCTTACCAACTGTACCACTGAGGCCTATACAATCAAGTCCTATAAGTACTGATAAACAGTGATTGCATAAATTCTTAATAAATGATATAAAATACAGTAGGGTATCAATTTAACAATATATTTTGTGTGTACATTATATGCATACATATATGCATACCTATATAAATATGCACATATACACACATATGTATGTGTGTGTGTGTGTGTAGTTTCTCTTCATCTATATTTAAGAGGAATTAAAAGTCCTGAATTTAAAGACATGGGCTTACAAATAAACCTAATATACTATACAATAATTTTATCTCCATCTACTAGGGTCATTTCTTTCTCCTAATTTCCCAGCTCCCCCTTTCCCAAATCTGCCATTGACAATTCTGGGGGGGAAATCAATTTAATATAAGCAAATATTATATAACCTTTTAAAATGATAGATTTTCTAATGTTGGTAAATTGTCATTTTGTAAATATATGAAGTTGGATCATGTCTGTTTGTATGTGTGTAAAATGTTTTTTTTATTGCCTCTGGCTGGTCCATGTGTATATTTGTTCAGTCATTCTTTAAAATGTATTTTGTTTTCTTTCTTTCTTTTTCCTTTTGGGTCAGTCTCGAGAAACTGCATCACAAGTAAGTATGTGTTGATTGTCTTCTTTTCTCCACCACTGGTTTAATGAAAGAAAGCCCAAACTTAAATAGGATGTCAAAGATTAAAATCAATATCTATTAGCATTTGTAGGCTATCACCATTCAGTTAAGTGACGTACTTATAGCTTGATTTCCCAATTTAGTTATATTTTCCCCCTAAAAGATTACAAATTCCTATAGGAATTCTACAAAAAATATCACATACACTAAAAATTAACAAAAATGAAAACTTTTTGAAACACATTTTGTATTTCACATACGTATTCATATGTGTATATGTATATGTGTTTGTGTTTATGTATACATGTAATTATATTTTTATATTTTTAGATGTAGGAAACTTTAAAAGTTTCTAAAAGTTCAAAAAATATAATTATTTTTATCTAAACAATTTCTGTGCAGCTAGGTGATGCAATGAATAAGTCACAGGGTTTGGAATCAGGAAGACTCATCCTCATGAGTTCAAATCCAATTTCAGACACTTTTAGCTGTATGATCCTGGGCAAGTCAGTTAACCCTGTTTGCCTCAGATCCTCATCTGTAAAATGAGCTGGAGAAGAAAATTCCAAATTAGTCCAGTATCTTTGCCAAGAAAACCTCAAATGGAGTCATGAACAGTTGGACACAACTAAAACTACTCAGCAACACAAAAAATAATTTCTGTAGGGCCCTCATTTGTGTGAACAAAAATTTTTCTAATCAGTCACAATGGTATGTCAGTTACACATTTTTCAGTCTTTCAAGGTTAAATGTGATTTTTTCCATGTGTTAGTCCTAATTTCATTTTAAAATTAAATTGCTTTCACAGTTTCTGAAAGATGTGTCAAACAGGAAATATATAATGTCACATTCCTATGCTAGTTTCCCTTTGTAAGTCTGGATCTGTGAATATTGGGTTTAATTTCATTTGCTATCTGTTTAATGGTGGAATTGCCCCATTTGTTCTCAGTACTGACAGGCCCTCCAAAGTCCCTTTATGATTTTTGAAGTGAATAGAGAAATAGTTTCTTTTCTTTCTTTCTTTCTTTCTTTTTTTTAAAATCACTGCAAATCATTAAGGCTAGGCAAATTCTGCAGATGCCATGGGCAGGGCCATAAAAGCAACCCTTGTACACTTTGTTTTTAAACATCAAGGACTGTCATATTAAGCAGCTACTGGGTCTAGGGAATAACCGTTATTATCCAACAATAGGATAATTCCTTTTACTAATTAAGTTGAGACTCTATGTTCTTTTGACACAAATTATTTGCTCTATATTTGACATGGACTTTGATTGGTGAACAATTATGTATAAGCACATTGAGGAATTTATAATCTAAGAACTGCAGAATATGATGATATTTGTGAGCAGAAATTATTATAATTTCTCTCTAATTTCCATCTACATTAGGTGCTCTAGGACCTTTTACTTACTCAATAGTATAGATGGTTGAATCAGATATTATGAATTAGTTTATTATATATCCAGCTACACATGTTGGGCAATATCCTTGACAAATAGCTCTTTACACAAATATCAAATTAATATTTCTAAAGTTTCTAACAAAATAATAAAATACTTGCATAACATTTATATTGCTGAGTTTTAATGATGTGTATTAATATACAAATATGCATGTTTGACATTTATACATGTATACAAATGTATGAATGACATAGATATATTTGGATGAACATATGATATATATGATTACATCAAAGTTCCTGAAAACAAAACAAAACAAAACAACCAATGGTAATACCTGACATAGAGAATCATTAATTTTCTAATCAATTTAATTAGTTGATATTCTTCAGGAAGTAGCACTTCAAATAACTTGAAAAAGGTGTATTTGCCTATTGTAAGTTGAAAAAAAAGAGTAACAAGAATAGGGGAAAAGAAACTTTGGATTAGAAAATTGCCTTGGAAAATCCATACCTAAACTGTGTGTGGGGGTGTGTGTGTTCTTGTATGTAGATGTGTTTGCATGATGCATTTTTCCTAAGTTTAACCTTGTTACCTGTCATTGAATAACTTTTCTATTCAGCCTTTTTTAATAGCTTCAGATGTAAAATAGAGGAATTTTTACAAATTTATTTACTTGGAATGAGAATTAAAAAATAAGTATAAAATATTATTTCTATCTTACATATTAAACATTTACTTTTGTTTCCTAAGCACACTATGTATTTTTGGTTTTTACTCATTTTTATTGATTTTCTTCTCTAAAATATCCTCTTTTAGGTAACCATATTATAGGTAAATAATTATACTTCTTGTCTCTAAACTGAACACAGGCCCTGGAGTTTTAATGCAATTGGTGAAACATACACACACACAAATACACACAAATACGCACATACATACATATCTCACTACTTAAAAAAAATCTTTAGCATACAGAATTCAGACCATTACCTGTAATATCAATATGACTTATTATCTTATATATAATCAAATTCCCTCTTCTATTGAATATATAAGACTTGGCAAATTAGTTTGCTTTTGACATATATCATGATGTCTTTATCTTGTAAGCATAATACCAACGTCTTAAACCCTTGTAATCTGACTTCTGACCTCAACACTTATTATGTCTTAATTGCTACATTTAAATAATCTTTCCTCAGTTATCCCTCTCCTCGACTTCTCAATAGCATTTGAATCTATTGAATATCTCTTCCTCCTGGACATTCTCTCCTAAATCTCCTATTTGTCTGACTGCATCTTCTCTGTCTAATTTGCTGTATCCAGTTCCATTTGCTGCATCTGTGTCCCACCCCCTGTGCAAGATTATACTCTGAGACATTTTTATAGCATTCATCTTTCTATTTACTTCCCCTCTCTGGGATTTCATCAGTTTCCAGTGGTTCAATTATCTTTAATTTGGTGGCTCCAGGATTTATAAATTCAGTCCTACTGTCTTCCCTAAGTTCCATTCCATCATCAATAGCTGTCAGACAACTCCACCTAAATATACACCTCAAACTCAACATGTCCAAAATAGAACTTAAAAAATAAAACAAAACAAAGCAAAAAATAAAAAATAAAAAACAGCCAAATGTATCTGTTCTCCAAGGTTCCCTATTTATGGTCCAGGTCACATCATCCTTTCAGCCACATCTGTTTATAACTTCGGAGTCACCTTCAATTCCTCCCTTTGCCTTAGTCTCCCATATTTAATGTTTTTTAAATTCTAACTCCAAAACATATTTTATACGCATTCCCTTTTTCCAATAAGATGGTTACTGTTATAGTTCAGGTCCTCATCACTTGGACCTTATTCAAACATCCTCTCAACTGAACTTCCAGTGTCCTCTATAATACACTAATCATATAGCTTCCAAGTAATTATTAATCTAAAGCATAGGTCTGACCATGTCATTCCCCTGCTCAGGAAACCTTAATGGCTCCCATTTTCCTCTAGAATGCAATAAAAACTCCTCAGCTTGACCATCTGGATCTAGTGTACTTTTCAGACTTATTTCATACAACTTCCTTCTATATTTCAGCCAAATTGATCCATTGCTATTACCCAAACTCATCATTCTATGTACTGACTCTGCTTTTTGCCCAGTCAATACTCCATGCTTAGAATATACTCTTTCTTCACCTCTAACTCTTAGAAACTCTGGTTTCATTCAAGGCTTAGATCATGGATTATCTTTTTACTAGAAGTCTTCCCTGATTCCTTCAGTTGTTAGTGCTTCCTCTTTCCTCCTCAACTTATTATTTATATATTTACATCTTTACATTTTGATTCCTCATGTCAAGTATAAGTTTCTTAAGGGCAAAGACTTTTATGTATTTTCTCTTTTTAAAACCACCATTTAGCACAGTGACTTAACACAAAGTAGGTGCCTTGTAAGTGCTTCTTGGATTAGCATTATATTTTGTGTTTTAATGGATATAGTTCCTTTATTGTCCTTATAGGAAAATGTCAATATTTAAAATGAGATATGTTTTATAATTCAGATTAAAATATTCTTAGCCAAATTATTCAATTTTTTCAATAAACCTTTTTTATGGTCTGCTCAGTATTGATAATGATCTCTTTCAAATATTGTATGCTTTCAAACAAGGCTAACCAATCCTCCACAGTAATAGTGAAATTGAGAAGAGAAGTGTATTTTGTAGGAAAGACAGTGAATTTTATTTTGGACACATTAAGTTTTAGTTATCTATAGTAATTCAATTTGAAATGTCCAATAAGAGGTCAATTATTTAGTGCTGGAGCTCAGGAGAGTAAACAGGGTATTATCTGAGAATTGTTTGCATATAGATGATAATTAAATTCATGTTAGTTGCTAAGGTTTGCCAAATAAGAAAGTTGAAAGAGATAAAAAGACCCAGGACACAGTCTTCGTCTACAAACACAGTCAATGAATGTGGCCAGGATGGTAATCCAACAAAGGAAACTAAGGAGTAATCAGAAAAGAAAAGAACCAAGGAAGATTATAGTCAAGATCACATTGATTTTTTTTAACTTCTTTTCTTAAACTTTTTAAACTTCTACCTTGAGAGTTTCACAAATTCTGCAGACAGGTCAAGAAGGATAAAGATTGAGGAAAAAAGGCCATTCAATGTGATGATTAGGAGATTATTGGTAACTTTGAAGAGAGCAGTATAACTTGAGTGAGAAGGCCAGAAACCAGATATATAAATACTATAAGTGTTTGTTATTGTGCCATCAGAATTTCCTTCTTAAAAACTTCCTATCCTTCTGGGGTATACTTTCCTACAAAATCTTAGGCTATATGCTGCTTCCAATCTTTTTTTTCTTTTTCTGAAACTACTGAATTTGTTCTCTCAAAATTTATACTGTATATGATTATGCTCTGTTTGCTTCTCCTGACCTATCAAAATTTTGGGGACCCTTAAGATTCCATAATTTTAACTTTATCAACCTGCTCCTCCTTGATCAGAATAAGATCCAGAATAATGGTTCCTAATATCACTTCTTTTGTCACTTGAAAGGTAATTATTAAGGTAAGCCAAGTAATTATCTGCTGTTCTTTTTTGGGGGGGGAGAGAGGGAGGGAGAAAGGGAGGGAGAGAGAAGAGAGAGAGAGAGAGAAAGGGAGGGAGGGAGGGAGAGAGAGAGAGAGAGAGAGAGAGAGAGAGAGAGAGAGAGAGAGAGAGAGAGAAAGGGAGGGAGAGAGAGAGAGAAAAAGAATATCTAGCTTAGCTTTGATAACTGATATCCCCCATCACTCTTAGGTCTTAACTTTATCATGCAGGGGTGAGGAACCTGTGTCCTTGAGGCCACATGTGGTCATCGAGGTCCTTTGGTATGGCCTTTTGACTAATTTCAAGCTTTACAGAACAAATCTTTTTATTAAGGAGATTTATTCTGTGAAGTTTGGATTCAGTCAAAAGGTTGCACTTGAGGATGTAGAGGGCCACATGTGGCCTTGAGGCTGCAGGTTCCCCACCCCTGCATGGTATACTATTTAGAATAATGGCTAGCATTTATTTAGTGTATTAAGGTTTGTAAAATGCCTTACATATATTATCTCACAACAATACTGTATATGTATCTGACCAGGAAAGACAATTTTTACAATGGAACCTTTCTTCTCTCTGATCCTAGGAGATCTGTCTTTCTAAAATCACATTGATTTTTTTTTAAACTTCTACCGCACACTACTGAATGACATGAAAAATTAAGTCTACTGCATTCATTAGGGGCAGCTAGGTAGTGAAGTGGATAGAGTACTGGACTTAGAGCCATGAAACTGGGAAAGTAAGAAGGGGCCAGATAGTGAAGTATTTTAATGCCAAACAGAGAAGATTATTTTGATGCTGGAGGAAATAGCAAGCTACAGGAGCTCAAGGAGCAGAAGGGTGAAATGGTCAGATTTATACTTTAGAAAATTTACCTTGGTAGCTAAATGGAGGATGAATCAGAGTGGAGAACATATGTAATACAGAGAGATCAGTTAGAAAACTATTGCAATGCTGTAGGCAAGAGTTGATAAACACCTCAAGGGTTGCAATTGTGTGACTAGTGAGAAGGGGATATATCGTATATGTATCAAAGGTAGAAATGACAAGATTTGATAATGTATTGGTCATGTGGGATGAGTGAGAGTCCTTCAAGGATAATGCTGACTTTGTATGCCTGGGGTAATTAGGAAGGTGGTGGTATCCTTAATGATAAAAGGGAAATTCAAAAGAGAAGATGGTTAAAAAAAGCAAAACAAAGATAAGTTATGTTTGGGATATATTGAGTTTATGACACCAATGGGACACCCATTTGAAATACACAAAAAGTATTTGTAGATACATGACTGTAGCTAGGAGGAAGATTAATATTAGATACATAGATATGGGAATCTTCTCCATTAACATAACAATTAAACCCAAGGGAATTGATGAGATCAACAAATGAGAAAGTATAGAGTGAAAAGAGAGAGAGAGGGCCCAGGAGAGAAGCTTATGAAAAAACCTTAGTTAGTGTGACATAGATGAAGAACCAGTGAAAGGAAGCTGAGAAGTGGTTGGAGAAATGAGGAGATCCAGGAGAGATCAGTGTCATGAAAACTTAAAGAACAGAAAGTATCCAGAAGGAGAATATGATCAAATATGTCACATATCTTTAAAGGTAAGTAGTAGCATATTTTTCCCCTAACAAACTTGTGATTTTCTTGGCTTGAGGAAATCCAAGTGAGTGTATTCCATTGATAATACAGATCCTCACTTTCTCTGCAATCTACTGTTTTAAATAAAGAGCTGACTTAAGGCCCTAAAATTTTAAAATGTTTACTTAGAGTCAGATAGACAGTATGTGTCAGAAGCAGAATTTGAACCTTCTTGATTCAGTCCAGGTATCTATCCATTGCACTAAGAACTGGTCTTCTGGGGCAGGTAGGTGGTGCAGTGGATAATGCACCGGCCATGAAGTCAGGAGGTCCTGAGTTCAAATCTGACCTCAGACTAAACACTTGACACTTACTAGCTGTGTGACCCTGTGCAAGTCACTTAACCCCAATTGCCTTAAAAAAAAAATTGGTCTTATTTATCCCCTCTCTGACACCTACTGAAGTGAACTTACTTTATCAAAGCAAATGGTGAAACTGAGACTTAAAATTAAGTTTTCCAAGTTTAAGAACACTGTTTTTCTTAATGCTTCAAGATTATTGAAACATTAGAATAAATTGTGTGGGGGGAAAGGGGAGAATTATCATCTTCCTCAGGAATCTTTAAGGAATGAACCTGTTCTAGACAGTGATACATCATGAAGTTGGACGCCTGATGATCTACCAATGTCCTGCTAGCTTTATGATTCCAAGAAAATACATGAATAGAATTTATGAGCAATGCTTACCAAACATCCATACTTTATACTTAAATAAGTGATGGAGTAGATAATTGAGTCCTTGGGGAAAGTTATGGAATAGCCTTTATAGCGATCTTTGAAAATCAAATAGCTTTTTTTTAAGTCTGAGTGGAGTGGGTTAGAGATGGTAATGCATGAACTTGAACTCATATGACCTCTCAAAGTAGCTTTGGTAATAGTTTTCACAGTCACTGGACTTTATATTTTCCAAAACACTTTGGGGAAACTTTGATATATTATTGGGGGAAAATGGTAAGCTGTTCCTTTCTTTACTCTTTAAAACTACTCCATCTTGAAACTCATCATCTATCCCTTTTATTCCCCTGTCAGTGACATTTCAGAATATCTTAAATATGAAATCAGATAGTACCTTCTAAATCTGTTAAAAAGTGCATAAAACCATTCTTAAGGGACTCATAAATCTGTAATACAAAAACAGACTTCCATATGACTGGTTTAAATGATTTATTTTCCTTTAAATACCACAGCATTTCACAGATTGCCAAAAAGAATACTATATGAATAGTTACTTGAAGAATAATTGAGATATAATTGATTCAAAAGAGTAATTTGATTGTAGTTTTTTTTTCTGGGAAAATGACCAATTCTTTTTTCCAAAATATATCGTCTGATATATTTTACAAACTAGTATTCATGACTGTAGATTATCAAGGAAGCAACATATGAAATACATACATTTGTAGAATTATTTTGGGAATAAAAATAGTTACTATCATTTCTAAGGTTGTCCTGAAGTCTTGGCACCTTGAAGATAGCTTTTAAACATAGTAAACTAATAAGTAGTTAAGGTAATAAAGACAGAGGGAAAGCACTGTGAAAACAGTGGAATTATAGTACTGTTTGATACTCCTTTGCTGACAAGCAGGACTTTGCCTAGTGATTAGAGTGTTGGCCTTGGAGTCAGCATGACCTGGGTTCAAGCCCTATGTCTGACACATGCTTTCTGTGTGAACCACAGCATATAACTTCAATTCTTAGGTTCCTAGACTATTCGTTAAGGCTCTAAATTGCAGAGTAAGTGCCTATCCACAGTGATAGAATGGAACTCACTGGGAACTACCAATATTGCAGAAATCAGTCTTAATTTCTAAAACAGAAAAAAGTAATCTTTTATTAGTGAAAAATAAATACAAAGTACCAAGACAGTATTAAATATAAAGCATACAGGTATTTGCCTAAAAAAAGATTTCAACAAGACAGTAGAGTTTAGCCAGTATGGGCATCTTGCCATCTTCCTTGCCATCCCTTTCTGTTCATATCAGGAATAATGATCCTGAAGACCTAGACTTCCATGGACCTTGACCTGCCCTGACCCTGCAGAGATAATTTGCTTAGCTTTGGAATTCATGAGTCATTGAAACTCAGTGAGTCCCAGACTGCTAGACCCTGTTTTATCCCATGCAGCCATCCACCAGGAGACCAGGGCCTAATCCACATAAAGACTTTCCCTTTTGTCATGTCTACTGCACATGATAGACTCTCCCCTCCCCATCTCCCATTTCACTACTGACTCAGGGAATAATAATCAAATTAATATCACCATTGCTGTTACAAAGAGCATGATAATCCATATCCCTGTATTTCCATTCTCAATCCCTATGACTGCTGAATCAAAGCTCTCCTATGACTTTCAAATATGTATTGTATATCCCCTCTCTCTATGTAGTAGAGTATAAGTTCTCTTTAGGCAAGGACTGTCTAACTTTTCCATTTGTATTGTCAATGCCTGTTATAGTGCCTGGTATATAATAGGCAATAAATTAAAAATAATAATAATAACACATTTATATTGCTCTTTAAGGTTTGCAAAGCAATTAAAACATTTTATTTTATTCTCATAAGAATCTGGGAAGGAAGGGTGCTATTATTATCATCATTTTACAGATGAGGGAACTGAGGCAAATAGGGTAAAGTGACTTGCCCAGGGTCACACAGCTAATAAGTGTCTGAGGCCAGATTTGAATTCAAGAAAATGAATCTTCCTGACTCTGGGCCCAGCACTTTATCCACTGCGCTACCTAGCTGCCCCAGTAATCGATTGTACTCTGTTGTTTAAAGGATGAGTCTAACTAAATCTGGAAAACCTTATTGCCAAGTTGGATGTACAATGGTGGAATTTTCCTTTGTAGAAATTTGAAGACTATTCTGTTATAACCTGCATTAGTAGAAAGAGTAACCATGTTGATGAAATCTCAGATCCTTGAAATATTGATGTATTGCTATATTTTGTTTGTGTGTGTAAACTTCCTGTGCTTTAGGGATACAAAGATTCTGCTGTGTAGGAGCTCAAGTGATCTAGTAAGAAGGGCACAGAATTGTATCTGGATTGACCCTGTAATATATAACTTACAAGACTTTGGTTAGCTTTTTTTGCCATAATGAAGGAATCCATTATTTTTCACTTTGAATTGGCATATAGGAAGCAGAAAGGGACAGGAAGAATAAAAACTTAAGTGTTGATGTTTCCTGGGGCTGTCCTACCATGTTATAGTTGTATGTTTGATAGTCCACTATAGAATGGGAGAGACAAACAAATGAAACCTTTATATTAGGGAATATTGAATGTCTGAATTTGTGTGTGTGTGTGTGTGTGTGTGTGTGTGTGTGTGTGCATGTGTATGCTTTCACTATATGTTCTAGAATTTAATTACGCTATTGGTACGGGTCAACCTTTTCCCTTATGACTTGCATAATAAGTGAAGTTGAGATTTGTATTACTTCTTACTTTGCATCTAATATTTTCCTTTAAAAAGTTCTCATATTAGGATTGCATATTATTTTTGAGGGCAAATTGTTTTAGCCAATATAGTAAATGACCCTTTCTCATGAGGAAATGCACATTGAAAATAAAATCATTTTATGTGAAATAATAGAGCATTTTGAAAAATGTTAATTTTATAAGGTTATTTAAATTATGACTTGTGTTATTGATTGACACAGGGGATTGCTTATTGATTAATGTAACCTAGGTAACTTAAATTCTGTTTTAGAGTACTTTATTCAACTTCCTTATTAGCAGGAAGTGTTCAAAATGATCTTGATTAGAGGGTTAGAGTGTTGTGGTTAAGATTCCCAGTATGACAATGGAAAATCTATTTGTTCATCAATCATCAAAAATTTATTAAGCATATACTACTTCAGGCATAGTGCTAGATACAAACAAAAAATGAAAGAGTTACCTTACCAAAAGAGCTTACATTTTTTGGGAGGACAACATCTAAATAAATAAATAAATGTAAATATGTAAGTAGACACAAATACATAGATCTATATGCATAGAAATACCCATAGATTCTACCTACGAGAACATCCAACATCATAACCACAACACTTATTTGCAGAAACTATCATGTAAGTTGAAGGTACCATGAAAGACTTCATATAGAAAATGCTGCTTGAACAGGATTTTTGAGGAAATGAAGACTTCTAGGCAGAAGAAGTAAGCTAGAAATGGACTCTGGGCATGGTGGACAACTGATACAAAGGTACAGATATGGAATATATTATAAATGATGTGTAAGAATCAAATATATAGTATAACTAAACAATGTAATGTAGGAAGAGGAGTAATATTTAATGAAGTTGTAAAGATAGGTTGGGCCTAGGTTTTAAAAGCTAAACAGAGGAGTGGACTTATATTTAAGCCTAGAGGCTTAAAGAGGGAAACAGGAAGTGTATTGAATAAGGTAATAACACAGTTAGACATGCACTTTAGGAAGTTCACTTTGCTAGCTGTGTAGAGAAAAGAGTAGGAAAAGGAAGGCTAAAGCAGGAATATCAATTATAAGGCTATCACCATCATTAAGGTGATCAGGGATAGATAGATTTTATTTGATTTTATTTTTACTGTTGAGTTGATTTTATTTTTGGAATGGGAAATGCAGTAATAATAACTCACAAGTTGAACCACAGATAAACTTGTACTTTTTCTATTAACTTTATACTCTCAGAGTCTAGGCAACTCATCCTGAGGATGGCTGAAGCAGACTAAATTTCAAAAGATCCAGGTTAAAATCTAAAAAAGTATAAGTGTTGTGGTTATGATATTGGAGGTTCTTGTAGGTAGAATCTATTGGCATTTCTATGCATATAGATCTGTCAAAGAAAATCTTGTCTTATTGCTTTTTCCTACACAACATTTCTCATATCCACACTCTTTTCTCTCCTTACAGGATCTCCACCCAAATTCAGGCCCTGATCATATCTCAGTAAGAATTTATCAAGTACTGAGAAATAAATTGTAGAGATAATAGAATAGGGCTTTAGAGCCTTGAGGCATAACCACAGTAAGTGGTCACGATATTAAAAGCAAACCAGCAAAGAAGACTGAAAGAAAGTAGTAGTTGGACATGTAGGAGGAAAAACAAGAGAGAGCAATGTCATGAAAACTCAGTGAGAAAAGAGTCTCTAAAAGGAAAAGTTGTTTGTCAAGTCAAAAAAAAATTGTTGAATACCTATTATATATCAGGCACTGTGCTATGTGCTGGGGATAAAAATGCTAAAAGAAAAAAATAAAGACAATTCTGACTCTCAAAGGACTCACATGTTAATGGAGACAGTAAACATATAAAGGAAGTTAAAAAGTTGGGGTGGGGGGACACCCCTGTGGAAGTATGAAGGAAAGTCTGGAGTAGAGCCTGGAGAAGAATCAAGGCATGAATGGCCTGGGTTCTTTCCTTAAAACGAAGCTTTTGGGAGGGACCAGTCAATCTGAGGTAGTGGCCACAGGAGTGGCATGAACTTTACGATGTGAGAAGACAACTGTTGTCAAGGATTGGATGTTGTAGAGAGATTAAGAAGTTAAGAAAGGGGCAGCTAGGTGGTGTAGTGAATAGAGCTCTGGCCTTGGAGTCAGAAGGACCTGAATTCAAATCCAGCCTCAGACACATAACACTAGCTGTGTGACCTTGGGCAAGTCACTTAACCCCGATCGCCTCACCAAAAAGCAAAAATAAAAAAATTTTTAAAAAGTAAAAAAAAGAAGTTAAGAAGGATAAGCCTTAGAAATGACTATCAGATTTGGAAACTAAGAGATCATTAATAACTTTGGAGAGAATAATTTTAGTGGAATCATAAAGTCAGAAGCCCAATTTCACAAGTTTGAGAAGTGAGTGAGAGCAGAGGACTTGGAGGCAATGGTTATGAAAGGGAGCTGACATATAGAATGATAGATTGTTGGGATGTCAGGGTCTACTGTGGGTTTGCTTGTGTTTTGTTTTTCAGAAAAGGGGAGACAGGCATACTTATACTATAGTGGGGAGGAAGCAGTAGATAGTAAAAGACTGGACATTAGTAAGGGTCTGAGGATGACTATGGAGACAGTCTGCTGGAGATAATAGGAAGGGAGGGACTGAGGTTTTGACCTTGGGGAGAACAGACACCTCTTCATAAGAAACTAGAATATAGGAGAAAATAAGGGATTACATTAAAGTGTTTTGAAACATAGAAAAGTAGTGGTGGGTTACTTTTGGAGGTAGTTCCCAACACTGATGAAATCACACGTCCAAGTAAAACAAAGAAGTTTCCTGATCATAGTTAAATTTATATCAAGTAATATGCATATTAATATATACTACTATGTAATAATATCCTGTAATACCTATAATAGGGAAAAAACCATAAGCAAATTAGCTATAATTCCAAGTTTTATTCTATATGGAAGCTAATTTAGTGTGTGTGTGTGTGTGTGTGTGAGTGTGCACACCTGCATGTGTGCCTATCAGGATTGGCTTATTGCTAGGCCATAGCTGATAGAAGTGATTCCATGTTTGAGTACTGATTGACACACCTAAGTAAAATTCCTATGGGGTACTATGTACACAATAACTAACTTGGTAAGTTACATTAAGGGTTAGGAATTGATCCAAACTCTTAACATAGAAAAATTTATCTTTCCTGTTTGAAGCCTTCTTAAATTACTTGATTTCCTACCAATTATAGGGGGTAGGAGGAGGATCGTAGTCCAGACTGCCAGTGGATTAACAATCTCTAAGATCCTCCTTTTACTTACTCCTTATAAATGTGCCTAGAAACAAGAATAATATATAAGAGCAGATATCTAGTAGATCTGGGCTCTTGATGAGGGTGCCCATCTCAGGGTGCTCATCCCATCATATACCTAAGCCATTGTTTCTTTGTGTTCTTGTAGGACTTTAGGGCTACAGAGTCACATACTTGTATGCTTATGACACCAGATCCTTTCATTGTTTATGTTCCTTCTGGACACCCCTTTAACCATGATCTCCTCACAGTGCTTTGATCAGAGTATTAACTCATTAAAACTTTTGTTGATTTTATTCTCCTAATATGAAATATGGCATTTGTGAATGAAAGCTTGTAGTCAGGTGATAGACTCTTAAAGAAATAATTAAATTTAGTAATAAAAGTTTATACCCACCAAATTAACTGATATTCTAATTATTCTCCCCTCTTTGAGCTTTAACTTTTTAATTTTTAAAGTTGGACATGTATTCATTTCATGAAATCTCATCATATGTTTTCATGACACACTGGAAATCAATTTTTTTTTAAAGCCTCAATACTTTTCTCTAATATATAAGGAAGAGAAGATACTATAGTAACAAATAAACAAAACCCACATTGCTTAATAAATAGTGAATGTGTGTGTGAAAGATGACCCTTGGGAGGGGCAATTTGTAAAAATATACATATTCTATGTGTTAAAATATACATTCTGTGTTTTAAATATACAAAAAGTAATATCTGTTTTTGTTTTTAACCAAAATTTCCATCCCACTAATAATTCATTTTATTCATTTAAAAAATCAGTGAAATATATTAATAGTATCCTTAATTAAATCCACTACTAGGAAATAATTTTAATTCATAAATGAAATGCCTCATATTTCTTTGTTTCAAATGCTCATTCTATAATTTATCCATGCAATTTTATCATCATGAGACAACAATATAGTTCAGCAATTAAGACCTTTAAAGAAAACCAAAACTTCTCTTTCAATGTGCAAAGATATTTCATTTGGTTCCTACAACAGAAAGTTTAAAAGCTTTGCTTCCAAAAACATTTTTAGTAACAGAATAGTAAGAAGTATTAACTAATGGGTTTTTTGCTCTTTGAGTAGATGTTCTCATTATTTGCTGTGTAATTTTGCCAGGATACAAGTGCTCAGTATTATCTTAAATAAAGGCTATGATTATATTTTCTAAAAATCTGTATTTCAAAAGCTTTAATTGTTAACATTAATTTCCTTTTATAGTCACAAATATCAATCAGTGTAGAAGACTGGGAAGACACCAAAGACACCAAAGAACAAAGTCACCACCGCAACAACCACCGCAATTCAACATCTAGTGACCAATCCGATCACCCGTTGCTGAGGCGAAAGAGTATGCAGTGGGCACGTCGGCTCAGTAGAAAAGTGCCGAAGCACTCTGGTAAAACAGCTGAAAAAATAAGCCAACAGCGACTGAACCTGTATAGGAGATCAGAACGACAGGAACTTGCTGAACTAGTGAAAAACAGAATGAAGCACCTGGGTCTCACTACAGTGGGTTATGGTACGACCTTTAAAAATAGTACTTGACTTTTTTACCCCCTAATTGGGAGCTGTTCAAGGAGATGTACATAAATCAAGTAATTTAAGAAGGCTTCAGATAGAACGAATCTTTTTTTGTTTGTTTTATTTTTTTGTCTTATAGTTCAAAAGATATAGATTGTTGGAAAAGTTTTGCCAACTTAAATATAGCTCTGCTCCTTTATGTGTATAAACATTCACTACACAAATCCAAACCACTGAGTTTGAAGCATTGGGTTACAAAGCGTTTCTGTAAACCCTAAATTGACTAGAATGGCAATATGAAATTTGCTCAGGGTAGTTTGCCAGAATTCTTCTAAATGATCGTCTGTGTTTCAGAGATCTAGTACCAATACTTTTGGAGCTAGAGTAAGATAAGGAAAATGACAAATCAGGGTAAACAAATATTGTGGTCTCAGTTTTAGCTCACCCTTGTTACAATTTTCCTGAGAAAATTCAAGGATAACTTATCATTTGTCCCTCTGCTCCAACACTCCCAAATAGAAGGAATTTGAGAATAATCCAAATGACAAATATTTAATTGATATAATTATTTTACCTTAGAAGGTTCAGTACAGGGCATGTCAGAGGAATCATGATAATGAAACGTTTATTTTTTGCACTGATTTGGGTTTCATCACTTATGTATGTATGTGTATGAATACTTAGAAACTCTGATGAATTTCTGATGTCGTAAATGGGATATGCCTTGCAGTAATACAGATTATAACCTATCCCTACTTTTTCATCTTAGCCAATTCTTCTTCATATTTTTTTCATAAATTTTTCATAGAAGAACCCAATATGCTGGAGCATTCTCTCACTCTCTCTTTTTAATTTTATGACTGCCTCTGTTGCCTTCAGGACATCTGTCTGGTATCTCTTATTCTTTCCAAATTATTTGACTGCCTGCCTTTTCTTTTTTTATTAATTATTTTGATTTATCAACAATCACTTCCTTGAAAATTTTTCTCCCCCTCACTTTCCCCCTCCCTCCCCTACATGGTGTGCAATATGATATAGACTATACATATACATCCCTATTAAACATATTTTCACATTAGTCATGTTATAAGGAAAAATTAGAACCAATAGGAGGAACCACCAGAAAGAGGAAACAAAACAGAACAGAAGAAAAAAATAGCAAATAGTATGCTTCAATCGCATTCATACTCCATAGTCTTTTCTTTGGATGTGGATAGCATTTTCTATCATGAGACCTTTGGTGATGTCTTAGATCCTTGCATTGCAGAGAAGGGCTAAGTCTGTCAATGTTAGTCATTACACAGCGTGGCTGTTACTGTGTACAACCTTCTCCTAGTTCTGCTCACTTCACTCAGCATCAGTCCATACAAGTCTTTCCAGGTTTTTCTGAAGTCGGCCTGCTCATCATTTCTTATAGCCCAATAGTATTCCATTACATTCGTATACCACAACTTGTTCAGCCATTCCCCAATTGATGGGCATCCTTTCAATTTCCAATTTTTGCCACCACAAAAAGAGCTGCTATAAATATTTTTGTACATGTGGGCCCTTTTCCCATTTTTATGATCTCTTTGGGATACAGCCATAGAAGCTGCCTGCCTTTTCTACAATTCTACATCTCCATGAAGATAACTTGTAAGTTATGTTTTATTAATCTTGGATCAGATTTTTCAGCCTACTTAGACCCACTTTATGTCTCTCTATAGCCCTTTGGATCTCTTGAAATATTAATCCTCCTGAAATTGTTGCATTTAATTATTAGCAGATAGGTAGTGCAGGGAATGGAGTGTTGGACTTGGAATCAGGAGACCCAGATTGAAATTATGCTTCAGACGCTTGCTGTATGATCATGGACAAGTCACTTACCTCTCTCAATCTAAATTTCCTTATCTGTAAAATTGGCATCTCCCATGGATGTTGGAAGGGTCAAATGAGGTAACAAATGTAAAACACTCTGCAACAATTAAGGCTTTATAAAATGCTAGCTCTTTACTATTAATAGTAATTTAATATACTAGTACAAAAAAGTAATTCTTTTTTTGGAAGTTTGGTTTTAGTGTCAGAGAGCATAAAATTGTGTTTCTTTTTAGTACACATTTATTCCATGTGCCTTTTGGTGAAGCCCAGTCAATCTTACCATTTTTCAGGATTGACAATTTGAAACAGTTATTTTAAAATTAAAGTAGTATTTTCAATGGATTGCTTTTTAACTGTTCTTATTGCACATAATTGAAACTTCTATTCTTTCTCCTAATCTGACATCAGTTTTTGACCTTGGCTCTAATTGCTTGATGTTCTCAGTGCACATAGGCATCTGATGCTGAAATGACTCCTGAATCAGTAACTAGTTTTTTTCTGCCTGTTAAAATAGACAGTTTCCTTTGCTATGCTATTATTTGGAAGTGACAAACTGCCACTTGTAAGCAAGAGACACCATGGTTGAAATCAATAGATGTGTGGCATTTGTACATAGGCTCACGTTCAGCAAATATTTTGGAAGAATAACAACAAAATTTTATCCTACCCCCCAAAATAAATAAATAGAACGTTAAATAATGAGCTTATTAATGATATTCACTGAAATTCTGTTCTCTTGCCATAATTTGCATTCTTTGTTAATACTAGCTTGATCCTTATTTCCTGAGACTTTAACTTAGTATACATCTGTGTTGTTTGACAAACCTATTAATATATTACTATTTTTGCTTGTTTCTGCCAAAAAGTTGGTAGAATGTTTTATGTAACAATTATGACTTACTTGCGGTGAAACAAGTTGGTTTTGCCTTCTTACATGGGGAATCAAACAATACTTATGAGTTTTTGCCAATTACAACATTAGGAGGAAAGAAATGGTACTAGTTTGACCAAAAATTCTCAATGGGGTTGTAGCAAACAAGTCTGGATATAGGCAAAAATATAATATATGAATTTTTTTGGGCATCACCTTCTCATTTTCCATCTCTTCACCCAAACCTCTCACACCTTTCTTGGCTCCCTCACACAGGAAAATAAAACTTTAGATCATTTGCTTATTTTTTAAATACAGTACTAAATTTGGAGTCCAGAAAACCTGAGTTTAAATCCTGTTCTTAATACTAACCTATGTGATCATATGCAAGATATTCAACATCTCTGAATCACAATAGTTTGAGAGAGATAATAGCACTGACCCTCCTTTTATCTTTCCAGGTTTTTTTTTTTAATTTTGCTTCCCTCCCCATGCTCTAAAATATAGCAGCACTGCTGTTGCTATTACTTTCACACAACACTCCAAGTGCTGACTCAATCCTTTTCACTAGCTATCTCCCATGCCTGGAATGTTTTTCCTCTTTGTCTTCACCACCTAGCTTCCCTGTCTTCCTTCATGACTTAGGTCAAGTCTAATTTTCTGCAAGAGATCTTTCCTGCCCCTGCCAGTCATATAACTGGCACTATATGATACTATATGACAGACACTAGTCATATAGTGTCACAATATTAGAACCAAATCTCTCCAGATAAAAGCTAGGGTTTCATACTGCCTTTGTTAATAGGACTCAACTCCAAAGCTACAGTGTTTTGGAAATGCTGACCAGTGCAGGACAATCATAGAAAATAATTGCATCCTCAATCCTTAGATTAGAGCAAATAAGAAATGAAATTGAGGAGTCACTTAAATTTTCAAAGGAACAATCTGAAAGTTCTGCAGATTGGATAAAACTTAAATGCAAATTCCAAAATTGCATTTAATAACAAAATAGATGACAAAAAAGCAGCAGTAGCATAAATGATATTGAAAATAGTACGGGCATACTTATAATGGAATTCCAAAAGGCCTTTTTTTGAGTTTGATAAAATAAAGCTAACTAGCAGATACATTATAACAAAACCCACTAATTCTAAAAAAAGTTATTTTATGCAAGAAACATCATGAATAAATACATTTTCTGACAGTATTTGACAGAAGGTGTAAAAAGATTGCAGGACCTGTACTTTGCAGTAAATGCAGTAGCCTTTGCCGCAGTAAGAATGACAAATACAAAGCTGGAGCTATCAAGGAATAACCTTAAGAACAAATGTCAAAAACCACTCTGGCAGAAGTGATTTGAGAGAGCTGTTAAAGGTCTGCGGAAATAACATTGGGGAATTAAATCAATATCTAGTTGGTACATAAACTTGTATGTTATATTGCACAATAAAAGGAAAGAAAAATAAAACATACAAAAAGGATTGTAGAAAACAAAAGCATATCAGAAACTCTTAATTCTGTTAGCAATTGAAAGCAAAATTCAGAAGTTTAAGACAAAACAAGGACAAAACAAGTTTGAGACAAAGCAACCCAAAGAACAAATAATCATTCACCACCAATTATAAATTTGAAGAGAAATAAAGAAAATGAGGTGAGAAAAAAAAAAAAACAGGAGAGTATGGAAATGTGTGGTCACCAGTATTGTCTTAAGACATCCAAAACAAGAAAAACATGTTGAACCAAATGTAAAACAGAAAGTTTGCACAGGGCTTATATAAAGAATGACAGTATAGCCATGTTCAAAGAGGTGATTGAAAATCTGCCTTCTCTGTGATGCTAGAAAATGACAGACAAATAAGATGCATAACTATTATCTTAAATGCTTGACAGTAAGTCATGATTTATGAGGGAAAACAATTTCAGCTTGGACATGAGTCTGATTTAATTTTTCCTCAAAAAATGCAACACAAACTTTGCCTATTACTGAAAGATAAGAACAACAGTGACCCCTCCAAATACAGGCCAATTACATATTTGTGTACTTTATGAAAAGCATTCACTGTTAATATATTATATATGTTTATATATACACATAAATTACATGCACCTATGTGTATATTTTCAGGAGAAAACAATGTCACCTGAGGATCAAAAAAGCATGCCAAATTTTTTTATTATTGATTTGGAAGTTGCTACGCAAGCTGCCCAAAGTGCTATGACATTTATTATTACCAAACCATGTTATTAATCCCTTGGTGTTCATGGATAGCATCAAGATATTTGACTCCATGAAAAAGTAAATTAAACATCTTCTTCATATCATAGCTTTCTCTAAAGATATCAAAATATCATTTGGAATATAAAATTCTTAACATATGCCAAGCACAACCAGAGACTGAATGCTTCAAGTTTGAATTTGTAGGTCCCATTGAACCAATTGATGGATGTGATAATTATAAATATATTATTATCCCCTGGGCAAGGCAAAAAAAATATCAAGAACTCTCCATATGCTGACAATTACTGGCATTTTGAAATTAAAAGCTAAATGACAACATGTTTAAAGCAATTAGCACTTATGTCATATTTGCCTTAATATTGTCTTTCAGAACCAAACTACATGGGAAAAATGGCTTTCAACATGCAGGAACCTATGAAAAGGGTATCAAAATTACGTAAGAATGTGAAGAAGGATATCATTCCTATTGTCCAGTCTGCTACTAGAGGTTAACTGAGGATGCTTTCAATGAGCCTATAGGGGATGAGTCTCATCTCTAGTCTTTTTTATTCTACCAGAAAGAACAATTATCTCATTCATCTGTTAAAAAGCACATTGCATATTTAATATAAAATATTAGCAATATAGGATCTTATTCGAGGCTTATTTGTACTTGAATCCAATTAAAATTATCTGTCTATCTATCTGTCTGTCCTATTATTTGCTGAATTATTATAGGGTTGAGGCATTTAAAACACTATATGATATTTCATTTTAGTTCATTTTTAAACCAATTTATTCTTATATTTTCAAATGAAATGGAAAGAGTTCCAAATGGATAAGTGAAAGACTACCTCATGAAGCACTGGGAAATTAGAGCAACAGAAACTTCATATTTAACTAAACAGAATTTAAATTGTTGAAGACATCCATTGTAATGTGAATTTCTAGATTAAGGAAAACAAAAATAGAATGAAAGAGAACCAATGTACTAACACCATCATTTTGGTAGTGTTTTCATTAACTATGCCAATTTGTCAATATGGTATTTGACCCTCTTTGAAAGTAATAAACATTGTGATAAAACATTCTACTTTTCACAAGTACATTTGTACCTAGGACCATCTGCCTCTGTACATTAAGTGGTAATATTTAGAAAGGCAATGTAGACTCTCATTCCTTAAAAAGGTAAAGGATGATACATGACTCCTTACTGAAATATTAGTTAATATGTAGGTGAATAATTCTCAACATTTGTGTGATACTTCATGATTTAGAATGATTTTATATATTCATACCCCGGGAGTTGGGTAGTATTTTATTTTTTTTTAAAAATTAAGGTAATTAAGTTAAACTGTTACAGAGAAGTTAAGTGATATGCCCAAGTTATATAGCCAGCTACTAAGTGACACATCCAGGACTCTTTTGAATTTAAGTTTGGTAATTTTTCTTCTCTGCTATGTTGTCTCTCAATAGCTAGAGAGATAAACTAGAAAATCTAAATGTGTCTTATTTAATTTTGTTGATTATTTCCCCCAGTTTTGCTTTACAATGACCATTCCCTTCCATCACTCCAAACCTCCATACTCCTCCTCCCCATCTCACACATATTTTATATGGTACAGGTGACTGTCCAAAGAGATACAATCTTTTTTCTAGGTGAAATGATGGCAGATTATAAACATGTAGAAAAAGCCTGTTAAATGTTGGCCTATGATAATGAAGAGTGCTTTGGACATGATATCTTCCAATTACTGACTCTTCAGGATGATTTTTTCCCCCTAAAGATATTTTCAGAATGCATCTCAAACTAGCTGGGAATACTCATCCTAACGAAGAAGGAAAGCCAAATGCTTTGATGATAAAATGATTGACATTTTAAACAGTATAAACATTCAATCTCGTCTTTAGAATGTAATTTCTGCTACAGGTGCTGACAGGTGCTGACAGATTCTGGCATCAAACACTGTTAGGGAAGAACTCTCAGCTTGAGATAAAAGGTCAAAGGCACAGAATTAAAAAGAATCTTTTTCAGGTGACTTGAGGATAAGTGACAATGGCTACATCTGGCAAAGACTGTAGTCATAGTATCCTAAAGAAACTTTTATTTCCTGATTCAAATAATCAAATTTTGGATGACCCAAGGGCTTAACAAAGTATTGTTTCATAATGAGCATGCTAATTAGGTGATTCTTATATAGCATATTACTAATGTAGAGATAAAGCTATGACAAAATTTGACATTTTTTTCCCATCACAACCCTGAGAGGAAGACTGACTACATTATCAAACCAAAAATAAAGTTATTCAAGTATCAAGGATTTCCCCCAGATCACATTTCACTTTCTTCTCTGCAAAATAAACAAATTATCTATAGGAGCAGAAAGCATCTAAAGCTGATGTACATCCATTGATTCACTCACTCACTCACCATAGGTACAACCCCAGTTTCCAATCCTTTGTCACCATAAAAAAATTAAAACAAAAACTAAGCCAACAAAACTCTGCCACAAATATTTTATACATATGGATCTTTTTCTTCTTTCTTTGATCTCTTTGGTGTGTAAACCTAGTAATGGTATTTCTGAGTCACTGAGTGTGTGCAGTTTAATAGCTTTTCGAACATAATTCCAAATGATCTTCCACCACAGCTGAACTGGTTCACAAGTCCATCAAGATTCCATTAATATACTTGTTTCCTCACAGCCGTTCCAGTATGTGTTCTTAATCTTTTTTTTTTTAAATTCACTTTGATAATTAGGTGTAAGGTGGAACTTCAGAGTTGTTTTAATTTACATTTATTTGATCACTGGTAATTTAAAGAATTTTTAAAATTATAGCTATTGGTAGCTTGGATTTCCTCCTCTGAAAACTGCCTATTGATATCCTTTGAGTATTTATCAATTAGATAATGAGTCTTATTCGTATAAATTTGAGTCACTTCATTGTATATCTCAGAAATAAGACATTTCAGAGAAACTTGTTGCAAAGATTCCACCCTGATATGCCCTTTTATTTTCTAATTTTAGCTGAATTGTTTTTATTTGTGTAAATTTTTTTAAATTAATTTTAATTTTTCTTTGTGTATTTTTAAAAATTTTATAAAATTAAAATGGTCTATTTTACCTTCTCTGATCATCTGTCTCTTGAGTGGTCATGAATTCTTCCTCTATCCATAGGTCTGACAGTTTCTTCCTTGCTTCTCTATTTTATGATATCACCATTTTTGTATAAGTCATTAAATCATTTGGGGCATAAGTTGGTAAATGATGTATGATACTGGTCTATACCAAGTTTCTCTCAGTCTGCTTTTAAGTTTTCCCAAAATTATTTGTCAAATATTGAGTCCTTGCCTTAATACCTGGGATCTTTGAGTTTATCAAAAACTTGATAACCATAGTTCTTATTTGCTTCTGTAGATTATAAATCTAATCTGTTCCACTAGTTACCCTCTCTATTTCTTAACTAGCCTAATTATTTTAATGATTACTGCTTTTGTGGTATGGTTTGAGATCTGATACTGCTACGTCCAATTTCTTCCCACTTTTTTTTCATTAATGCTTTTGAGATTCTTGACCTTTTGTTTCTCTAGATGACTGTTATTTTTTTTAACTCTATAAAGTAATCCTATGGTGGTCTGAATAGTTTGACTTATGCCTAAACTGTTTTTTTTAGTCATTGATTATTGATATTTTGGAGTCATTCTCTTCTTTTGGGTTTGTCTTTTTTTTTTTTTGGCAATTGGGGTTAAGTGACTTGCCCAGAGCTACACAGCTAGTAAGTGTTAAGTGTTTTGTCTGAGGCTGGATTTGAACTCAGGTCCTCCTGATTTAAGGGCCAGTGCTCTATCCCCTGTGCCACCTAGCTGCCCCTGAGTTTGTGTCTTGAGCATTCTTGTTAGCATAATAACTCTTTGTAGTAGGATCCATTTTAGATTTCCTCATTCCCCTCAGCCTTCTTCCTTACTTTGGACTTTGTGTTAGAACCACATTCTCTGCACTTCTAGGGAAGATGTCTGTACTGGACTTTTGCTCTCTTGAGTTTTTCTTGGGATATTGAATGTTGTATAATTCTATTATTTTAGTACATCTCCAGCTATAGACTGTAACTTTGAGTATTCTCAAAATTTTCTAGTCCAGCACAAAATCTAATCACTGTTATCCTAGTTTGAATTTTGCAGGTTCCTGGCCCGGGTTTGTGTCTGCACAATTCTCCTGTGGGCTTACCTCTGTTTGGAAGTTCTAGTGGACAACTGCTAGAATTGGTCACTATTAGCCAGGTGAAAAGCTCTGCAGGTTGAGAATGACAGAGCTTCAGGTTCCTATTTGCTCTGAAATTCCTGCCCTGATTTTTCCAATGCTGGTTTCAGACTAGACTGAAGGCTATAATTGAGGCCATACCCTCCTCCTGAGGTTAGAGCTACATAGCTACTATTTGCTTCCGAGTATGTTTCTATCTCAATAAGTACCTCAGAGTCCAAGATTTCTCTCCACTCTGGAATTCTGCCACTAGGTATAGGTCTCTATCTCAGTCTACCATGAATCAATGATTTGGAATTTAATAATGAAAGACAAATGCTTTTGTAGATTAAGATTAAGAAAGACATTTTTCACAAGGTCAGAATCTCCCTTAAAGGGTTTAGAGCTGGCTATCTGTGGACTTTGGCTTGCACCTCCCTCTTTTTGGATGTGACTATGGCTTTTATATTGCTTGAACCCATGACTTCAGACTCATTTTAATACCACATTCAAGCTAGTTGTGCTAACCAGCCACCAATACTTCATGGATATTGCTTTACTCAATAGAAGTCTTACCTAAATAGCTGTGCATAAATCAAATATAACCTTGCCTATAAATGTACTAGTTTTGCAAGAAAACCTACATTATCTCCTTTTGTATGCCCTGATTTTTATTTGCTTTATGTTAGTATTTTAATCTATTAAGTGTTTAAAATAGGAAATAGACTTTTTTATTATAATAAAGTTTTGAGAATTGCCAGGTATCCTAGGGTTCAGAGTTCAGAGAGACAAACATTCTTCTCAGGACTCTATTATATTCCCCTCATATAATCTTAGTCAAGAACTTTAAGTTGCTCTTGTTGAGTCACTTCTATGATTTTAGGTTACTCAGTAAAGGATACTTTTTAAGGAACAAAACTTTTATTCTCTGTTAAATAGTTATTAGTGGGATTTATATAATATATTCTTCAAATTTAAATGAGACAAAATACAAATCAGGTTTGGTTATGTCAATATATTATTTAACTCTTTAAAAAGATATTGAAATTGTGTCTTGATAGTGTCTCTAATGAATAAGAAATTATAACTTTTCTTTTTCTGAATCCTAAGCTCGATGGTTGATATTTCTTTCATCTTCCTAAAAACATATGGCATTGAAGTGATTATCTGGCTCATTATGCCAAAGAACATTATAAGTATAGATTAGGACCTCAGTGAAAGCTTTTGTGTTTTTCCAGAGTGTTTTGCCTTCAAAGATGCCATCCTGGACGTGGCAGGCCTATTGTCCTACAGATTAATCTGGTTCATGGACTGTCCAGAGCAAGATCCTTGTCATTAAAATTAAAATGTGATATCACAGATAAAAAATGTTTTCATTGATTTGACAAATGTGAAAAGGGGTAGATGCAGACTTCTGTCTTAGATATCGACTTACATGATTCAGTAGTTCTGGTACCTGAAATTTTATTATCAAATGAATTTAATCAAGAGTCTTTGCAAAAGCAAAGGAATTGTGTTTCTTGTATGTCTATATTATAAAGACAAATGTATGTGGAAAATTCCAGTTCTTAAGTAATTTCCTTTTGTGTTTTCTAAAATCTGATGCAAACAAATACTTTTGACAAGTAGATGATAGTAGAGTATTACTATTTCACATATGGGTAAGGGAGTGGTATCCTTTGTTCCTTTCCTGAGAGAGCTGACAGTTATCTTTATTATTCCATGAAAAACATTTCCAGTGATGATAATTTGAAAATATATTTCCCTCCTAAAATATCTGCTAAACTCCTTTGACAGCTAAAAGGTTTAGGTAGGGATTTCTAGGGTTGATTTATCAAAAACAATCATTCCTGCATCTTGTAAATAATCTAACAACTTTGTATGTATTTATCCATCCTACAGATGAAATGAATGATCGTCAAGGCACCCTTTCATACATTCTGATCAATCCTTCTCCTGACACAAGACTGGAAGTTAATGATGTCGTGTAAGTTGATGGCATATATCTGTGAAAGTTACAGAGTTTCAGACTTCAGTTTTCACAAAGCACTTATTTCTTTCTCTTCTAAATGCTCTTATAGCTTCTTATTTTTCTTTGAATTTACAAATGTTTTGAAAATATAAACCCTTTTATTTTCAATTTTCAATTCGGTTTATTTTCAATTCAGTAAGGATTACTTTGTGTCTGCTATAGATCCAGAATTATGTAATAGGTACTAGAGAAATCTAAAGGAAGTAAATGAGGTACACTTTTTATTCAAGGAGCCACAATTTATTTGAGATTCAGTTTACCGTGGGAGAAGGAATCCTAAATTTGGAATCAAGAGACCTGTGTCTATGTTAAGCAATTCACAAATATTGTCTTATTTAATTCTCACAAAAATGCTAGGAGAGAGGAGGTATTATCCTATTTTGTGGTAAAAATAAAAACTGAAGCAAATGGTACTTAAATGAGTTGACTAGAGTCACAAAGCTAGTAAATGTCTAAGTTCAGATTTGAAGTCAGATCTTCTTTACTCCAGATCCATCACTATATCCACAGCTCCAGCAAGCCAAAATCTTTGGAACAGCTACTGTGGGTTGTGTGACAGGGTGTCAATGAGGGAAAAAAAAATTAAAAAAAAAAAGATTTCCAGGTAGCATTGGGAGCTTCTTGTAGGAGATGGTGCTTGAGCTAAGATGTAAAAGGGAAAAAAAATATTCTAAGATGTAGATGTGAGGATTTCATGCATTCCAGTCATGTTTAATCACTTGTGCTAATACACAGAGTTGGAGAATTGTCAGATAAGGAACAAGTACAGTTTAGCAAGAATAAACAATATATGAAGTTAAGTAATGTATAAATGTATTTTAAAGGTTGTTTAGAGACAAATTGTAAAGGTCTAGAAATTTTAAATATAGGAGTTTCTATTTGAACTTAGAGTTAAAATGGAGGTATTGGATTTTATTAGTCAAGAAATGACACGATTTAATGAATGGTCAATGAGATCAAAAGTCCATCAATATAATGAAGGATGAATCGTTAGTGAGAAAATTGAAGTAGTCGGTTTAGGTTACTCTTGTTAGGTATTTAGAACTGAGCATGAATAAATTATCTTGAAGAGATGTTTTTATTTTTAAGGATAAGAAATAAGTATGTCTGTAGTTAGTGGTGAAGTAACCATCAAATGTGATGGAAGATTAAAGATGAAACAAAAAATGATGATGGCACAGGCACTCAGTAGAGAGAGGAGGGGTGGGGACAAGGCTCCAGTGGAAAGGTAAATCTTGGCAAAGGTTTTCCCAACCTTTTAACCTGGAACAAGGACAAAAGGATGATTACAGTTGTGTAGAGATTTTAAAATGGAGTGGAGGAAAGAAGTAAATATAAAATGCTAACTACTATCATTAAGAATTAGCTATTATAGTTACTATGGAAGATTTGAGCTTGTTTAAGTAAAATTGGTCATAACATTCCATTGTGTTTTTATTCAAAGTTTGTCAGTGGAGCCACTGATATTACAATTTATCATGGTTACAAAGATAATAAATATAAGATTATGTTATAGAAAGCTCAGAAATCTACAAAGAATGTATATTTACACATACACACACACACACATATGATATACTCAAGTACTGAAAGCTTTCTTGTGTGGATAAACATCTCTCGAAACTTGCCCTTCCTGGAATTCTTCCTTATCTCACTCTTACCCATTTGAGGGCTTCCCTATTTCTATCAAAATTTCCCAGTTACCTAGGCTGAAAATTTCCATAATGTTTTGCTTTATCTTTCCTTGCCATCCCATCTTCTTTCTGGAAGAATGGACTTGATTTCATTAGTAAAGAGACATTCTGATGAGTAAACTACAGTTTCTAGTACAGTTATCCCTTCCATATTATAACTTTGCACATTGTGGTTTTGATATATTGGGGGTCAGAATAAGAAATTAAATGGGAATTTTGGGGGAGTTTTGTGGAAGCCTTAGACAACACACAAAGGCTGGCAGATGACACAGAAAAAGTTACAAAAATCATAAATGCATGTAATACATATATAATATCAACCCAAATTTTACACTGTTACTGTAAGCATCCCATAAAAGAAAAAGAAAAAAAAATCAGACATCTCTGGTACTAAGGGAGGGCCAAAAAATTTTATGTGAGTTTTCCAAATCATGGTGGTATGCCCATAACCCCCAAAATATAACTGTACTCTATGCCCTGTGCAGTCTAGCTGCTAAAAACTTTCACTATTATCAATTTTGTTGATAATTGATTTTTTTCTTTGCATATCCATTTTCACAGCATATTTTCAGTTAAGGCATAACATGCAGTGGATTCCAAGAAAAATAAATTAGAAATTCATATGGCATTATAAACCTTAATGTACACTATTTGTTTTCCTCATTGATTGACAAAATTATTAAAATCATGAAGCACTGTACATAGTTTAAAAAATTCAATAATGAGATCTGAAATTAATATATGCTTTTGAAAATTAATAAAACCCTATAACACTATGGTTGTTAGCATAATTTCTATTGATTTTTCATTTCAAGAAATATACTATAAATTAATTTTTTTAGTTTAAAGTCCACTGTCTTTATATGTTATGTTTTTAAATTAGTTCTGTGTTCATTTTTTATTCTACTAAAATTAAAATGAAACAATAGAATGCCAATTTCTATAGGATTAAGAGCATAAAAAAAGTTTTATATCTGTACTGTAATTTCCCTAAAATGCACATTTGTAGTGACTCCATGCTTCCTGTTTCTGTCTGGTGTTTGTTTACAAAGACATCCATAATGAGACCTTTTTTTTCCTTTTTCAACTTAAAACTCCTCATGAACCTTCTAGTCAAACTCATTTTTTAAAGAATTTTCCTCAAACATTCCATTTACATTCTTGTCACTGAAGTTTTCCTCAAACTACCCATAGTAATTGCCTGGTGCACAGTAAGACCTTAATAAATGCTTGTTGACTGACTGACTTACTATCCCATCCCATGGCATAATGGCTAGAAGTTCAAGTAGCCTCAGTCACTAACTGTGTGAACGTGGAAAAGTTACTTAACCTTTCTCTGCCTCAGTTTCTTCAACTGTCAATGTTAAAATGGGGATAATAAAAGCACCTACTTTATAGGGATATTTTGAAGATCAAATGAGGTATTTGTAAACAATGTTTAGCCTAGTACCCGTCACATAATGGGTGCTATATAAATGCTTATTCCCATCCTTCCCTTACTTAGAAGGAACACTAGAGATAATCTCCTTAAAGATAATCTTGCTTTTTAACAGATGAGGATACTTTGCATGAGACACCATCAGACCAAGGTTATGTTGTTCAGTTTTTTTCACTTGTGTTTCAGTCTTCGTTATACCATTTGGGGTTTTCTTGGGAAAGATAATGGAGTGGTTTGGCATTTCCTTCTCCAGATCATTTTAAAGGTGAGGAACTGAGGCAAACAGGGTTAAGTGACTTGCCCAGGGTCACAGAGGTAGTGAGTATCTGAGGTTAGATTTGAATTTGTAAAGATGTGTCTTTCTGACTCCAGGCCCAGCACTCTATCCTCTGTGCAGACTAAGGTCCTTAACTCTAACTCTAATTCAGAGGTCTTTCTACAGTCATACTGTCTACTGCCCAGGGATCACCCCCTCCCCTGGACTTTGAACTTATGATCTTAGCTATGAAGTGATTTTTATCATGCTTCTTTAAGTAATAATGTATGCTATATTAAAATAAATATATCATTTTTTTGTGGATTCTATGTCCCCAAACAAAATTTGGCTTATTCTGGCCCTCCTGATCCATTTTTTTCTCCTGGGGCAGAGAGAATGTCTTCTGCCATTTAAAACAACAATAACAACAACAACATTTACAACAGCAACAAAATAGCAACAATCAAACATTTTGTGTTTCATTTCAAGGTAATTATTGAACATCAATAAAATCAACTAAGCTTGCTTAGTAATTATTCATTTAAGTCAGTTATTCTAAAAACATATTGGGATTGTTTGTTCCTTTTCATTCATCTTTCATCCTATACCAATCATTGACAGGATTATGTGTACACCATTCTTTTATTTCTGCTTTTGTCACTTTGTATTCTTTCATAGAGCTTATTCCAGGTTTCCTCATATTTGTTTTTTTATGTCATTATAGTATTCCATTATGTGAATTTACTACAATTTCCTTTTACCACTCTGTTATTGTACATTTAAAGTTGTTCAAAACTTTAAAGAAAATGTATGATGTTGCTCTGAAAAAAAAACATTTAATAGCTAGCTCTTAAAATAATTGATAATTCTTTTCAAGTTTTATTTGTAGTAATGGAAGTTTGAGACCAAAGTCTATGATTCTTTGTGTGTGTGTATGTGAATTTTATTACATATTAACAGACTGCTCTCCAAAAATATTCTAGAAGTTTGCAATTCCACAACAAATGGATAAGTGTACCTGTTTGTGTCTCATACTCTTGTAATTCTTTTTTAGAGTTGGCACTTACCACTATCCACTGCACATAGTATCCACAAAAATAATTCTGTTGATGATTACTGAGAGTTGACAATGGAAAGTGAATATTTGTTTATTGCCAATTTTAGCATTTGCGAATAAGTATTGGTGGATGGAAATTTTCCTATTTCTCTCCTGGTAGAATACATTTTGTGAGCAACAGTGTGGCATAATAGAGAGCTCTCTGGTTTTGGAGTCAGAAAGACCAGGGTTCCAATCCAGATTCAAACACTTAATGGGCAAGATACTGGTCATCTCCGAATGTGAATTTCCTCATTTGTAAATTATTTAGATAAAAATAGTGCTTACAGCATAGGCATATTGTGAAGGTCAAATAATAAAATATATGCAAAGCACTTTTTGCTACATAAATATACACTGCAAAAATATGATTTATTATCATTTCATACTACAGAAGGCCATAGTTCCTTTCAATTTCTGGACAGTAACCATGACCTGAATGTATTAGGTGAAGTGTTAATTAGAATGATTGCTGCAATTATGTGGATCACTTAATTGAATGATCAAATTTTGAGTTTTGAGATCACTTATCCTGAGTTAGTCATTTCACAGCTTAAGAAACTGAAATTCAAAAAAGAAAAAAAAAGATTTACCAAGGTCACAAAGTTAATTAGTGGCCAGACAAGTTCTGGAGCCCAGGCACCTTTGATAGAAACTATAAATACCTCAATACCCTGAATTCTGGAATCTATGCCAGTCAAGATAAAAGTGATAAAATCAGACCTGAATGAAAGATACCCTTGCTTGATTTCTCATTCTTCATGGACAGAATCTTGTCAGTTGTGGAGAGCTGGTAATACTATCCTTTTCATTCGCTGGGCCCCCATTTCTATAGTAAATCTTTCATTACATTTGCTTCTGCTGCAGTTCCATAGATGTAGGATAGTTTGGACAGTCTAGAAATTAAAGTAATATCATGTTTGAAATGAAACTCAAGAGAGACTATGTAAATTAATTTTGATATTATTGCATCTAACTGATCCTAAGTATATTCATACGTATTCTTTTTCTAGGTATTTAATTCGACCAGATCCCTTGGCATACCTTCCAAACAGTGCACCCAGCCGAAAAAGTAGCATCTGTAATACCACTGGACCTGACACTCGAGAAGAAACACAGCTTTGATACACTTCATAATAAAAAAAAAAAACACTATTTTTCTACAGAGTACCTTGATTCCATCAATACTACTTCTACAGAAAAAAATGCTGCTGGCATGAAATAAATAGGGTAGAATATAATTTATTCTATTCTATTAACAAAACCCACCGTGAATCTTAGATTATTTTGAAAGTTATGTTCCAGTTATCAATTCCATTTTTTCCAATGGATATTTAAAAAACATTAATGGAGTGACTCTGAAGAGCAAGATTAAGATACAAGAACAAATATGAAATTTATCAAGGCTTCAATATTGGTCCTGACAAATACAAGCAACTAAAAAAAAACAAAGTGTAATGGAAGGAAACAGAAAGTCAAAATACCTAACATACTACACATAGTAAATTATTGCTGCTTAAAAAGGCATTAAATGTACCAAGATATGTTCTTTAAATCCACTATCTCACAAAAAAGAAAATTTCCCAGCAATGTCTGTTGCCTACAAACCCAGAAGCAAACTATGTTGTGTGTGATTGTTGTTATCAGAATCATAGCTTCAGTTAGAATACTTATCTTCATAGCTTTTTTTGTCTGTCTTTTCCCATGACAATATATTCATTTTGGAATTGCACTAAAACTCTCTGCAGCATGCCTTATTGCTCACATAAAGAAGCCAGGGGACAAAGAAAAAGGAAAGGAAACATGACATACGTGACTTTTCTTTTTATAATTGTGTTAAGACACATTTACATATGCCAAGAAAACAAAGATTGAGCAGAAAAATAAAATTCTGGATGGCCACATATGGAACCTTAGAGTGGAAATGTTAGGCTAGCTTTCTGACAGTATACTAAACTTATCTTCATTTGGCTTTTGTGCTTCAGAATTCTTCATCTGTCTGCATATAATTCGTTAGAAAGAAGTAGATTGAAATTTAAAGAGCAAATGCAGAATTATTTCACTGTGCATTTTTTTAAAAAAGAAATTTGGAGTATGTTTCAAATTATTGAAAGAACTCCTTTATGTCTTTGGTATTTAAGTAATCATAATAATAATTATAATTATAATAATAAAAACTTGTGTGGAGAAATTTGATTCATTTAATTTAAATGACAGATAGATGGATAAAGCATTTATTAAGTACTTACCATGTGCCAAGCACTGTGCTTAGCATGGGGGATACAAATACAAACAGAGAAAACAGTCCCTACTCTCATGGAGTCTGCATTCTAACGGGGAAGGGGCCACAAACAAAGGGGAAGGAGCTGGAAATTGGGTAGGGAAAAGGGGAGCAAAAGGACTGATGAAAATTTTTAACAAGTTTTAAGAGTGAAGAATGGAGTGGGAGTAAACATAGCCTGGGTGCTTCATAAAACTGAGATTTTGACCAGAGACTCACCAATCAGAAGAAAGGGCTGCAGGACAGAGGCATGTCCAAGGTGAAAAGACAGCTATTAGGGACATAGAGAAGCCTGGAGAGTGGAAAGTGGAATGAGGGGAGTATTAATTGTGTTTACTGTGTTCTCAGAAACCCTGACTCTGAGTGTCACTTGAACCTGGTATCAGACTCAAGAGTCTGAGAGAAGGTATAGATGTGTATCTCATGATATTATTTTAATATATTTGATTTTATTCTTTTACCTTTTAAGGTAATGAGTGAAAACTTATATACAGGTAAGTCATGCTTATGTAGTTGATCCCTTTATGCCATTAAATATGATCTGTGTCCAATGAAATACTCTCCAATGGAGAGAAGAAAAGAAGGCAGAGATGCCAAGTAAGTGGAAACTGAGCCAAGGCACTAATAGGACAAATCCAGACATACCTTCAGACTAGGGAGATAAATACTGTCACACACAGAAGTGTTGTAACTTGGAGATAGATGCCACCTGGCCTCTGGGAGCAAAGAGAACTTGGCTTTCTCCCCAATTCCTGATGGTGTTGGATGTAATCCTAAAGTGACTATGGGCAAGAGAGGGCTAGTCACTGTCTCTCATCAGTTAATAGAATCAGAGAGTTGGTTAGCAGTGTCTTCTAGAAGTCAAAACATTTCAGAATTGGAAAGGGTGTTCAATGTTGTCTACTATTTTACCTGTTTAAAAATCTCTCCACAGCAAAGGGTAGGGTGGTATAGCGGAAACAGCATTGGCTCTAGATTTGGAGGAATTGAGTTTAAATACTTCTCTGATAGTAACTTTTTGTGACCTTAAATAAGTCACTTAAGCACTCTGGGATTTAGTTTCTCAATTTTTCAAATAAGTGAATTGGGGTAGATGAACTCTGATGTCTCTTCTAACCCTAGATGTGTCATCTTATGTCACCTAATTGTGGACCAATCTTTGTCTGAAGATTTCTAATGAAGAAGAAACCACAAAATCCTGTGACAATAGCTCTAATTATTGGAGAGTTTTTTCTTCTTTCAAATTAAATCTATCTTTTTGCAACTCCTTTGCAACTGATATTCCTTGTTGTACCCTTCAGGTACAATTAAAAAAAAAAAAAAAACTAACCCTCTTGCCATAAACAGCCTGTCTACAAATCATCATATCTGTCTTAAGTATGCTCTTCTCCAGGCTAAATATTCTGTTTCTTCAACCAATATTTCCAAATAAATAACAATTACTTCTCTACAGCAAGCATATGGGGCAAGTGAAATTACTATTTATCAAATAAGCATTGAATAAGAAATGCATTATCATGCAAAATACCTTCATCATATCATAATTTGTGATATAATTGTAAATGTTTTATTGTATATTTTGATCTCTGAATTAAATCATATGCAACAAAATGCTGTTAAACACCACCTACAAAATGGGTTATAATCTTGGTGCTAGGCAGAAGCCTTTATAAAATCATTATATTATTTTAAATTTTTTGTATTTTGAAAACAAAATGCATACTCCATTGCTATGTTCCCTCTATTTGATTATTTTTACTTTTAAATACTCCTCTGCCTTAAATCCTCACAAATAATGAATGACATGAACAGCTTTGGTATTTTGTTTTATTTAGATGCTTTCCAAATCCACATTTTTCTGGTAAAAAGCTAATCTAGAGGTAACACATTTTACTTCTTGTTTAGGTAAATTTAAGTCATTTATTAAGAATGCTACAAAAGAACATTTAGTTCATCACAATATTTAAGCCTGATTACACTTTTAACAATTTACAGAAACCAAGCTAAGAATTTTACAGCATTGAGTTTATGGGGTATTAAAGCATATTGTTTAGTGATTGTCAAAGGTTCTTGTGTCTAAGGCTCTCAGCATAAAGTTTCTGATTACTTCTGATAATCCATCTAACGAAAGTTTTTTCTGTTAATATTATTAAAATTTGAGTCAACAGATCAAATCAACAAGCATTTATTAATTTATTATGTCCTATGCTAAGTGCTGGGAATTTAAATAGAAGCAGAAGGAAAGACAATCTCTGCCCAGGTAGGGAGAGAGGTGGGAAATGAGGTGAAGAGACATGGTAGAGAAGGTTCAGAGAACCAGGAGGCAACCTGGATAGGGATGAAGACATTGTAACTTCTGTGTTCTCCTTAAAATAGAGATTAAATAGGGAGAAACCTTTCAGAGAAAGAAGATGCAGAGCCAGAAGTGACTTCTTTGTGAGAAGTCTAGGCCTAGAGTGAACTTCCTAAATGAAGAAATTTCTATGACATAGTATAGAGAAAGTCAGGAGTGCAACCTAGAGAGGAATGTTATCCCCCCTTTCCCCTCTTTTTTTATTATCTTACAGAAATATAACTGAAAAGATAAAGATTTAAAATGCCAATCATTCATTTCCCCACTTAAAATAATCAGCTCTAAGTCATTTTGTGATTGACATTATAGTTAAGTAAGGATTAAATTAATTGGTAGTGAATTGGTTAAGAAATTAAGAATATAGATAGAATAATAGTAAGAGAAACTGGGCAAAAGTGCTTATCATACATACTGTATCACTTTAGGAAACATACAACATAACCTTTAAGCTCTTTTTGAAGGAATGCTATACATTTATTAGAATAACAAATAGCTTAGCAGCCTTTTATGTAAGAATTCAATTTCCTGTTAGGTTGTCAAAATGGGCAATATCTTTTGTGGGGAAATGCAAAGAAAAACAAGGTTTTTAAGGATGAACAGATATTTCAGACCAATATATATCTGCCATGAAAGGACAGTACAGGATGGCCATGGGTCATTTTTTACATTGCATTATTTTTTTTTAACTATAAGCACATGTATAGAGAAAAATATTTAAATGGTTCAAGATTAAAATTGGTAATAATCTCAGGGTTGGAGTAGAACGCTCTCACCCATTTCACCAAATTTGAAATAAATTAGACTGATTTAGCAGGCAAGGGGAATAAAAAAGATGAAGGAAGCACCCCCAGGTAAATTTGGCTTTTGTAGTTAGGACCAGATGTTAATACTAGAAAACTGATGCATGAAGTGCTTGGGCAGTCGCTGGAGGTGCTGAGCAATATTGATTTCATCTCAACACTCCAGAAACCTTAAGCTCTGAAACCCACAGACAGAATGTATCTGTGACAGCAAGAGTAGAAATAAACTAAGTTCATATTTCATATGCACAAGTTCTTTTGCTTTTTACAGATCTATAGTTTTGAAATTTCTAGGGGAATAGTTAGCCCATAGAGAATAATATAAAGTTGCTATGATATAGAACTAATAAGGATTACAGTTACTGTCACAAAAAATCCCATTATGTACATAAATCAGCATGATGGATAAGGATGCTTTTTAATCTCTTTCCTTGTTTCATTTACTGCAAGATTGCAGGACTGTTTTCTTTAGTAACAAGATTGTAGTCAAAATTTCTAGTTAAGTAATAGTTCATTCAGAGCTCCAATAATCTTGTTCACATCCTTTTTTACAATATAAAAATGAAAAGAGATCTTTGAAAGCATAAAAGTTAAAGAAATAGTAAAATATCTACACATAACTGCCTGTGATATATTACCATATGAGATTTTCAGATTATAGTATTTGGATCTGAGGACAGTTATAGTCATTCAACCTAAATCCTTTATATTATAGAGGAGGAAACTGGACCCTGGAGAGATTAGGTGACTGACAAGGTGACTTCGACAAATCTAGTAAATAGCAGCACCCATCAACTAAAGGGAAAGAGAGAGATGTTGCAGTGGCCTGCTTAGAATGTGCAACTTCTGTATTTCTGCCAAATAGCTGCTGTCTATGTTTCTTTTCTGAGATTATAGACCAGATAATTAAACCAGGGAAGGGTAAAACAGAAACAGAGACTGTGATAGAGACAGAGACACGCAAAGACAACAAGAAGAGACAGAGAGATAAAAAAGAAACAAAGAAAGGGAGGACAGCAGACAACTAAAAATAAGTAATATTTAAACTTACTAAGTTATTAACTACTGACCAAGTCACTTAATCCTTTTTGCCTTATTTCTTCATCTGTAAAATGAGTCAGAGAAGCAAATGGCAAATAATTCCAATATCTTTGCTAAGAAAACCCCAAACGGGGTCATGAAGAGTCAAATATGACTGAAATGACTGAATGACAACAACAAATATTTAATTGAAAATGTTCAGGAAAATCTTATTAAATCTTATTAAAATCTTATAAAAATTAAATCTTATTAAATTAAATTATTAAATTAATTAAATTAAATTAAATCTTATAAAAATCTTATTAAAAATCATATTAAAAAACTATAGCAACACATCTATCTATCTATCTATCATGTAAAATATGACTATTTAGCACAAGTGGAATTTATATCAGAGATGCAAAGATGGTTCAGAACAACAATTAACATAATCAGAACAACAATTAACATAATACAACAAAATACACCTCAAATTTTCATAATTATATCTGTAGATAATGAAAAATCATTATACAAAATAGAATACTCATATATGGTAAAACTTCTATACAGAGCATGTCATAGAAGGGACATCAAAATATAATTAAAAGTGTATATCTAAAATCCAAAGACAGCATTATATTAAATGGGAAAGTATTAGAAACGTTTTTTTTTCTGTTAAACACATGAGGTAACAGTTCCCCCCTCTCTTGGCTGCTATATAGCATAGTTCTAGAAATGCTACCAACAGTAATTAGATGAGAGAAATCAAGTCAAATCAAGTTAACATATGTTTTTTAATTCACTACCATGTGCCAAGCACATGTGGCCTCAAGGCCACATGGAGCCTTGTAGGTCCTTGCGTGTGGCCTTTTGACTGGGTCCAAGTTTTATAGAACAAATCCTTTTATTAAGGGGATTTATTCTGTGAAGTTTGGATTCAGTCAAAGGGCTGCACTTGAGGACCTAGAGGACCACAGGTTACCCACCCCGGGACTAGTCAGTCATTCAATAAGCTTTTATTAATGCCTATGTGCCAAGAATTGTGCTAAGCCCTAGAGATAGAAAGAAAGTCAGAACATGGTTTCTGCTCTCAAGGAGCTCACAGTCTAAAGGGAGAGACATGAAAACAGCTATGTAAAAATAACATATATACAGAATACATTGAAGATAATAAATAGATGGAAATAATTACTATTAAGGCAGAATAGGAGAGGTTTCTTGTAGATGAAGGGATTTTAGCTGGGATTTGAAGGAAATCAGGAAGTAATGTAGTCAGAGCCATGCTTTAAGAAGTTCAATTAGGAAGCTGAGTGGAAGATGAGGTTTAGTGGAGAAAAACTTGAGGCAAGGGGAGAGTAATATTTTTAGGGATGTTCAGAACAGGGAGAATTTGTGAGAAAAATTAAGTTCAATTTTGGATGTGTTGAGTTGAAGTGTCTTTGGGATATCATGTCTGAGATGTCTAATAGTAGGAGATATGAAACTGGAGGTTAGAAGAGAGATTAAGGCTGGAGCAAAACATAGAAATGATCATTGAATCCATGGGAACTGATGTGATGACCAAGTAAAAGAATATAGAAAGAGAAGTGAAGAGAGTTCAGCTGGTCTTAGAGAACACCCATACTTAGCAGGATGAAAAGCCAGCAAAGGAGGATAAGGAGTGATCAGATAGGCAGAAAAAAAACCAGGAGAGAGCAGTACCACCAAAACCCAAGCTAAAAAGAGTATCAAAGAGAAGAGAGTGACAATCAGTATCAAAGACAATCAGAAAGAAAAAAAAAGGTGAGAACTGAGAAAAGGCCATTACATTTGGCAGTTAATAAATCACTGGTAAATGGACAGGACAGTTTTAGTTATGTGATGAACTTGGAAACCAAAATGCAGAGCTAACAAGACAGTAAGAGGAGGAGAAATAGAGGCATCTATTGTAATTAGCCTTCTCAAAGTGTTTAGTCACAAAAAAGAGCAGAGAAATATAAGACAATAGGAGATGAATGGATCAATTGAGGATTATTTGAAGGATGAGGGAGACATAAGCCTATTTGTAGGTACCAGGTAAGCAAACAGTATATAGGAAGAAATTGGAGATTTAGAATGGGGATGATTAAATCAGACTAAGGAAAGAAATTAAGAGATAAACATTGACAAAGAGGAAACAAAAATATCCCCATTTGTTGATTGAATCATGGTTACTTAGAAAATACTAGAGAATCAGGGAAAGAACTCATTGACACAACTTAGTGTGGCATTATACAAAATAAAGCCACATTTTTTGTGAGGCTATTGGGCTTAAATGACTTGCCCACGGTCACACAGCTAGTGTCAAGTGTCTGGTCTGAGGCTAGTTTTGAACTCAGCTTCTCCTGACTCCAGGGCCAGTGGTCTATCCATTGTGCCACCTAGGTGCCTCCACAAAAATTTTTGAAAAAAACATTTCTATATAATAACAATGAAATCCCAGAGAAAATAACACAAATAACAACCTACTATAAAATAACTACCAAAGTCATAAGGTATATACAAATTAAACTACCAAGACATGTTTAATATTTGTAGAGATAGAATCACAAAATACTCTCCGAAGAAATAAATATTGACTTACATAACTGGAGTATTCAGTTCTCAAGACTGAGTGCTATAATAGAAACAGTAACACAACCTAAACTTATTTGCACATTTAGGGATGTACCAATAAATCTTTCAAGAGGAGACTTTACAGAGCAATACACAGAATTCACTGGAAAGAACAAAAGTCTAGAAATTCAAAGGAAATATTGAACAAAGTGAGAATTAAGAATAACATTTCTAGACTTCACATTGTAATAAAAAGAGTAATCACCAAAATATTTTTTACTGATTTAAATAGTTCAAAAGTAGATTTGTGGAACAGATTAAAGAAGGGAGATTCTACTCAATATTCCAGGGATTGAAAAAAGGACAAAATATTGCTTGAGAAAGAACTCTCTGACAAAAATTCCTAGGAAAACTGAAAAGGCAGATTGGCAGGAATTGGTTTTACATTATGTACTATATATCAAAACAATATTAAAATAGACATACATGCAGAATGTTAAAGGTCACAATGTAAGAAAAAATTAGAAGAGATAAACTACCTTTCAAGCAATAACTAGGGGTGAAATTATCAAAATAAAAGATACATATGATCACAAAAATGAAAATAAATAATTTTAATTTATGAAATTTAAAAGTTTTCATACAAAGTCAGTGAAATAGTATAAAAGGGAAACTATTCACAGCAAAATTTGCAACAAATATACCTAATAAGCATTTGATACACAAGATGTATAGATAACTAACACAAATGTATAAGTTCAATAGACATCACCTAATGGATAGTTGAGAAAAGCGGATGAAGGCACAGTTCTGAAAAATATTGCAAACTATTTTCAACCATAAATTAATCAAAATTGCTTCAATATACTAATAAAAATAAATGTTAAAACAAGTCTGAGATTTTGCCTCTTATCCAGTAGATTGATAAAGACCTCAAAAATAGTAAGTAAATATTTCAGAGGTTTTGTAAATACAAGCAGAGTAACACTATGGATAGAGTTGTGCAGCAGACCTACCATTCTGAAATCTAATTTGTAATTATACTTTAAAAAGTTATTTTAAGTCCATACCTTTGACCTAGAGATCTCACTACTAGAAAAAGAGTTCTTACTACGAGGAATTCAAGGAGGTTCCATATCCAATACTTTTTTTTTTAGCAGGAAAGAACTGGAATACATAGTAAATGTCCATTTATTGAGGAATGACTAAAGAAATGGTGGTTTATAAGTGTAACAAAATATTATTGCTCTGATAGGGCAAAGCTGCCCCTGAGACATGATTGGGCTCAACTTCCCAGAAACAGCTTCCTTCTCCATCCTTTCAGCTAGCATGTAGGGTAGGCCCAGGACAAAGCAGCCCCTGGAACTTGAATGATCCCAGCTTCCTTAATGTTATCTCACTGGAGATCTTCAAGAAAAGGCTGGATGCAAACAAGCCACCACAAAGACAACTTCAACCCTGTTAAAGGAAACAATTTTAATTGTAGTTCATACAGAAAACAGAGATAAAGAATAATACCATGGGGGAATGGCAGGGTCAACTGAAGTGTTTTCATTTGTTTGTTTTTCATAAAGGATGGGAAAAATTGGAAACATTTATAGTCAATGTCCAAAAAAAAATCAATATTTAGGGAGAAATTAGCAAAAAAAAAGAAAGAAAATGAGGATGAGTGATGAGGAACTGTAAGATATGAGACAAGGTGGGATTGGGGACAGAAGTGCAGAGTTTGGCCTTGGCAAAGAAAAGAGCTGTCATTTTCCCTGAAACTAGTAAGAAAAAAATAAATACATATGAAGGGGGCTTTTCAAAAGTGGAATACAAAATATGTGATATCTCATTACTGATTAAAGTAGAAACCAAAGACATCATTGAGGAAGGTGAGGGGAGGGAAAGCTGGTATAGTAGGTTTGAGGAAAAAGGAAAAGATTTGGAACTTCTGAGAGAAGTGTTATCAAGTATCAAGCAAGGAAAAAAATAGATGATGAATTCATAGCACTGAAGTTACAGCTAAGATTCATTATGGAGTAGTCCTTAGTATCTATAATATATATTTTAAATATGTATTCATTATATTTTAGTCTATATTGGAGAAAAGATGAATATGAAGAAGAGATAAGAGGGCTACTTAAGGTTCATGGATGATGAGACTGGACCATGAAAAGAAGACATTATAGACAATCAAAGAATCACATATCAGATGCCACTTAATCCAAAGTTTATCTGAAAAAGAATCCTACTACTAAAAAAGAAGACTAAAGATCTTTAAGAAAAGATTAGGACGCTGTAGTGGGAATCATTTAAGCATATAATAAATTCAACATAGATCACTTTCAAATATTTCCATCTTTTGGTTTTCCTGTCCTCCCTTCATTATATTTTCTTCTGTGCATTTCTTTTTGACAACCTTATTGAGATCCCTCCTCTTCTTCACACTTCCTCCCCTTAAAATTTTTCAATGAAGGAAAACAAAACTCTTGTAGCAAATATGCCTACATAAGCAAAACAAATGCACACACTGGCCATGCCCCAGAAAGTGTCTTTTATGCTCCACCATGAATCCACCACGAATCCACCCCTTTTCAGGTAGTGGATACTATGTTTTATCATCAGTTTATTGGAATCATGATAAGTCATTGTGTTGTTCAGAGTAGGTTTTTCAAAATTGATTCTCTCTATAATGTTATTGTATAAATTGTTCTCCTAGTACTGTTCTCTTTAGAAACATCAATTCATACAAGCATTCTTAGTTTCACTGAAATGACCTTTTCTCATATCTTATTGTGTAATAACATTTCATTACATTCATAGAGCATAATTTTCTTCAGTTATTCTACAACTTATAGGCATCCCTTTAATTTTCAGCACTTTGCTACTACAAAAAGAACTGTTATAAAGATTTGTCCATATGGATCCCTTTCTTCTTTCTTTGATTTTTAAGGAGGTGTAGGTAAAATAGCATGCAAAACTTAGAGAGTTACGTGGTATAGCTCCAAATTGTTTTCTAGACCAATTCATAGCTCAACCAACAATTAGTGTGCTTGTTTTCCTGTAGCCCCTCCAACAATTTTCATTTTAATCATTTGTTACCTTTGCAGATATGATATGGTTGTTGTGGAATAGAAAAAGAAAAAAAATCATACATCCAAAAAAAAGGTTAATAAATAATAGATGGCCTACATGCTACACTGCACTAAAATTATATATGCATTTCTTATGTAAAATGTCAATAGAATGTCAGGAAGGTCCCCAGCATGTTCCAGTTATGCCATCCCTGGAAAACTTATGAGAGGACACAAGCAGATGTCTTGTATGATGGGTTGACAAGAATGAGGTGTCATCTCCATGTTGAAAGGAAATGCCAACATTGATGAGATAACAGATTTGTTGTTATATTAAACACGAAAGTAATTCTAGTAATTATTAGTAATAAATGAAACTAAACTAGTACATTAAACCAATAAACTTTCCTCCCTTTATTTAAAAATCCATTAGAAATTAAACCCTGGGTGCTTGTTTTGAAAATGCTGATTTCCTTTTCCCTTTAAAAAGAGATAATGATAGATAGTTCCCACAACAAAGTAAATATGACTAAATAACAACTAAATTTGTCATAAAATGGCCCATTTATTCTTTATTAGGTGATCAAAATAAACATTCTATTTTTCTAAGTTTAAAATAAATATTTTGTCATGCTAAGTTTTTATATCACTGTGACATTATAAAATGCTTAGGAGTCTATCTGCCAAGACAAACCCAGGTACTATATGAACACAATTTAAAGCACTTTTCATACAAATAAAGACAGATCTAGACAACTAGAGAAATATTAATTATTCATGGGTAGGCCAAGCCAATATAATAAAAATGACAATTCTATCTAAATTAATTTTTTTCAGTACCACACCAGTTAAATTATCAACAATTTATTTTATAGAGCTTGAAAAAATATCAAAATTTATTTGGAAAAACAAAAAGTCAAGAATATCAAAGGAATCAATGAAAAAAAATATGAAGGAAGGTGACCTGGCAGCACCAGATTTCAAACATTATTACTGTGTAGTAGTCATGAAAGCAATCTGGTACTGGCTATGAAATAGAGTGGTGGTTCAGTGGAATAGATTAGATACACTGTAGAAAATGACCATAGTAATCTAGTGTTTGATAAATCCAAAGATCTAAGCTTTTGGCACAAGAAATCACTATTTGACAAAAAATTGCTGGGAAAATTGGAAAGCATTTTGGTAAAAACTAGGTATACACCAAAATCTCATGTTGTATACCAAGATGAGGCCAAAATGGGTGCATGATTTAGACATGTAGGATGATCTTACAAGCAAATTAAGAAACCATGGAAATTTTTACCTGTCAAATCTATGAATACAAGAAGAATTTATGGCCAAAAAAATAGGCTAATGGGGAGTAAAATAGACAATTTACATATGTAATGTATAAAATCACCCAAATAATTTTGGTTACATTAAAGTTTTTGCACAAACAAAACAAATAAAGCTAAGATTAGAGAAAACAATCACAACAAATTTATCATAGAAAGGTCTCATTTCTCAAATATGTAGGGAACTGAGTCAAATTTATTAAAAAAAAGAGTCATTCCTTAATTGATAAATGGTCAATGGATATCAATAGGCAGTTTTCAGATGGATAAATCAAAGTGATTTATAGCCATATGAGAAATGCTCAAAATCACTATTGATTAGAGAAATGCACATTAAAATAACTCTATGGTACCACCTTACACCTATCTGAGTTGGTGATATGACAGAAAAGGGAAATGATAAAATGTTGGAGAAGATGTGGAAAAATTGAGACACTGATGCATTGTTGGTGGAGTTGTGAACTGGTCCAAACATTCTGGAGAACAATTTGGAGCTATGCTCAAAGGGCTATAAAACTGCATAAACTTTGACCCAAAAATATCCCTATTAAATGTATATCCCCACATAAAAAAGAAAAGGACCTATATGTGCAAAAATATTTGTTCTAACTTTTTTGTGGTGGCAAAGAATTGGAAATTGAGGGAATGCCCAATGACTGTAGAATGGCTGAATTAGTTGTGGCATATGGTTGTGATGGAATTCTATTGTGTTATAAGAAATCATAACCAGAATGCTTTCAGAAAAACTTGGGAAGACTTAAAGTGATGCAAAGTGAAGTGAGCAGAACCAGAAGAATATTGGACTACATAGTTATAGCAATATTGTACAATGATCAATTGTGAATGACTTGGTTATTCACAGCAATACAATAATGCAAGACAACTTTGAAGGACTTATGATGAAAAATGCTAAACATCTCCAGAGAAAGAACTGATAGTGTTTGAGTGCATATTTAAGCATAATTTTTTCATTTTTTAGACTTTATTGCCTTTTTAAAAGTGGCTAATATGCAAATACTTTATATGATTTAATATGCATATTTGACATCATAATTCTTGCTTTCTACATGGATGGGAGAGGTTTGAGAGGGAGGAGATAATACAGAATTCAAAATTTGAAAAAAAGAAGAGTGATAAAAAATTAAAAATTTTTAAATGTATGTATGGACCAAGTTCTGTTAAAATGTTACCACAGATATCAATGTTTTCTTGTAGCCTAGTATATTTTTATTAATACAACATCAAAAGTGTAAAAGTCATGCTAGCTAATTCAATTTACAGACCTTCACTTACCACTTTCATGATAACAAAATGATAATATGTCACTGAGTATCCTGACATGACTTAATCTCTTTCAGAGTCATCCAGGAGCAAAAGTATGAAAATTCTCTAACTGCTTTTTATGATAGAAATAGGAATCTTTTATCTAAAGTAAATCATTCTGATTTCCATCCTGACCTCTTCTGTTTATTTATTGGTATCTTTAGAGGAGAGAGAAATGTTGAACATTGAAAGTGTCAACTAAAATAATGATTAATCACTGTGGACAATTTAAAATGCCCTCTAAATGTATACAAAATGATCTTTTAGAAGATAAATGAATATTAATTTAAATTCCAAGGAAAGATCATACTTTGGCAATTGGATACCATTGGTAAATTTCATACTTTTTATAAAGGAATCCATTAAGGTCATAAACTTTTCAGGATGCACTGTTTGTTTTGTTGTTAAAGTGGTAATAGTTTGTATAGTAAAGATGAGGCAATAATTTATTAATATCATTAAGATCAGATTGTAGATATGGGGGCTCCATGAAGTGATAGGTACAGGGTGGGGCAAGTACCAAATGTTTCATTGGAAACAGAAAAACAACAAACAACTTTCTAATGTAGTTATATACCCTTTGTCTGACATTAAAGCATGCTTTATGTAGCTCTCTCAAATCAGATTTTCTCCAGGGATGGAGTTCCTTGGCCTAATGAACCACTTAGAATCCTAGAATTTTATAACTTAAAGATTCTAAAAAATTTTGTCTTCCCTTTTCATTTTGTAGGGGTAAAAATAGATGCTAGGGAAACAAAAGGTCTTATGAAACACCATTCTGCTTTGTGATAGAATCAGAACTAGAATCTAGGTCTTTTGGCTCACTATCCAGTATACCTTCCCATCTACCATACTTCTTCTTGGTCCTTTTGTTATTGCATTTTTCTTACTGGTATTTCATAGCCTTGAGAGTTTAGTAAAACTGCTACTAAAGTGGTAAATTTAGGAAATTTCATGTAAATATACAGGCATAAATATACATATGTAATGTATAAAATCACCCAAAGTATCTTATTAATAAATAATAAATAAATAATTATTAATAAAAATACTTTAAAGATGTTGAACATTTTTTAGTAATATTTAGCAACTTTCACCAACATCACAATATATAATAGCATGTGAAGGTGCCAGCAAGAAATTTGAAAGTAATTTATATTTCAGATGTTTTTGTGCCAACTATTAATTCATAAATTACTTATTTCTGAAGAAAAGAAATCTTTTGATCACTTTTTAATGAAGACTAATTGATTTTTAATGTTTTTGGGGAAAATTGTATTCTGAAATGACTCTGACATTTCCACTGGCAAAGAAGCTGTTGAAAATGATTAGTAGCTGGGCTTGACTGATTATTTCCTCCTGACCGATATTTATAAGGAAGGATTCAAAGTTTTTTGTGTTAGTGTGGGTCATTATTCTCAACTCCCATTTTAGGGAAAAATTGAGATTTACCGGGGTCTGTGAAACAAATTGCTATTCAATTTTGAACAAGAAGGGCAGTAATCACTTTTCCTATAGTTATTGCTACAGAAGTAAAATGCCTGAAATTAACTGATGAGAAGATGTTCTCTCTCTGATTACATTCCTGTAATATAAATTCTGCAGGAAAAAAAGGAAAGGAAAAAAAAAAGAAAAACAGATGGTTTTATTTTCTATATATCCCTAAAGAGAATAAAGCTCTGATGTTATTCATTTGATACTAGAAGGAAAAAATATACATAATAAAGTGTTATTTCGTTTTTCCAACTTTGTCCCATGGCTATATTTTTTCACGCCTCTTATTCAATAGTATTGTACACAAATTGATTAGCAAGTAATTCCATAAGATAATTTATTAATTAATCTAGTCTTCTTGACTCCAGGTACACCCCACTATCTGCTGCACTACTTAAATGCTTGACACATGTTATGTATCAGGGAGTTTAGCTTACCTGACTCTTGTGTTGGCAGTTGTTATAAGTGTGAATGGTGTGTTGTGTGTTTGTGGGGGGGAGAAAGAAGGATGTTTTATGTCAATCTAGAAATGCTTCTAGTGTATTTCTAAATAGTTTCTCTTAAACAATTAATACTAAAATTATAATGACTTTTTCATTATTAATAGCATTGACTTCCCTAAGGCATTTCTATCAATATTCTCCAACACTTTTTGTTTATTTCTTGATATGAAATTGCCACCAAAGCAATTATTGAAATCATACAACGTTGAAGTAGCTCAGTGAGACTAATATGAATTCTTTTTTGTATTAAGATAGAAGACAATTTTCATCTAAGGCTCAAATCAATTGTGTCTCTACAACTCTTCTAATAGCATCACAGTACAAACTACCAGGAAATGATGGTGATCAAGGAAGACAGCTTGTCCAGTGTATGAAATACAGAACTCTTCTTCTGCTTTGTCTGGCTTGCAAATCTCACAGTTTATATCCTGATACTGTACACCCCTCTTGTCTTCAGCAATGTTATATATTGGGTAGAAGACCTTACAAAATGAGAGATTCTGTAATCTAGTGGTTCTCAAAGTATAACAAAGCAAAGAACTAGAAAGAAATGAGTTAATTTATATTGACTAAACAAACTAGAGTGTATGTATGAATTGCGAAGTTGTTGCATTTGAAGGTACAACTATGAGGAATTCAAACACCACTTGGGAAGAATTGACTATACTGAAACAGAATGAAGTAAGCAAATTAGTAAAACAAAATGTACAAAGACTACAACATTATAAAAAAGAATTGTAAAAGAAACTGGATGATATATCATCATAATTAACTAAGGTTGACCACCTTAAAAAAGGAAATACACCCTTGTCTTTTTTGAAAAAATCTGAAATTGTGGATGTGAAATGTGAAATAAGGAATTAAACGAACATTTATTAAATATCTACTGCCCCAGGCAGTGTGCAAAGTGCTTTACAAATATCATTTCATTTTATCCTGACAACAACCTTTGGGGGAGTGGAGATGCTATTATTTGCCTTATCATGCAGTTAAGGAAACTGAGACAGATAGAGGTTAACTTTTGTCCAGGGTCGCACAGCAACTTAGTGTCTTAGGCCATATTTGAATTCAAGATTTCTTGACTCCAACTTCAATACTCTATCCTCTGCACTAACTGGTTGACAGATGTTGCTGTGTCAGGCAGTTTTACTTTACTGTTTCTTGTGATGGTAGCCAGTATCCTTGCGAATTAGTGTGTGACAAAGACAATGGGAGTCCTGTTCTGATGACCAGATAAGTTTTGTTATGTTTGTTATGTTAGGGTTAAGTAGATTTGCTGTTGTTAACTATTTAATAACCTATGAATGCCTTATGTCATTCCAATATCACACCTGAAACAAGGTGCTAGAATCAGGCACATTTCTATAGGGAGCATATCTGGAAGTGTTTGTGATATAAAAACAGAAAGGCATTGGTAAAACATAAATAGGAACAAGGAAAACAAAAAAAAGTTTCTTTTTCTAAACTATGGTATTCTAAGGATCATATTTAGTGCTCTTAATTTTGCATTTCATAGCCATACTGGATGGAAAATTTAGTATCAGGGAAATTTAGACAACTGAAGTTGTAGTAGTAGTGAGAGGGTTTGTAAAACCATTTCAGGGACGGTCACATATTATTAGATTAATGAACACTCATGATTAGTTAACAATGCCTTGACTGTTTAAAAAGATACACAAGGAAAACTATGTCGGTTTTCATGCTGTAGAATCATGGAATAATAGAGATGGAGGGGGGCGCCTGGAGGTCATTGAGTCATATTCTTGCATTTTTACACAGCCGTCTATCCACCATACATGTACTCAAGAAAACTCAGGGAAACGTGATGTAATGGAACAAGTTCTTGACTATAAACTTGGACAACTGGGTTCTAGACTCCATTCCACATTAATTGACATGCTATATGTCTTTGGACTAGTCCCTTCTTTCTGACCTTTAGTTCATTAGTTCATGGATGAGCTCTACTGTCTCTTCTACCTCTCACTTTCTATGAAAAAGTGAAGAGCATACTCTTGTCTTCCTACTTTTGGACTGTTTCTCATGCAGTTCTGTGGTTCAGTAGATTTTAATGCTGTTTAGCTTGAATTAGGAGTGGAGGGGGGTCTGACAGAAGGAATTGTAAGATGCTGATGTCCTAATTATTTATTCTTCAAAAAGAGTATTAGGTTAAAGGCCTGAGTGTTTGAGTTCTGAATATGGCTGTACTGCTTACTATTTCTTACAGGAAAGTAATTTCACTTCTCTGGGCTGTTTCCTACTCTGTAAAATGTAGAGGTTGGGATTATTGTTGTTGAGTCATTTGAGTCATGTCTGACTCTTTGTGACCCTATTTGGGGTTTCCTTGGCAGAGATACTGGAGTGGTTTTACCATTTCCTTTTCCAGCTCATTTTACAGATGAAGAAACTGAGGCAAACAGGTTAAGTGACTTGTGTAGGTCATACAGCTAATAAGTATCTGAGACTGGATTTGAGCTTAGGGCTTCCTGACTTCAAGCTTAGAGCTCTATTCACTGTGCCACCCAGCTGATGACATCTAAGGTCCCTTCCTGCATGAAATCTATAACCCATTAGTACATAGTTTAATTTTTTTTCTTAGATTCATTTAACAAGCATTTATGAAATTAAGTTTCAATATCTTTTCCTCTCCCCTGTCCTCTCACTGAATTAATCTTTTTTAAGGGTATGCTGGAAACCTGATTTGACAACTTCAATCAAAACAACTAAGTAAGCTTGTTCTTTGATAGATACATTGACAACTATGAGTTTTTTGTCTAGAACACTTTTTGTAAGAGTAAGAAGAAAGTCACCCATGCATTTATTTCTTATTTTAAATTATATTTTTATCAATTTGCAAAAATCCACCTGTCACCTTCCTCTCTAACTACTATCACAGTTGAGAATAAAAGAAAAAAAACTTGTCACAAATATGTCAAGCTAAGGAAACAAATCTATACATTGCTTGTGTCCAATAAAAATACACATATATCTCTATATATCTGTACATTTATCTCTACTCATTGTGCTCTCTGAGTGCTTGATCTCTCTATCAGAAAGTAAGTAGCTTGTTTCATAGTTAGTCCTTTGGAATCACATTTGGTCATTCATTACACTGATCAAAGTTCCTGATATTTTTAAAGTTGTTTGTCTTTATCATATTGTTGTCATTGTATTGTTCTCCTGATCCTATTCACTTCATTCTGGATCAGCTCATAAAAGTCTTCCTGAATTTCTCTGAAACTATCTCTTCATCATTTCTTACAGCACAATGGTATTCCATCACCTTTTTGTACCTTGTTATATAACTTGTTGAGGCATTCCCCATTGATGGTTATCCTCCCAGATTCTCATTGTACAGGAAGTAGCTAACAGATTGATCTGCCTAGAAAAAAAGAGTGTGAGAATTACATATGAAAAAGGTTAGAAATATAGATAGCCACCATATTGTGGAAATCTTTAATTCCACTTTGAAGATTCTATATATTATTATAGATATGAACAGTCACTGGAGATTTTTAAACAGAGGAGTGATGCAATAATATCTATGTTTTAGGAAAGATACTTTGGCAGCTCTGTGGAGGGTGGAGAGGAGGGGATATTGAAAAAAAGGAAAAAATAGGAGTTGCCATAATTCAAGCAAGGCTATTGAGGACCTAAAATAGGGTAGAGGCTGTGAAAATTAAGAGAATGAGACATGTGAGAAATGTTACAGAGAAAATTATTGTCTTCACAACTGATTAGACATGGAGGTGAGGGAGAAGAAAGAATTAAGAATAATTTCAGATGATAGTGTCCTCAACTGAAGTAGAGGATATTAGGGAATTGATGGGTTTTGGAGAAAACATACTGAGTTTTGTTGGGGACTTTTTGCCCAGTTTGAAATATCTATAGGATATCTAGGTGGAAATGTGCTCAATAGTCAGCTAGTATTATGGAATTAGAATTTAGCAGAGGAATTAGGATTAGATATTTAGATTTAGGAATTCTCTATATTGCAATGTTAATGAAAGCTATGATAGCTCATGAGATCTCTGAGGGAGAGCATAGACAGAAAAGGGAAGTTGGTTGTTTGAGGAAAGAAACTGGGAGATCCTGCACTCTTAGATGGATTGTGATTGAAAAAAAAAATATTTATCACTTACCATGTACCAAGCCCTGTAGTAAGCACTCAGGATAAAAACAGAAGTGTGAAGATCTCTATTCTAAAGGAGTTCATCTTCTAAGAAAAGGATAAAAAGTTTATAGAAAAGTGTAGCTGCAAGGCAAATGGCAAGGCCCAGTGGTTCTTAGAATACAGTGACAGGGAGAAGGACAATCTGTGGGTTCAAAGATGCGACAGCAAGTCAGATGGCAAGGCTGGAAACTTGTCCCTTTGACTCCCTGGAAGCACACATCACTTAGTACTACTGAAGGAGAAGACTAAGTAGCTCTTCATAAAGGAGATTAAAACTTTGTATGTAGCTAGTTATTTACAAGTTGTCTCAGCCATTAGAGTGTAAGCCCTTTGAGGGATTTTTTTGGCCTTATTTTTGTGTCTTTAGTACTTAACATAGTGTTTGGCACACAGTCACAGTTAATAAATGCATGTTGATGGACTGACTATAGATGAACTCATGACATAATACCAGCCTTACCACTTTACCTCTACCCTCGGAGGTATCAGCAGTGGCCATTGATAAGTAGGAAAAGCCAAAGTCAAGGCTGAGCCACAGCATTCCCCAGGGCTGAAGCAATGACTTTCTCAGAATATTTGTCGTAACTCAAGACCAACCCTGATATCTTAAATCAACCGTTGGTTTTCTGGTCTAACTCAACAGAAGGGGGGTAGTCTTATCTATAAGCATCTGTCTATCTAAAGTCCAAACCAAACATTTCATCTTAAGGGAACCCACCTCCATGTCAAATCAGTCCTCAAGGATATGCTAATGGATAGTTCCAAACTAAACAATTTGCCTTGAGTCCTAAAACTTAGCTAATTTTATGTGCATCAATAAGGTACCAATAAATAAATCCACAATCTCTGTAATAAAAATTCTTGACCACTTTCTGTGTTATGGAATCCTTTAATAGTCTTATTTAGGCCAATGGACACTATCTTGGAATGTTTTTCTTACTTTTTTATTTTAAACATTTTTTTCCTTTTTAAATTTTGAGGTCTAAAATCTCTTTCTCCCTCTATAATCACCCCCACCCAGTGAGAAAGAAAGCAAAAAAACATGTTATACATGTGAAATCATGCAAAAATATATTTTCACATTAGCCATATTGTTAAAAAGTAAATAAAATAAATAAAGAAAATTATACTTCAACTTGCACTCAGATTTTATCAGTTCCCTTTCTAGAAGTGAATAGCATTTTGTTTTCATCATGAGTCCTTTGAAATTGTCTTGGATCATTGTATTGAACAGAGTAGCCATTCTATTCACAATTGATCATCATTACAACATTGCTACCACTATGCACAATGATCTTCCAGTTCTTCTCATTTCACTTTACATCAATTCATATAGAGCTTGCCATGTCTTTTTTTCCTGAAATTATCATCATCATTTCTTATAACACAAGAGTACTCCATTACAACCGTATGCCACAGTTTGTTCAGCATTTCCATGATGGATGAGCATCCCATCAGTTTCCAATTCTTTGCCACAGCAAAAAGAGAGGCTATAAATTATTTTTGTACATATATATGTCATTTTCTTTTTCTTTGATCTCACGGTACAGAGCTAGTAGTGGTATTGCTAGGTCAAAGGGTATTCACAGTTTTATAGGCCTGCTGGCATAATTTCAAATTATTCTCTAGAACAATTTGACCAGTTCATAGTTTGTATTGAACCTATTTCCACTCATCCTCTCCAGTACTTGTCATTTCTGATAGGTTGGAGATAGTACCTCAGTACCATAATTTTCATTTTTCTAGTCAATAAATGATTTAGAGTTTTTTTTCACATAACTATAAAATAGCTTTGATTTCTTGTTCTGAAAACTGCCTGTTTATATCATTAGACTATTTATCATTTGGGGAATGGCTCTTTTTTTTTTATAAATTTGACTTAGTTCTTTATATATTTGAGTAATGATACTTTTTTCGAAAAACTTGCTATAATTTCTTTTGATGTTACTTCATTGTCTATGGTACATGTTGTCAAAATGTAGTTTCTCTGATTATCCCTTTTAATAAGTTCTATTTTTTGCTTTTCTTTGTCTGAGATGATGCTTACTTCCTGTGCCTTCTTACTTTACTGAAGTATAATAGATTCTGCTCCAGCCCCTTATTTTAATTCTGTGTGTCTTTGTTTTTTAATTGTGAACAACATATTTTTTGGATTCTGGTTTCTAATCCATCCTACATTTTATTGGTGAGCTTATACCATTCTGTTTCACAGTTGTGATTGCTAACTGTGTATTTCTCTCCATCCTATTTTCTCCTGTTTATCCTTCCTTCTATTTCTTTTTGTCCTGTCCCTCCTCAAATGTTTATTTTTTATTCCTGACCAGTGGCTCCCTTAATTTGTCCTCCTTTTTAATCATCATGTTTTTCTTATTTCCTTCCTTTTATTTCTAGATAGATTTTTAAACCCAAATTAGTGTATATGTGCATATACATACACACACAACTAACTCTTCCCTCTTTGATCTAATTTTGACGACAGTGAGGTTCAAGCATTGCCTGCCCCTCTCCATTACCCCCTCCGCTTTAAAAGCTCTTCCTTGCATACCTCTTTTATGTGAGAAAAATTTCCCTATTCTATCTCCCTCTTCCATTTTTGCTTGATGTATTCCTCTTTCTCACCTATTTTTTTTTGAGATCCTCCCAATATAATCAACCCACACATGCCCTGTCTATATAGACTTTTTCTAATGTCCTTGATGAGGATCTTCGTAGTTACATGTATCCTCTTCCTATAGAGGAATATAAATGGTTTAACTTTATTGAGTCTCTTTTGATTTGTCTTTGCTGTGTACCTTTTTATGTTTCTATTGAGTCTTGTGTTTGAATGTCAGATTTTCTATTCATATCTTGCCTTTTCATCAGGAATGCTTGAAAGTTCTCTATTTCTTTAAATACTCATTCTTTTCCCTCAGTTCTTCTGGGTAGGTTATTCTTGGTTGTAATACTAGCTACTTTGCCTTCCAGAATATCATATTCTGAGCTCTCCAATTCTTTAACATGGAAGCTGACCCCCTGAATCCACAAGCTCTAATATTCTCTTTACTTTGAAACTGTGACTAGGGCAAGATCTCTTGTGTCCAACCCCTAGAGCTCCTCTCTGTCCTGGAACAGTGACCCAGAATTCATATGGGCAATAGAGTTGCCAGTCAGTGCTAACTGTACCCGGTGCCAGCAAAGGGTCCCTTATAACTATTTTCTGATCAGTTTGCTGATCCCCCTGCTCTTTCTGGGCTGAGAGCTCCCAAAGCTGCTGCTGCTGTCCCAGCCACCTTCAAGGCCCACTGCTGGTCATGCTGACAAGTGCACTCCCACCAAGTATTGTAGACCTTTTCTGCTGGCCTACTAAACTGTCTTAGGTTGGAAAAAAGTGTCATCTTGACCTTTTGTTGACCCTGAAGCTTGCTGCAGAAATTTATTTGAGGTGCTATTTTAAAGTTGTTTGGAAAGGAGGGATGGGAGAGTTCAGATAGGTTGCTGCCTGAATGTCACCATCTTGGCTCTGCCTCTCCAAAATGATGTTTTTAAATAAAATAAGAAGTCAATTATTTTGAAATAGATGTATGAAAATATTATCAAAAGTTCTCTGACCTCAGGTTAAGAATCTCTTCTCTATAGGGAAATTCTTTTGAAAGTCTTAAACAAAGGTTTATTGTTTTGTAAATTCAAAGGTTGATTGTTCTGCAAGTTCAATATTTATATGTAGGTATGTGCATAGTGAGGGAATTTCAGGCATGGGCACAGCCAGTAGAAATTTCCAGAGTTAGGAGACTGAGTATTTTGTGAGATATAGAGTAAGGAGGTTGGTGTTTTTGGATTATAGAATTTGTGAAGGGGAATAAGGTATAAGAAGACTGTAAAAATAAGAAGGGACAAGGTTAAGAAGGGCTTTAGAAGTCAAATAAACAAAATTATAAGAATATGAGTTATTCCCCAATTGATAAATGGTCAAAGGATATGAACAGGCAGTTTTTGATAGAGAAATCAAAATTATATATAGTCATGTGAAAAAAACTGTTCTAAATCACTATTGATTAGATAAATGTGCTTTTTTTGAGGGGGGATAAGGTAATTGGGGTTAAGTAACTTGCCCAGATTCACACAACTGTAGGTGTTATGTGTCTGAAGCCAGATTTGAACTCAGGTCCTCCTGACTCTAGGGCCAGTACTCTATCCACTGTGCCATCTAGCTGCCCTGAGAAATGTAAATTAAAACAACTTTGAGAAATCATCTCACACCCATCAGATTGGCTAAAATGATAGAAGGGGAAAATGATAAGTGTTGGAGGGGAAATGGAAAAATTGGGACATTAATACACTATTGGTGAAACTGTGAACTAATCCAACCATTTTGGAGAGCAATCTAGAATTATGCCCAAAGAGTTTAAAAACAAGCAAACAAACAAACAAACTTGTATATACCCTTTGATCCAACAATTAGGTCTATTTTCTAAGGTGATCAGGGAAAAAGGAAAAGAACCTATATGTTCTAAAATATATGTAGCAGCTCTCTTTGTGGTGTCAAGGAACTGGAAATTGAGGAAATGCCTATCAATTGAGGAATGGCTAAACAAGTTGTGGTATATGATTGTGATGGAATACTAGTGTACTACAAGAAATGATAAGCTGGTTGATTTTAGAAAAATATGAAAAGACTTGAATGAAATAGTGAAAAATGAAGAAAAAGCAGAACCAAGAGAATGTCGTATATAGTAACAGCAATATTTTTTGAAGCATAATTGTGAACAACCAAGTTATACTGAGTACTATAAATACTCAAATCAACTATACAGAATATGAAAGAAGATGACATCCACTTCTAGAGAAAGTACTGATAAATAGAATTAGGCATAGTATGGTTTTACTTATATTTATAAATCTGGATCAAATGGTGGCCTTCTTTAGTGCAGGGTGAGGAAGGAGGGACAGAGACAGTTTGGAAGTTAAACTGTAATAAAAATTAAATTAAATTAAAAAGTCAAACAGTGATCATGGAGGTAAGAGGGAGCCACTGGAGTTTATTGAATAGAGTGACTTAGTCACATCTGCACTTTAGAAAGTTTAGTTTGACATTGAGTGTTCTACTTCATCCATCATTTCTCCTAGTTGTTCAGCGACAGGTAATCTATCCTCTCCTTGCTAATGATATTATCATTAATTCATATAACTTTTTATGGCTTGAAAAATACTATCTGCAAAAGCTATGAAGTAAGAAGGAAAATATAATTGCTAATTTTCTGATGAGGAAACTCGGGTTTAATGAGGTTAAGCAGTTTGCATTGCTAGTGAGCATTCGAACAAAGTCTGAACATGTTCTCTGACTTTAGGTTCACTGCTATTTCTTGGCCCACCTTTCCTTTACCAATATTGTAAGTTCATTGAGGGCAGGGAGGGACTATCTTCATTTTTATTTGTATTTGTATCCCCATAACTAAGTAGGTGCCTAATAAATGTTTATTGACTCAATGAAATACATACACATACACACATACATGATATATAATATGTAAAACATTTATTGATTTAATGGCTGACATTTCATTGGATCATAGATTTAGAGTTGAAAGAGGACTTAGAAGGCATCAAGACTCTTCCGACAGGTAGTAAGTAGCAGACCTAGTATTTGACTCACCTCCTCTCATTCCAAATCAGGCTTTTTCCATTGGGTCATAGTGCTTCCATAAATAAAACAAAATGAAACAAGAAAACAACATTCATATTGTTATAAGTTTTGTTAATTTTTCATTCTTTTTTCCTTCATTTCCTCTTCATTTCCAGAGGTTTTCAAGCAATGGTTGGACAGTAGCTTGTAGAAGGGATTCAGAGGAAGTAGGTCTAATCCTGGATCTGCCACTTTCTACCTTTTTGACTTTGAAAAGTCTCTTCACTTCTCCCATTCTCAATTCCTTCACCTGTCAGTGGACCAATCATTTGATGAATTAATAAGTAATTATTAATACTTCTCTGCTATATTTTAGGTGCTGTGCTAGGTGATGGGAATACATAGACAAAAAATAAAATATTCTCTGATCAATAAGCTTCCATTCTATAGGAAGAACACATGTATGCACATAAATAAATTAAAAAATATGTGCATTATAAATACAGAGTTAAAATTTACACACTTTTATTTTTGGAGAAATGATGGAAATTTTCATATGGTGAATATGAGAGTCTATTTGATTTCACATCCTCAGGAAGAGAATGTTTCCTTCACCTAACATATTTCTCAACAAATGATAGAAAATAATAAATTATCGGTTTTTCAGACCTCTTACTGAGTCAATTGGGATCCATGTGGTAGAGTAGTCAGAATGTATATAGCAAAAGGGGATCATAAAAGAATGAAAGAACATAAATCAAGAGCTGATGATCTGATAGGCACTGAGCTAAGCAATGGAAATACACATTAAAAAGTGAGATAGTGATTGATCTTAAGGAGCTTATATTCTATTAGGGAAGATTACACATATAAGGAAGTAATGACCAGAGAATGGGACTGTAGAATCACAAGTATGTTAACTTGATAGTGGTCCTTATACATACATGACCTTTTCAGAAGGGATGGTCATATTGATTTGATCACTATAAGTGTAAGAAGTGGAAAGCAGGAGCAGTGGGATAGACAGGATGCATGGTATGTAAGCAGTAGCAATAGCAGAGCAGATGGCAAAATGACCAAGGTGGATGGCTAGTTGAATGATGAAGAGCATGGTCTCATTTGGGGGAGGTTTGATATAATAGACTATTTGAGTTTGTACTTACTATTCAATCAAGACCAATTTAGTTTAGTTATATTTGTGCTTAATCCAATTGCTAGGGAAATTTTTTTTATGGTTGGCACAGTATTTGGAGAATTTAATGGGTCATGACCCTGTATGGGGGACTATGGAAGGAGAGATGTTCTGAGATCCTTTAGTCTAAGCTATCTTGGGATCTTTTTTGAGAAAGCTCAGATAGATCTTCAAGATATTCATATGAATAAAGATTATTTCCAAATCTGAATTATTTTATTATAAATATAAACAGGAAATATAAAATGTTCATTTATTAAAACTGACAGCTTATCAAAAGAAATTGTCCTAAGTACATTTCTAAAGAATGATATGCTTTGTTCAATCGCTATGTGTGTGTATGTGTGTGTCTATATTTGTGTGTATGCATACACATCCACTGTTAGTAGTGACTAACATGATCATTGTGGATGCTTTAACTTATCTATGCAAAAATTAGGACAAAAGTCCTTGACCTTTGGTGTCTAGCACCCTTTGGGCAATCTTGTGAAGCCAAAGAAACTTTTCTTAGAGTGATGTTGTTAAATACATAAAACAAAATACATAGGATTACAAAAGAAACAAAGCATAGTGAAATAATTATTAAAATATATTTTAAAAAAGCAAGTTCATGGCCCCTAAGTCCAGAACCCCTGAACTGGAGCTTTCTCAGGAGATGAATTGTTACCTTTCCCTTAGCTTGAACATCCACCTTAGAGGCATCTGTAAAACTATTAGTAATAATAGCTAATATTTATATCAAAATTATGGTTTGCAAAACACCTTACTAATATTATCTCATTTTATCCTCACAACAACACTTGTGGTGTGTGTGCTATTGTTCTCTTTATTTTCTAGGATAAGAAAACTGAGGCAGACAAGGGTAAGTGACTTTTGCAGAGTTACACAATAAATAAGTGTCTGAGGCTGGGTTTGCACACATGTCTTCCTAACTCTAATCCACTGCACCACCAAGCTGCTTCTAAGTATTTAGTAATGCCAAGAAAAGCTAAGAATTTTGTAACTCCAAGCATATTGACCTTTGTTTGGGGACTCATTATAAGGAATTCATTTGTAAAGAAAGGGCTAATTACCTAATACTAGTTTGTATATAACTTTTCTGTGTCCTTCCTAGCTAGTGTAACAGAAAATAATATCAATGTTTATTGAAAATTTTTGAAAAATAAAGCTAATTTACAAAATGAAAAAAAATCTCAGAGAGTAAGGCAGGGCAGGGAGAAGATATAAATTGTAATAATGGCCAAATTGCAATAATGCCATTTTATTACATATACAGAATGATAACTTTCACTCAGATTTTTTGAAATTTACTAGAGGACACTGAGATGAATGAAAAATCCCAAGAGACAGTTTCTGGTTAATTAATAATCAATTTATTGATTAAGCTAGTTAGTGATCAATAGATTGATGATCAGTGGTTTCTTGCAGTAACCAAAGACAAATGTTGGAGACCCTGAAAGTTTTAAATAACCCTTCTGAAAGAGAATTCCCTTGACAAGTGAAAATCAACCCTAATTGGTGGCATTTAATGAGGAGATGGGCTAAAAGACTTCAGCTCCTCTTGCTGAGACCATGTCTTGATCATGAGCTTCAGCCACTTCCAGCAATCTGTATGGGGGAAAAACTGTCAGAATTCTTTTTTGGGGGAGTCAAATTTGCAGTTGTTTCCTTTAATGAACAATTCCAAAATAGCCTTCTCAACAAATCATTTTTTTTTTCCAAATGGTTTCTGAGGGTCCCAATTTAACTAAAAAAAAAAAGTATGTTCTTATTTGAAAACATGCTTTAAGATAAACATGGAGATTAACATATCTCTAGAGCCAAAAAGTAGAATGCTTTTCCCATAGTAAATTCAGATTTGGTCATTTGCATGTCATTGGCATGTGTGTATAGCAACTTAATTGTGCATCTCTTTTGACATCCATGAACATAAGAATATAAACTAAGAGGGAAAAACACCTACAATTGCATCTAAACCCAGTATTCAGGGCCAATAATAGAGACAGGCTTTCTGTTGGATTTAAAGCACTAAGTCAAAAGGAGGAAGAAGAGGAATAAGCATTGACATAGCACTTGTTAGGTACTGGGCATTGTGCTAAGATATTTATAAATATCTCATCCTCTATATGAGGTAGCCAGGTACCCACCATTAAATTCCTCACCATTGGCTCTTTCAGATATAGTAAATCTACATGGTACTGCTTCATTTATGCATGGAAATTGTATACTAGAGTAATGAAAAAGAATGCGAAATTCCACAAAGGCTCAATAGGACTCCTTCACCCATGACTGACTATTCTGTTTAACTGGGAGGTGAAATAAGGGGTGCGAGGAGATGGCCACTTTCATTTTAAAAACAATCATGTTTTTTCTTTTGTATTTTATCCCAAAATATAAGCAGTTCATTGGGAGAAATATAATGGGATGTGATAAGTTTGTTATAGATGCAGGGATTAAATCGAACTTTATATGGATTAAATAAAGAAACTCTTGGTGGTGATGACACCCTGACTCCTATTTTCTGAAGGCAGAGACCCACATACACATCTTCTAAGTGTAATACTTTTACACTAAAAGAAACTCGGTATATCATGGTAGCCAAACTTCCAGAGAACACATATCCAGTTCCAGAGCAAAAATCTGGGTAGACCTTTCCAGGGTACATGTCAAAAGGCATATACCATTTGTTCTTGCTATTCCTTATAGGGGAATATTTTCTCATAGGAAAGCCAGTGAAATAAAGCTCTGAGGCTGATATTGTAGCTAGTAGCTTTTGGATCAGGTATTCAGTGTTAACAAACATATCGGAATCTGTTTTCATGACAAAGTGTGCATTAGGACAATAAGATGCAACCCATTTCATGCCCATCAAGACCTTAAGGGTCAGGTTATGATAAGTGTCTTGAAAGTCCTGTTGAATGATGTCCCGATACATCATGCTTTCTTTCCTTATTGCTTCAGTAGAGCCTTGCTTCTGGACACCTAGCATAAATAAACGAACCACAGAAAATCCTGGCACCAGACTTTCATTTCCCCAAGTTTTCCTGATGTTATCCCTTCTTAACTTTTCACTCTCTGTGGTACATATTAAAAACACCAAGAATGGAGCAGTCTTTTTACATTTGTCTTCCTCTGGGATTAGAAATGTGTATGGCACAGGGTCCTTGTGCATTTCCTTATTTTTTGGAGTTGTTAGGTTGACCTTTAAATGAGAAGGTGTGGGTTGTAGCCTGGGGGTTGTAATGTTGTGAAGGTGTTTTTCTCCTGGGGTTTCATAGGGTGAGGATGTTCCTTGAAATGGAATCTTCTCTGAATTGAAAATTAGTTGCTTTGTTGCTATGATTGATGTTTTAGCTTCTTGAGGTGTGAAAAGGAAATAACTTATCCCTAAGCAAATAACAGCAGTCAGAAGACATAATTTCCTAGAGGGCCAAGAACATATTAGGAATGTTTTCTCATGAGCCATGTTTCATAATTTCCAAATGTTCTTTGCCTCACTATGTTTCATCAAAGGGACAGCAGCTGGCTCTCACTTGCTATTTCTTCCTTCTTAGGGAAGATGACTGGCATTTTATGAGTTTTTGTTAATGTTTTGTAGAGAATTTTTTACCTGAGGAATAAAGCAAAACTGTGAGAAGTGGCATAATAAAGATATTAAAGAATATCACATATCAGTTTATTGTTCAATTATCCTACTGATTTAAATTTAGACAGAACATTTGTTTCCTAAAATAGTACATTACATATTATAATTATAATGAAAAAACTAAAATAGTACATTATATATTATATATTTATATGTATGCACAAACATATTTATATGTGTATATTTGTATATTTTATGTATTTATCAGTTGGATATGCTTAATATAAAATCTTAAAAAATTATTAATGATAGATCTGCTCTATTTCCCAAATAACCTGAAGATGGTTGCTAGTTGAAACACACTTTAAAATATTGTGGTAATAAGAAAAAAGTATTTATACAGAGTACATTAAGGAATGCACTTATCATAAATTATTAAATTTTCTTAACAAAAATCATGTGAGAAAGATGCTATTATTATACCTATTTTACAGATGAGGAAATAAAGTAGTAAGTGTAGACTAAGGATCTAGCTGGGGACTTAGGAAATGTGTGGGTGGATCTACCAGGAGCAAGTAATAAAACCTTGCAACCAAAGAAGTTATTAGGAGAAAATTCATATCTCTAAACACTATTATTTATGGAAAAGAGAAAGAACAACTTAAAAATCACAATACTAGTTAAATGAATACTACTTAAATGAATGAATTGGAAACACAATTAAAAACATTAGACAACCAATAAATCTAAATTAAATACCTAAATATAAATACAGAAAATTAAAGACTAAATTAACAAATTTTGAAATAAAAGTTAAATTAATGAATAAAATAGGAGCTGTTTTAGATTAAAATGACAATACAATATAGAGTAACCATAATATAATTTGATTAAAAAGAAGAAAAAAGCAAACATAAATAAGAAAAATAAAATAAGGATTTGCAACAAATAAAAAAAAGAATTAAAATATTATCAGAAACTCTTTTGCCCAACTATGTGACAAAAATCCAATAATTTAAATGAAATAAATAAATAATTTAAAATGTAAAAAATTCAAATCAATAAAACAAAAAATAGAGAATTTAATCAATTTAATTTCTGAGAAATAAATAGAACAAGTAATAAATTAACTTGAATAGAAAAAATATCTCCAGAAATAGATGGACTTACAAGTGAATCTATCAAATATTCAAAGAACAATTAATTCAATATTAAATAAATTGTTTGTAAAAACTGCTAAAGAAATAATCCTAAATTTCTGTGACATAGATATCATCTTGACAAATAAACAAGGAACAGTCAAAATAGAAAAAGCAAACTACAAACTAATATAGCTAATGAATATAAATGGCAAATAATCTAAATAAAATATTAGCAGAGAGATTGAAAACATATTAAAATTATATGCTATTACTATATTGATTTATAACAAGAATCCAGGATTAGTTTAATAATCTACATACCGAATTAACAATCCTAATACAAAATCAACAGAAAAAAATAATGATTTTATCAACAGAGGTAAAACATATTTTTAACAAAATACTTCTATTTCTCTATGGACTTTTCCTTAAAATGATAAGTAATATATATCTAAAACCAATATCTACTTTTATTTATAATGGAAATAAACTAGAATCCTTTCCAAGAAATTCAAGAATGAAATAAGTATGTCCATTTTTGCCACTTCTATTTGACGTTGACTAGAAATAGTGTCATAATAACAGAAGGGCAGAGAGAATAGTCTGTATTAATGTACAATGATAAAAGTCAAGAGCAGAAGGGGGATGAAGAATTTATCAGGACAAACCAAAGAATCAACGTGGCTTTAATTTAACAATTTAACTTTAATGCTAAGACAGTCAAGCTAAAGAATCAAGAAGCAAGCTAAAGATAATATAATCCAAGATAAACCAGAGCAATGGCTGAATATAATACTGATTCATTTATTGGATATCTCAGTGGCACATCATTTTATGGCAGGTCACGTCATTCATATTTGTTAATTCTTCCTTACAAAACAAACACTATCCAATGTGGTGACCCACATATATTTTCTAACAAATCACTGAACCAAGCATTTGAAGGGACTTCATCATTAATCTAGTCGATCAATCATTTCATCAATAAGAAATTATTAAACACTTCTTTTATTCCAGGCATTGGAATAAAGTGCTAAGCACTGGAGATACAAAGAAAATGCAAAAGCAGTTCCTGCCCTCAAGGAACTTATATTCTAAAGGGAGAGAAGGCATGCATAAAAAATAGGCTCATACAAGATACATATAGATACATGCTTAGAGAAGATGACGGGAAAGCTAGGGGCCCAAGAGAGGCTTTCTACAAAAGATAACATTTGAATGGATGCTTACAGAAGGAAATTGAGGGTTCTAAGAGGCAGAAGTGATGAAAAAGAACAGTACAGTAATGGGGAATAACCAGGGCAAAGGTAAGGAGGTAGTAGATAAAATATTATGTATGACAAAAGAAAGTGGTCCAGTATAGCTGGATGGTAGAGCATGGGAAGTAGTAGAATAGAAACTTTGAAATCATCTGACATTTTCTACTCTAAATCCAGTGATTAAGTTCTATCTTGCAATAGCTTCTTAAGGAAGTTATTTCTTGCTGACAGGAAGAATGAAAGGTTCCTAAAGGCAACAGATATAAAGCTTTAATGGGAGACAGCACCAGATCTGCAGCCATGACCAATCCAGAGCCTAGTCAGCCATTTCTGAACCATAGCAACAGATAGGGCAAAGCTAGTACTTGATCAGCTCAGTGCCTAGGAAACACATATCATAGGCACAGCTTGAGTTACATTAGGAGAAAGGGCCAAGGAAGCACTTTGAAAGCAACATATCTGGGGCTTTACAGACATTATAAAGCAATAGAGTAATAACATATTTTTATTTGTTTTGAATATCTCTGCTAATATTTTATTTAGTTTATTTGCCATTTATAGTCATTAACTATATTGGTTTCTAGTTTGCTTTTTCTATTTTGATTGTCCCTTGTTTATTTGTCACAGAATCTGTGTCACAGAATTTAGAAGGATCCATTCTTTAACATATCTGCTACCAGTAAAAATTGACATCTGATTTGAACTTGTCAGTATCACAGCAAGGGATATAAGCAGCTCCAGATTTAAAATTGTGCAAAATGGAGAAGAAAAGAAAAGAAAAGAGATCAAAGACAAAGCCTAGATTGAATAACTAGGAGATTGGAACCAAACTCAGGAATTCCTGCATGATGTAGGGTTTTATCTTAGCCAGCACATCCAAGTAGGACTTGCCCACAAAATCCAAGAATATAGAACAAGAATTTGACACATGCACAAAACCTCAATTTAGTAAGTCAGGCTGAAAATATGTGAACACAATAAAAAATTTAATAAATACTATGGTTTAAAGGAAGCACAAGAAGTAAACCCATAAGAGAATAACTCAAAAATAAGTTCAATAAGATCTTCAGAGGGAAAAAAATGACCTGGCCACAAGTATTACAAAAGTAGCAGGAGGGGATGAACTTTAAAGATGTAGAAGATTTCTAGCTACTCTTGATGAAAAGATCAGAACTGAGTAAATACTTTGAAATGCAAACACAAGAGTCAAGAGAACATAGAAAAGAAATTAGAAAAGGAATCTGAAGGGACTATATGATAGTGTTTATATTCTTTCTAATGGGGAAAAAAAACAAGTGTTCCCCCAAACTCTAATTTCTTCAAAGGTCATAGATGGCATAAATAAGACAGAAGGCCTGGGGTAAGTTTTATTATATTTTAAAGATCTTACAAAATGGGAATTTGAATGGAATATCTCAATGAAGAAAGAAGCAGGGAAGGAGTAGGAATTAACTATAATTGGCGTGCATAAGAAGACTATACAAGCATGAAAGAAGGGTGGAGGGAGCAGGCTACCTATGAACCTCGCTCTCACATAAGAATGATTTCTGCACACAGAGTTTAGTGTAGAAAAATATTAGACTAAACAAGGAAAATTATGGGTATGAGGAGAGTGTGTACTACACCCATCAATTCACCCTATCAATTTGCTTAACACTCTAGTTCTTCCACTTAACTTTTCTTATTTATTTGTGTTATCTTTTCAAATAACTTCTTGTCCTTGAGTCTACCTCTTTAGGTTCCATTCCCCAATTATCCTTGACCATCCTCCATCTTTTCATATCCTCTTTAATTGTCTCTTAGTCTTCTTCTCTTAAAATACAAAAGTAGCATCTGAATCAATATCTAGGCCTGAATGTATTCACTTTCAAATGTTCTTCAGTTTATTCAAAATTTTTACCAAATTTCTTCTCCTCAAACTTAGTCTCTCACATATCTTGCTACTCTAAACCTCTCCAAGCCAGTTACACAATTTTCTTGTCCTTCTTATTAGGCTTAAGCCCTTCTCTCTTTTCCCATTCCTTCTGCCATAATCTTTTCCATTAGAAGATAAAAGTAGAATTTTCTATTATGTCCACTCATCGATCACTTGACAAGGATGCTACATTGGTTGCATCAATCATTCAATAAATGATTTAAAATTGTGATTATACATGACTATTTTGTTGTTGTTGTTCAGTCATCCAGTCACGTCTGACTCTTTGTGACCCCATGCATCATAACATGCCAGACCCTTCTATCCTCCACTATCTTTTGAAGTCTGTCCAAATTCTTATTCATTGTTTCCATATCTATCCATCTCATCCTCTGGCATTCTCATCTTCTTCTGCCTTCACTCTTTTTTTTTTTTAAGCAATTGGGGGTAAGTGACTTGCCTAGGGTCAAATAGCTAGTAAGTATCATGTGTCTGAGACTGAATTTGAACTCAGGTCTTCCTGACCCCAGGGTTGGTGCTCTAATCCACTATACCACTTAGCTGCCCCTTCTGCCTTCAATCTTTCCCAAGACCAGGGGATTTTTCAATGAGTCCTATCTAATCATTATGTGGCCAAAGTATTTAAGTTTCAGCTTTAGTAATTGTCCTTCAAATGTATAGTTTGAATTAACTTCTTTAAGTGTTACTGATTCAATCTCCTCGCTATCCAAGGAACTCTCAGAAGTTTTCTCTGGCACAACAATTCAAAAACATTTATTCTGTGGTGCACAGTTTTCCTTTAGTACACCTACAGTCATACATTGCTACTGAAAAACAAAAACAAAAACAACAACATAGCTTTGACTCTAGGGACCTTTGTTGGCAAGGTGTTATCTCTGCTTTTTAGGTTGCCGTCCAGATTTTCCATAGCTTTGCTTCTAAGGAGTAATCATCTTTCAATTTCATGGCTGCAGTCTCCATCTGCAGTGGTGTTTAAATCCAAGAATATAAAATCCGATACTGTTTCCATTTTTTCTTCTTCAATTATCTAGAAAGTGATGGGACCAGTTGCCATGATCTTTCTGATCTTTTTTGATGTTAAACTTCAAGCTAACTTTTATACTCAACTTTTTCACCTTCATCAAGAGGCTTCTTAATTCCTCTTCACTTTTTGCCATCAGAGTGGTATCATCTGTATATCTGAGACTGTTGATATTTCTCCTTGCAACCTGAATTCCAGCCTTTGATTCAGCCAGCCTGAAATGTTGTATTGTGTAATCTGCATATAAGTCAAATAAATAAGGTGACAATGCATAGCCTTGTTCTACCCCTTTTCCAATCTTAAACTAATCAACTATTCCGTGTTCATTTCTAATTTCTACTTCTTGGCCCACACACAGATTGTTCAGGAGACAAGTAAGATTATCTGGTAATCCCATCTCTTTAAGGACTTGCCACATTTTGTTGTGATCCACACATTCAAAGGCTTTAGTGTAGTCAATGAAGCAGAAGTAGATGTTTTTCTGGAACTCCCTTGCTTTCTCTATAATCCAGTGAATGTTGGCAACGTGGTCTCTAGTTCTGCTTCTTTGAAAACCAATCTGTTCTTCTGCTAATTCTTGGTTCACATAATGCTGACACCTAGTTTACAGAATCTTAAGTATAACCTTGTTGGTATATAAAATGCTAGGTTGGAGGAGATGAAATAGAATGGCATAATTTGAACAAGTAGAGGTGTGAGTCTTGGTAAGGGGTAAAGCTACTTCAACATGTGAAACATCGGTGAAGGAGGAGATAGTGGCAGAAGGCTTATGAATGATGGGAGATAAAGGAAGAAGAGGGAGCTCATAGTACATAGCCTCATTTTTTTCTGTAAAAATGTCAAGATTTCATCTTAGATGGTTGGTGGGAGGAGAAGACGTGATAGGTTTGAAGTGGGATGAAAATTTTGAAAGAGTGGCTATGGAGAGTGCGCTAGTAAGTTGATAAGAGAGGTATAGCAAGATTGTCTTGAAACAGTGTCAAGTTGAAATTGTATAAAAATATAGAGGATCTCATCATCACACTTGTATAATTTTCTCTATCTTTGTTCAGCAGCCTCTGTGTGTGTGTGTGTGTGTGTGCGTGTGTGTGTATGTGTGCATGCAAAGGTGGTGAATAGTGGGAATGATTGAAAACTGAAGCTTAGCAGGAGATGATTAGTGATATGATAAGGGGGCTAGGGATTCAAGAGAGAAGAACAATACAGAGTTGAATTGTTTTGCCAAAGGGTCAAGATGGGGAAAAGAGAAGAGATAGATAATATTGGGGAGATGACCAGGGAATGAATTGAGTGGTTAAGGGATTGAAAGTCATAGTAAGGATGAAGGGTAGAGTTTTGTCAAGGAAGACAGCGGGAAATATGAAAAGTCAACATATTGTGGTTAGATAAGGAGATTTGAGAATCTTTGAACTTCAAGATATTACAACTTGGGTTACAGTAAGATCAAAATTATAACCATCTTTGTGTGTAGCTAGAGTGGGGTCAAGGAGTAGCTCATGGGATGAGAACACATTGAGGAACTGAGAGTTTGGGGAGTTTAGGGAAGTCAATTTGTATATTGAAGTCTTCTAGTAGTAAGGCAGGAATTGAGGGGGAGAATAATTGTGAGTAATGTACCAAACTCATTGAAGAAAGGAAAAGAGGGAGTCACCTTGGGATCTGCAGACAACACTGTAGATAGGAATAGCATGAACCTTAAAGAAAGAGAGGTTATTGAGTGATAGACATAGGAGAAGACCCTGAAGTGGCAAGTGAGAGCAAGAAATATTCCTGTTGTCTTGGCTCAACCTATGAGCAAAGGGAATGAGTAAAGGTGCAGCCAGGACTGGAAAAGCTAGTCAGGGAGGCTATGTGGTCTGAGGGGAACCAGGTTTCATTAATAGCTAGCAGATGAAAGTGATGGGAAAGGAAAAGTTTTGGAATGGGGGGAAATTTCTTGTCTATGTAACAGGCATTCTAGAACACAATGTTTGGCAAATGGTATATGCTTTAATAGATGCTTATTGAGCTAAAGGCAAACTTGTTGGAGAATTAACACCAATAAGCCATTCAAAGAGTACTTCAAATCAACATCTGACTTGGGGTCTAGATGAAACATGTATCTTATCTGTCATTTGCTCCTGTTTGGATGAGTGAATTTATGTCTTTGATTTCAACTTTAGAGGAAGTATCTTGATACTGTGTGGCACAGGTTGGGTGGCAGGGGAGAAAGTACACAGAGCTTCCCCTCCTCCTTTTTAATTAATGTTGTAGAAAAAAAAAAGTTTCTGTTACTTTATGCATTACTAGTTTATTTGATACTTTTCTGGGAAATCCTCTTTTCTCGCATGGTCTGAGACAATTCTCTTTGTTATTTGTCTTCCCTTCCAATCACTTCTTTCATATTCTTTTCAAGCAATACTCCTCATTAGTATCAAGTATTTTCAAAGGCTTCTTCTTTCCTTGACCTATTATTAAGTTCTTCTAATTTCCACATGTGGATTTAATGAGCCCTCCCTCAACCCACTACCACTATGGAAAATTTAGAAATATCTAGGTTTTGCGTAAAAAAAAAGCTATCAGGAAGAGCCTGTCTGTATGACTTTAGAGCAACTGGTTGAAGAGGGTAATTCTGTCCATTAGCGGGTTATTTTGTCACACAATCTAAATAAGAGATTTATCTTTCCATCATACCTGACCTAAATTATTGAATTGACAAGGGAATGTAAATGAGACAGCCACAGATTTTTATCTTGTTTGACCTAAACCAATTTGTTTTGTGAGTAAGTTGGCAGGTTATAATTGTAAATGCTGTTCAAGGAAACCCCAAAGTCTTTAATTATTGTTCTCTAAATGCTAGCAGTTTAAACTTCTGATGCATTTCACAAAGTTTACAAAGGAAACTTGGAAGAGCTGAATGAGAAAAAAATTGTGCCTGCACTCCAAAGTTAACATGTGAGCAAGTGTGGCTACTTTCTATACTTCACTTCACATTATCTTGAAACTATAGTTTTAGTGGGAACTGTTGACTGTGAATTCTTAGCAATTTATATTCTTGTCAGACCTAAAGAGATCAGGAAACTACTCATATTGTTTGTGTTTTTCCTTTTAAATTTATAAGAATACTTACATTAAGAATCTACACAATAATAATTTCAATGCCATAGCTACTTGCAGGGGCCCTGCTAACATTACAGTTTCCTTCAAAGTACATCTAAGGTAGTATCTTCTACAAAAAGACTTTTTGGGATCCTCTTCTTTCCTCCGACCTTGCCTTGTTCATGCTTTCCCTTCTACAAATAATTACCTTGTATGCACTTTACTCTGGATGTAATTATCTGAGTACATACTTTTAACCTTGATGCCAAATAGTAGAATATAATTTCTTTAAGTACAAGGACTGCTTAATATTTGTCTTTGTAGTCCCCAAGTGTAGTATAGTGTCTGGGACATAGCAGGTTTGGGACACATTCTTGCTGAACTGAATTGAATCCCTCATGGAAAAACAACATTTACTAATCCTATAAGAAATATGACCACTGGGCAGACTTCAATGTTAGTGATGGTGCTGACAACTGCTCCCTTCCTGGTGCTATTTATACTATTTACTGAAATATTTGTCTTCAAAGTTGGCATTCCAATGAATCCAATAAGTAAAGTTCTATTGTATAAAGTGTGTATTGTTGGATACATAGCAACATAATCTTTGAGGAAATAGCAAAAAAAAAAACAAACAAACAAGATGAACAAACAAAAAACACCTGATACACCTGCATGGAGGACTTCTGGGATCATATTTGGTCATGTTTATTGCTGAATTATGTTGGAGTCTTCAATATTCTATATAGTAAAGGAGTCTTTCAGATACATCTTCAGATTTTTATTTTCAGATACATTTATGTGTTAGGAAAATGACCTCTTATTTTATTTTCAGATGCTTATTCATCTTATATTAATCATGATGAATCAATTCAGTGTCATTTCATAGGAATAACAAATATTTTGAACATAAGAAAGAGTAGTGCAGACCATACAGAAAATGGCCAAAATTTGCTTGGTGAACTGAATGATTGAACTAATGTGGAGAGACAACAAGCTCTTCGAGGGAGGACTAAATATTTTTTCTGATTGTTCATATCTGGAAATGTCAAGTTTAGCTACACATATCCAATAGTAGTCAAGAAATGTTTGTGAAAACATGATTAAATTATAGTATTGTGTTAATGAAAAAGTTTAGTCCTGAGTCCTGATCTGAGTACTACTTCTAATACCACTCTAAGGACCTTAATTATGTCACTTCACATCTCTGTTGGATATCCTTGAGGGAAGGAATTGTTTCCTTTTTATCTTTGTAGCCTAGCTCTTAGTGCCGCACCTTGATTGCTAATAAATACAAATAGGCACTTAATATTTATTGAACTGTATTATTCTAACTTCATTTTACAGATGAGGGAGTCATTAAGGTTAAGGGACTTTTATAAGGTCATAAATGGTGCAAACCCAAGGCCTCTGACTCTGAACCCATTATTCTTTCCATCTTTCGTTTATTATTTCTGTCCCAAGTAGCTAGGTGGTATAGTAGATAGAGTGCCAGGCTTAGGGTCAGGAAGACCTGAGTTTAAATCCTTTTTCTAATGCTAACTAGGTGTGTGACCCTAGACAAATCATGTAACCTCTCTCCTTTTCATTTTCCTTCTCTATAAAAAGGAGACCATAAAAGGACATAGCTACCAGAGTTGTTGTGAGGATCAAATATGGTAATATTTGTAAAGAGTTTTGAAAACCTGAAATCACAATATAAATGTAACTAGGGTTCTGCTACATGTTCAGAGTGTTCAACTTACTCAGCTGAAGCAACTTCTCAACATGGAGTTGCTGAGAAGCCCACTTGCAGGAGAGGAATGACAATGTGTAAGGAAAAGTGCCTTGCAGAGATTGTAAATGGTTGTATGCTGTTAATTATATGGATTTAAGGAGCCTATTTGTATTGTCTATGTGACCAGAACACTGGTGGGTGTGTGTGTGTGTGTGTGTGTGTGTGTGTGTGTGTGTTTATGTGTGTGTGTGGGTGTGGGTGTGTGTGGGCGTGGGTGTGTGTAGGGATGGTGTCTTCAAAACATTCTGAGTCAGCTTCAACTTCATTTGATTACTTTTTCACTCAAGGTATTTGGTAAAAAACAAAGCAATAGTATAAGGGGAGGGTACTTCTCCATCAGTCTTTGTGGCCTCTAGAAACAGGGCTTTGTCTTCAGTCTCTACATGTATTCTCTTCTGCTTTATATAAAGGAATTGGATTCTCCAACTTTGGGAGTTCACAAGTAGTAGAGGGTGTCTAGGTATCCTACCATTCCAGTGCCCAGGTTTGTAAACAAAGTAGTAGCACTGATGCCTCAAGGAGCTATAAGGGAAATTTGGAAGATGGAACTAGTGTAGTTGAAAGTGAGATGAGGACTCCTCCAGCAGTCATGTTGTATCTAGATATGAATATGGTAGAATTAATGATCTGTAAGAACTGAGCTTGATGTTGCTCTGCCATTACAGTCCTGTCTGACTTGTAATATCATTTTGGAGTTTCTTGGCAAAGACACTGGAGTAGCTTTGCCATTTCCTTTTCCAGTTCATTTTTTACAGATGAAGAACTGAGACAAACAGGATTAAGTGACTTACCCAGGGTCACACAGCTAGTAAGTGTTATGTGTCTGATTGAACTCAGGTCCTCCTGAATCCAGGGTTGGTGCTCTATCCACTGCACTACCTAGCTGTCCCCATTCAGACTTTGGAAGAGTGAGCCAGAGGACAGAATTCTCACTCCATAAATATTTATTTTTCTTATACCCTTTGCCCTCATCCTTCTCACACCCTCTGCTATCTCAACCATTTGACCTGGGTGGAAGCCTTGGCTATTTTTTTCTTCAGAAAAAGACTCAACTCTGCCACGTCATTTATACTTAAATAATGTCTGTAGGCTATACTGTATCCACCCATACCCCATTCCCTCAAAATATAAAAGACTGAGGCCCAGAAAGAACCTTCCAAGGTCATACAGTTAATAAATCATGAAGCTGAAATTCAAAATCTGCTCCTGTAACTCCAAGTTCATTGCTGCTTCCAGAGAACCATGTTTCCTCTTATACATGACAGCTATCATGTCCCCTAAAGACTCCAGGGTAAATATGGAGAGTAATTTGATCCTTGGGTCAATGAGATGAATAATTTGCTTTTTATTTTCACAATTTGAAATTGCTTTCCAGAATAATCAGAACAGACCAAAGTTGTGTTAATAATATTTTAATGTTCTTGTTTTCCTATAGCCCCTCTGCTATAAGATTATGGACTCATTTTGGGGCATGAATGCCAAGTGAAAACTTTTAGGTATTAAAGTTTTCCAGAAGTAACTCAATAGGATTTTACCTTGCTTGGTGGGAGGTCTGTCTTCTTATCATCTGTAATTAGCTGTAATTGTCCCATATTTGGCACTTATTTTCATTCTTTTGAAGTATGGGGATTGAAGAGGTTTGTAGAATATTCTATCATACTGCTGGTCAAAATGACTAAGCTATTTTTGTCAGTCACTATCATTAACTTGATTTCCTTCATCTGAAGCCCTGGGGTTATATATGGCACTTCATAATCTGATATTCAATTAGTTATCAAATTTTGTCAATCATTCCTCTCTAAAACTTAACGTTTCCCTAATGAGTTTTCTTTCCTACCAATATCCCAATGCTGCTGCTCTTATCTAGGCCCTCATTACCACCCTTTATTAGCTTACTAAAACGTGCTGTTATATTTTCTAAAAAAGTTTCTAGCTCTTTATCTATGATCCCATGACATTTCTACAGTATTCTAATAATCTTTCTTATTCCTACATTGTTCTCTCAGCAATCCATTCTTCATAATACTGTCATATTAATCATTACTAGGTAGATCATATGGTGTATAGAATGGTGGACTTGGAGTCAGGAAGACCTGAGTTCAAATCCAGCCCTAGAGGCCTACTAGCTTTGTAATACTGGGCAACTTCTCTGTGCTTCAGTTTCCTCATCTTTAACATGGAGATACCAGCTACTTCCCATGTTGTTATGAGGATCATATGGAATAATATTTGCAAAGTATTTTGCAAACCTTAAAGCACAATATAAGTGATAGATATTATTGTTATACAAATATACACATATATATGTATCTAACATATACAAATGCATTTATGTAATACCACTACTACTACTACTAATAACATTTATGTAATGCTGTGTGCTAGGAATTATGCTAGTGCTTTACAATTACCATGTCATTTGATCCTCACAACAACTCTGGGAGATAGGTACTATTATTAACCCCAATAACAGATGAAGAAACTGAGGCAAACAGCAGTTAAGTGACTTGCCCAGGGTCACAGAGATCTTCATAACTCTAGGCTTGGTGCTCTATGGGCCACCTAGCTGATACATACACACACACGCACACACACACACACACACACACACACATATACACACTCTATCTGTGTATGTATACATGTACAGATATATACACATAAGCATGTGTTCATATATACATAAGTATGTAAATATACAGATACTTTGGTGTGTGGATGTGATATATCTATACACACATGTATATACATTAAGTATATAATATACATACACAGAGGTTCACTTTTGCCTTCTCAGGAAAGTACTTTTGATACAAAGCCTTTCACAAATTTATGATACTCCATTTCTAGCCTTATATTATGTCCTACTTTGCACTCTTAAGCAAAGAACCCCCATTTCTTGAAGATATACTACTCTTTCCTCCTCCCTGCTTTTACACACATTATTTCTATGCCTCAAGATCCACTTTCTCTCTCTTCATTTTTTAAATGTAAAGCCATCTTTAAAAGTGCAACTTAAAATTTCTCTCTCCCATGAAGCCACAGTAATGTTAGTAGCATTCCTTCTGAGTTATCATGTAATCTTGTATTTTATAGAAATCAGTTTTGCAGTCACCCAACACACATCAGACTATAAGCTTCTTGAGGACAAAGACCATTTCTTAGGTAAACTCTCTTCCACAATGGCTGACAAGTATTTTTCGCACAATACACATTTAATGCATTTTTATTTATAAAGAAATTGGGCCTTTCTGAGCTCCGGCCCCGCAACTGGCATCATGGCTAAATGTACCAAGAAGGTTGGAATTGTTGGTAAATATGGAACACGTTATGGTGCATCCCTCAGAAAAATGGTGAAGAAATTGAAATTAGCCAGCATGCCAAGTATACCTGCTCCTTCTGTGCCAAGACCAAAATGAAGAGACGGGCTGTGGGTATCTGGCATTGTGGATCCTGTATGAAGACAATAGCTGGTGGTGCATGGACCTACAATACCATCTCTGCAGTCACAGTCAAATCTGCCATCAGAAGACTGAAGGAATTGAAAGACCAGTAAAATCTTCTTATCAAATATCTGTGGCCCATAGTCCAACAATAAATGGGTTAATTTATGGAGTAGAAAAAAAGAAACTGGGGGGAAAGAGTGTTTTCAAAGCAAACTGATTTTGAAAAGAAGGGAAATTGTTAGTCTAAGATTAAAAGCCTTTGGTTCCAAGCTTCAAATTCATGAGAAATATGCTAATTAAAATGATTGCCAGATTTGCTAAAGTACCACATATTACATGAACACATATACAATTATTTTCCTTTCTGTTTCAGCTGTGCATGAAAGAAATAAAACTACATTTATTCATACATATTCAGTTATTAGGTCAATTTATTGAAATCTTACTCTATCTACACACTTTTAAGTTTGTGATGTAAAAAAGTCAAGAGCTGGGCATCAAAAGCAGAGTTGGAAATAATGGAACAATAAAGGAAGAAGATGGTGTAGGAATAAAGAAGACAAAATGAAAAGAGAGATGGAGGGAGGGAGAAAGAAGTGGAGTGGAAAAAGAAGACATAGAGAAGTGGGAAAGCAGGGAAATATGATTTAAGAGTGAGAAGGTGGGGAGGAGCATAGGTACAGTTGCTGAATTTTCTAAACTCCGAAATAGAACATGTGACCTGACCAACTGTATTCTTTTTACAAAGTCTTTTAAAAAGTGTAACTTCTTTTCTTGAAACCAATATTATCCTCAAACATGTAAGATGTATGGTTGCATTAGGCATAAAAGATGAATGAGAAAAAAAGGGGGAACAATGTTCTATAGCATTTGCCTTTATTGACCAATGTTATAGGTTCATAGATTTAGAATAAAAAAGGATTTTAGAGGTTCAACTCCTTCAAAGAAATTCCAACCAAGAGAGATTAATTACCTCACCCAAGGTCTTACAGAATAAATATTTGAAAACAAGTTCTCTGATTTCAAAAAAAGTATTCTCTCCACCCCACTGTATGCACCATGTAGTCTCCTCTAAAGTACTCAAAGTTAGCCTACATATAAAAGATGGGCTAGGCCAGGGAAGTATCCCTCATGTATACCTAGAGGTTTAAAAAAAAAACAGGTGGTGGGGAGGAGGACTGAAGAAGGGCAAGTTCCATTCTAGGTTGCAAATAAGTAAACACTGTTACTCTTTAAGAACATAAGGAACTAGTCTCATGGCTAATGTTGATTGTTTAATAGGTGTCAAGTAGCCTGGGAGTGGTGAAGGAACAAGGGCTTATAGAGAGGCTATATTATGATGAATTAAACTTAAGTGTTAAAGTGCCTAAGAGCCTGAATGTTAAAGGCTTTGGATTTTATAGGGAGGCAAGGAGGGAGGGAGGGAAGGAGAGAGAGAGAGAGAGAGAGAGAGAAAGAGAGACAGAGAGATGATATAGAAGCAATGAGTTGGTATAAAAAATGCAAAGAGTGAATAAAATATTACTGAATGAAGGGGAAGATTTTTGACTAGTAATAGCTAGGCTACAGAGAAAAAGTGAAAAGTGTTAGGGCAAGTGCACACTTGGCCAGTCTAGCATTTACCATAGATAAACGTCTGAGCTGGAGGCAGCTAGGTGGCTGAATAGATTGAACACTGGACTTGGAATTAGGAAGTCCTGCGTAAAAATCCAGTCTCAGACACTTATTAGCCATGTGACCCTGGGCAAGTCTCTGTGCCTCAGTTTGCCCTTCTGGAAATTGGGGTTAGTAATAGCACCTACTTCTAAGGGTTGTTGTGAGAATGAAATTAGATAATATTTGTAAAGTGCTTTGTAAACCTTAAGGCTCTATCTAAATGCTAATTATTAATGTCATGATCATTACTAATAGTAGTGTTAATAAAAGTCTGTATGTGGGTGAATGGGAAGGGTGATGTAGTGTATTGGATTTTCATCCCCTTCTCTCTTATGTGAGCAGAAGAAGGTGTCATAGTGTCTCTAATATATGCCTTCTCATTTCCTTTGATAAAGTTGCCTCCCTAGTGCAACTAGGGAGTTTCATTACGTCTTGACCAGATTCTTGTTATAACCTACTGGTAGGTCTCCTTTTTAAAATCTTTCCTCACTCCAGTCCATTCTCCACTCAGTCAACTAAGTGATCTTCCTTAAAGTGCAGATCTTATCATGTCATCTTCTTATTCTCATCCTCCTTTACTCAATAAACTCCCCTACTACCCCTAGGACCAAATATAAAATCCTGTTTGCATCACTACCTTTTCAGTTTTCTTGGGCTTTACATCCCTTCACATATTCTCCAATCTAGCCATACAGGCCTAATTGCTGTCACATGTGAGATTCCATCTCCTTACTCTGCCTTTTTCTCTGGCTGCCCATAATGACTGAAATGTTGTCCCTCTTCATGTCCCCCTGCTTTTTTTCAAGACTTAGCCCACATTCTGCTTTCTATGATGCCTTTCTTGGGTCCATTCCTCTCCTTGCCTCCCACTCCCAGTTTCTTTTCCTCTAGGATTACTTTTTATTTACTTTCTTTGTATACAACTGATTGCTTATTGTCTCAGTTTCTTTCCCAGTTTCTTTCTCTCTAGGATTACTTTTTATTTACACTCTTTGTATACAATTGATTGCTTATTGTTTCACCATTAGACAGTGAACTCTTTGAGAGCTGGGATGATCGTTTGCCATTGTGCTTAGTACAGTGATAGGCACACAGTAGGCTATTTAAAATGCTTATTGATTAACTGATTGTAAGGAATGACTTGTTGGGTAGGTGGGTGGGTGTGGAAGAAGATACCCTGAGAAATGAAAGTGATATAAAAACTAATGACATCAATTGAATTTTCAAATAAGTAAAAAAAAATCTTTACTAAAACTATTTTTATTTTTTAATTTTTTTTTATAAAAGAAGCTTTGTTTCTTAAAAAGTCACTGTTGGCTATTAATGTTATTATTTGAGAATACTGAGGTCAAAGTACAAATTTGATTCTGAGTTACCATCCCACCCTTTAAAAAACTAAAGTTTACCATTGAAGGGTATTGTCTCTGCTTTAAATCAAAATATGATAAAATCTTTTGTTTAAAGAGTAAGATTTGGCCAGAAGGAAAGAAGTACAATGACACTTTGATGAACACATCTTCATGGAAGAAAATTGTATTAGCTAAATTGTCTGGAGTCTTGGAGGGATTGGGAAAAGTCCTGATCTCAGGTCTGGGTTATATGCAAAGAGGATAGGAACAACGCTATCTCAGAAACCAAGTTTGTATGGGTAGGGTAGGATTTGAGTTTGATTGGACTCATTTAACCTGTTCACCTAGCAGTGAGAGGGTTTCTGTATGGTCTCTGGTTGCACAAAGGGGTCCATTCTGAGAAACATGGGAATAGGGCCCAGTCAGCCAAGAAAGCTATTTGAACTCTGAATGGAAGATAAGGAAAGGAAACAGTTGCCTGATAAGTTCAAAGAAAATATTTAAACCATTTTGCCTATAAATACTACCTACCTCATCTTTCTTTCTTTCTTTTCTTTCTTTCTTTTCTTTCTTTTCTTTCTTTCTTTCTTTCTTTCTTTCTTTCTTTCTTTCTTTCTTTCTCTCTCTCTCTTTCTTATTTTTTTTTTGAAGAGAGGGTGTACTTTGCTAACTTCAGCATTCTATGTATATGTGAGTTTTTCTTATTAGCAATTAAATTAAATAATTCAACAAGCATTTATCAAGTTCCTATCATGTGCCAGGCATTGTGGTTGATTCTAGGAATACAAAACCAAAATGGTCCCTGCCTTTGAGGAACATACAAGAATGTTGTTGCTGTCTTTATTACTGTTACAAAGTAAACAACTGCAGCAGGAAAATTATTTAGATAAAGACTCTGTGGTGCAGTGCATAGAATGCTGGGCGGCCTGGAGTCAGGAAGACTCAACATCATGAGTTTAAATTGGGTCTCAGACACTAGCTGTGTGAACTCTGGGCAAGTCACTTAATCCTGTTTTCCTCCATTCATCATCTGTAAAATGATCTGGAAAAGGAAATGGCAAAAAACACCAGTATCTATGCCAAGAACACCCCAAATGGGGTCATGGAGAGTTGGACACATCTGAAAAAAAAGGTCCCTTAACAACAATAATTTGTTAGACTAGATTCTTCTGCTAATGACTTGACTCCTTGGGCATCCATTCAGATCTATGCCACCTTCTGAAATTTAAATGTGTATATGTGTATGATGTATTGGGGGAAAACTAATATGTGAACAAATAAACAAGTACAAAATTCACACAAAATAAATGCAAAATAATTTTGATGTGAGTGAGCAATAACAATTGGAGGACTCAGGAAAGGTCTCTTGAAAAAAGAAACACATTCAGGGCAACTTTTACTATTATCCCCTTTTTTCCTTCTCTTGTTATACTCCATGCATTTCTTCTAGATGCCTTAGATACCCTAGATACCCTATTGCCCCTTTATTGCTTCTCCAATTTCTTTCATGTCTCTAGATATCCAGTGCTGGTCATTGAGAATATTTACTCTTCATTTCTGTATTCCCTTTTTCTCCATTATTTCTTCTATTTTATGACTTCAGTACAAATCTCTTCTGGCATGACAGTTAATTAATTTGATTAGACAATTGTATTAAAAGAATGGAGGGTAGAAAGCACCTTTTCAATTAGAGTAGCCTACTGAGGTAATGATCAGGCTCTGGTTATTCTAATAGAGAGGGATGATTTCAATTATGGGAATTCCCAACTTAGTTGGAGGAAAAGTTGGGAAAATGGCAGGTCAATGGAAGACAAATTTGGGAAAATAAAGCTTTACGGTGACCTTCTGATAATTTCTCAGAGGAATCTTCATTTACACATCATCCAAAGTAGAATTTATGTGTTGCTAGCAATGTGACTATGTATTTTTGGAAGATTCTTCACACTTTAATTCCTATGACATGATAAGGCTATTAGGCCTTCATATAGCATTATTGTCTTCCTATACATCAAATTTAAAGGTTCGGGATAAATCTTAAGAAGCTAATGATTGATATTTCTGGAACCATTTTACTTTCCCTTAGTAACTCATTGGAACTGGAAGCTACAGATTTATAATAATCTTACTTTTGAAACAAGGATCATAAGAACTAAGAGATGGAAGAGATCTTAGATCTAGTTCAATGGTTCTTAACTTAGGACCTATGAAATTAGATGGATAGTTAGAAAGATAGATGATAGATAATAGACTGATGTATAATAGAGAGACAGAAAAATAGATGCTAGATGATTGATGATAGATTGACAGATAAATTAGATTATAGGATACATAGCTAGCTAGCTAGCCAGCTGGAATGAATAACTGTATTTCAATAATATTGGTTTCAGTGGGTTAAGAAATCTTGACATAGTCCAATGCCCTCATTTGCAGATAGGGGTGTGGACTGAGTCTGAGAGGTTAAATGACTAGGAGAAGGGAAGGAACTACTAGTAAAGGGGACCAGGTGGATCTCCTGCAGAAGGCAGGATTTGAGTGCTGAAGGAAATCAGAAAAACTTTGAAGTAGAGATGAATTCTTACCCAAAATCTTAAGTCTTAACACTCATCAAATACAAGGTTTTTATATTTATTTGCTGCTGTAAGTTATATGTCTACTATGCTCCATTGATATAACTTTCTATTTCTTAACCAGTACCAGACAGTTTTAAGAATCATTGTCTTATAATATAAATATCTGGTACTGCTAAACCTCTTTCTTTTACATTTTTTTCATTAGTTCCTTTGATATTCTTGACTTTTTGTTCTTCCAAATGAATTTCATTATTTTTTCTAATTCAGTAAAATATTTTTGGTAATTTATTTGGGATGGTGTTGAATATATAAATTTGTTTACGTAAAATTGCCATTTTTTTATATTGCCCTGCCTATCCATGAAAAATATTTCTTCAGTCATTTAAATCTGATTATATTTGTAAAAAGTTTATATACATTTATACACATATATACACATACACATATATAAACATACATGTACATATACATACATTATATGTAATTTTGTTTAAATAGTTCCCGGGCTTGTTTTGGCAGGTGCACTCCCAGGTATTTTATACCGTCTAGAGTTATTTTAAATGGGATATCTTTTACTATCTCTTTCTGCAGCAATTTATTAATTGTTTCAACTAATTTTTTAGTTCAGTCTTTGGGATTTTCCAAGCATATCATTATATCACCTGCAAAAAGAGATAGTTTTATTACCTTATTCCCTATTCTGATTCCTTCTATTTCTTGTTCTTCTCTTATTACTATTGCTAGAATTTCTAGTACAATATAGAATAATATTATGTTACTGAAATGCTTGTTTTATTACATAAATTAAAATTAAAATTTTTTAAAAGAAGTCGAGGTGAAAAGCGGGAGCAATGCTGCTATGAGAAACAGCTAGCCAGTGAGAAGATCTTTATCTTCCCAGACTATAATCCTGATATTTTTGCCAAAAGGCAATAGCTTTCTTAACTTAACTCATTTTCTTGCTCCTCTCTTTTCTCTTATCTCATTATGTCTTTCTTTTCTGAGATATGATGATGGGAGTTTTCCATCAAAAAAGACGTGTGGCTGTCCAAAAGAAGAGTGAACTTTCATTTTGATTCCCATACTCTTTTTAATGTCTGATGTTTTGTTGTCCTTTTTGAGCTAAAGTCTTTAGTTACTTCATTAATGCAAGTGAAACCATGTTAACTGATAATCTACCACACAATCTCAGATTTGTGACTCATAGCTTATGTGCTGGAAGGGATCCACACTATAAAAACATGTTCTCAAATTCAAGAATTTAACACCAGGAAATGTTTCTACTTTAACTGTCATTCTCTTACAGTACATAATACATAAACACAGGAATCATTTACTAAGGCAAATAATCAGTGTCTATTTCATTAAAAAATGTGTGCATTTTTGTGTGTATACACATATGACATGTAAATTTTTGGTGTATTAGGAATATCTTCATTCAATTATAGGTAGAAAAAATATGGTCTTAATTCAAATATAATTAAAAAAGATAAAAGCAGGTCAAGATTCCTGCACTTCTTTTCTCTTTCTCTACCACAGATAATCATTTGCACTGACTTTAAGTGAAAGATTAGTCATTTCAGTAAGTCAATGTACTTTTAACAACCATGTTTACTCACTTTGGAGAAAGGAGAAAGTTTTGTGATGCAAATGAGAAATCTACAAAATGATATATTGGAATGTTATGCTTTCTAAGGCAGGTAAGAACATTTCCAGAAAGAGCAAGTTTCAAATTTATTCCCTATTGGAATGACTTCTGTGAGAATAGAAATATTTTCCCAAACAGCCTATTAATGAATAACAGAAAGACTTTGCTTTTCTCACTGACAAAAAGTTTTATTTTGCAATATTTCATATTTGAAAGAGACCAGTAGGCATTTTTCTCCACTAATAACTATATCCCAAATTAACGACACTTGTGTGAATGTTTACTAATCTATATGTATATATGTAAATATAATATAGATAGCATATATAATGTGTACCTCCATTGTCTTTATTTTACTTCTTTGGCTAAGCATTTGGGAAAACAGTAAACCTGTCATTGCACTTCACCATTTAGTTATAAACTTTCTGTACTCTACTTTTGCAAACTTCAGTAGAACTTATTGATTTAATCTAAATAAATGGTTACATCATATTGTAAGCTTAACATTTTACAAAATTGAATAAAAAGATCAAAGATTCTTAAAATATATTTAGAAGCAGTAAATATCTTACTATTCTTTGTTTTCCCTTAATTAATGAGTAAAATTTAAGAAAGTAAGAGAAAAAAAGTAATAAGTCTAGAACAAAAAAAAGAGGTTTGTAACTTCCATGTACAAAACTCTCTCAGCAGTCTAATATACAAAATAATAAATAATATAAATGCATGACATTAAAATAGTATTTTAGTTTAACAATGACTATATTTACTATAATGCCAACTCTGTATTCTCAATGGAATATCTGCCCACATATCTATTAAAATACCCCTGGAAAAACTACAGAAATCAGTTTTGAAGAAGAGATTATCCTTACCTGAGTAGTTCTCTGAGATGATTTAAAAATGACTAAGGTTAGCGTAGGTCTTTTGTTTTCACCCAAGTAAATCTCTAGTTGTCACTAACAGTGATATGTCAGTATAGTTCTTTTTTTTTCTGGCAGGATAGGGTGTGTCTTTGAACACTTGTTATAAAACTTAAGAATATAATACCCAAAGAATTGCCATATAATTTCTAGGGCATGAGTCTTTAGTTAATACCTTCCATTTCAAAATAAATAGTCACAACTTAAATATATTTATGAAATTAATTTCTGAGGAGAATTCAGAATAATTTTAAAACTCAGCTTTAATTCAATTTTTAAAGATTATATATTTCATCTCCACTCATCTTTTTAAACAATTGGTTTTAGAAGAAATGTAATTAAACTATAAACATGTCTGGGTAAATGATAAGTATCTTATCTCAGGTTCAGGTAAAATGTAATAATAATAAAACCCTGACAACAACAATGGTTATGTTCTCAGTTAAATAGAACAACCTGATGGAGGGTGAAATTATGAAGGAAGTGAGATGAACATTAAAAAAAAAGAGACTTTCCTGGAAGCTAGTGGGTTCCTGACCACTAGAATTCTCTTAGTAAATTAAAAAAGCAACTACAGCAACTGGAATGAGGACTCTTAAAATCTGAGGAACTTTAAAATGCGATGTTATCAGTTTCTCTTATCCATTTCAATTCCTTTATGTGGTGGTAAATGCCATTCCAAATGAGTGATTAAGTGATAAACAAGGCTGCCACACTGGGGGTGGGGAGTAGGGAAGGAAACTCTGGTCCTTAAAACTGGTCACTATAGTAAAAATGCACCTTGCCCGGTTATAGTACAGATAAAGAAATGTGGATTTTGATTTATCAATATGAGGTTAAAGTGAGCCATGTCACTGAACAGACCTTACTTTGCACTAGTGGAGTAACTGAGTTTAGGTCTCACAGATAACTCACAGCTCAGAAGAGCTAATATCAGAAGTGACTTCTGTTCAGGTCCAGGAAGAGACCTCAGAGTTTGTGCTGCTACATGCTTCTTGGGGAACAGACTAGAGGAAGTAAATATCTTTAACTTTGCTAATTGGAAGAGCTCACTGGAAAAAGAGAGTTTTTGCCTTTACTTATTTTTTTTTTTTTTTGCATTTCTACATGAGATGGAAACCTTTTATAAGCCTAACCAGGAGAGTAGAACTAGAAAAATTCTGCAGATGCCAGGCTTAGGTTTTCTGCTTTTGCTAATGCTGACCAAGGTAGAGAAGAACTGGAAAACCTCTGCAGATCTCAGGTTTAGAGTTTTTGGCTTCATTGAGAGAGTGTAATACTACCTTTCCAGTGCAGAAAAGGAGCAAACTGAGTGGAACATACAGGTAAGAAATAATTCACCCAGCAGGAGAGAGGTGGGGCCCACATTAGGAGAGGAGGCTCAGATAAACCAGCAGAGGAGTGCCTCCTTTCATCAACGTTATTGAACAGAGACAAAAGATCTCAGGGTTTACAATCCAGATATGTTAGTTACTGTCCTCATGAGAACCCTATTAATTTTTTTTGTTATGTAGGTCTGAGTCCACTGTCCCCTATTGGACATCATGTGCATTGGTAAGAGAGTGTGCCCCAGGCATATGGATGAGAAGCTACACAGTTGTGGTTGCTGCTGTTGCTTCGCCCTTTGTTGAATAAGTATTTTCATGACCTAATTTAAAGAGTTTTTGGTCACATGACCAGCAATATATAGGACTGAATGTTTTCTACAATCCCAAATAATCTCTCTCTCTCACTCTAGAAGAAGAAGAAGGAAAAGGAAGAGGAGGAGAAGGAGGAGGAGAAGGAGAAGGTGGAGGAGGAGAAAGAGGAGAAGGAGGAGGAGAAGAAGAGGAGAAGGAGAAGGAGGAGGAGGAAGAGGAAGAAGAAAAGGAGGAGGAGGAAGAAGAAAAGGAAGAGGAGGAGGTGAAAGAAGAGGAAGAAGGAAGGAGAAGTAGGATTTATGCACAAGAATTAGAGCAATTACAACAGTCTCCACAGGACAGGAAATCAAGAGTCCAACAAGATAGTAGGTTTGTAAATTGAAAGTGAAGAGAGCAATTGTTTAACAACCTTCCTTCTCCAATCATCCTCCACATTCCAATTGGGTATCAGATTGATTCAGAAATCTTCCTACTGCTCCAATTCCTTCCATTATATCAACATTTTGTTGCAATAAATGACTATGTCAGTCACCTGTGGAGGAGAGAGGTACAAAAGGGGAGGGTCTCACTCTATTTATAATGGTCTACACAGATTAGGGAAGCTTAAAGAAACAGAGCAGATGCCTACCAAACCTACTCTTTCCTGGACTCAGCCAAAAACAAACAAAATAAACAAACAAAACCCAGCAGACACTGACTCAGTCCAGTCAGAGAACTAAAAATGAAAACAACTGGAGAAGAGGGCCAGGGTACTTGGCAGCACTAGGTCTAAATGAAAGGGGATGGATGTTCAGTTGGGACAAGTCTTGTTTCTTCAGAAGTTATTTAGGGTAAGGATCATGGCTAGTGAAAAATGAATTCCTCAATGTGGGAGTAAGTTGAGACAATTTGAGGCAAACTCACCTGGGTAAAATTGGTGGTAAATCTACCATCAAAGAGGAAAGTGTCAGAAAGTAAGCCACTCCTCTCCCCTCCCCCCAAGTTTATTTAGGTAGGGATCAAAACCAGTGAAAAGTGAATTCCCTAATGTGGGAGAAAGCTGAGATATATGAGTGGAATGGATGATGATGATGATGATGATAATCATGATGATGATTTAAATCTACCTAGGTAAACCTGGGAGTGGCCTAAAAGAATGAGTAAGAAAGTAAATGACAGAAGAATATAAGGGAAACAGCCTAAAATCATCTAAACTATCAGGAGGAAGAAAACTCAGTTAAGAACACAGAACATAAGCAGATAAATCAATAGGAAAGATAATAAAATCAGAAAGGAAGATGAGTAATAAAATTTCTAAAAGACTGCAAATATCTCAAGAGAAATATTACAAAAAAAAGACAATTGGAGCAATACTTGATGAGACATAGAAGCCTGCAGATTCACAGGAATCACAACAATAACATTGAGAGAAATATTTAACTAAGAACAAATGTTAGAATTCATAGTCTGCACAGCATAATAATTAGCAGGATAGAAAAATTTGAATCTATAATGGTAAGTCTATCCAAAGAAGCAAAAAAGAAAACATTAGCAATACAAATAGACTGAAGTGAAGAACAATCTGGAAGAAGAGAAATGATAATATTAAACATATAATCTCTATATAAGCAAAACATTCATCGTTAAGACAGGCAATGGAGAGATAGCAGCCCAGCCTCCCAGATGGTAACAAGTCAAAAAAATCTAAATACCATAATGGAAGAAATAATACAAGAAAACTGTCCAGAACTTCTGAGCAAACTTCTCAATGCAGAAAACAAAACAATTGAAAAAATCCATAGGTCACATTGAAAAAACAAAATAAAATTACAACAAACTATGCTTCAAACTCGAATGACACAATGATAAAACTTCACAATTATAATGACAAATTATGCCAATCATTGGGAGAAAGACCTTCAAAAATAAACTATAAGGAAGTGAAATGACACAAGACAATTCTGTACCTGCAAGAAACTCCAGAAGGGAATAGAATAATATATTTTTAAAAAAAGCAAATGAGCTCAAGATTCAACCCAAGGTGGCATATCTAGCAAACCTGAGCCTAACCATCAATGAAAAAAGTTAGAAAGCCAACAAATAAGCCTAATTAAATACAAAAGAGGAGATAACAAAAATTAGAGGGGCAATGGATAGATTGGAAACTCCAAAGTCTACAAAAGTCATAAAATTAAAATGTTTCTTTAAAAAGAATAATCAAACTTCAGCTAATATGATTAAAAAAGAAATAAAATAAACAAGTAGTAAATAAACAAGGTGAAATTACAAAAAAAAATCTTTGAAGAAAATAAATTAATTGTTATGCCTTATAGTTTTATTTTAACAGAACTGAGAACCCAAAAGAAAAGACTTACTTTTAAAAATATAAAATGACAAATAAATAGAAGCTCTAGATTGAGCTCTTAAATAGCAGCTGGGATCTTTTAGGAACAATTACTTAAGAAAAAAACCTCCTTATTTGATGCTAACTTCTTGGAAAACTGGAAAGCAGTCTGGGAGAATTTTGGCTTGCACCAACATATTGTACTGTAATCTACAAAAAATTCAAAGTGGATATGTAATCTGAATATTGAAAAATCATACCATTGAAGAAAGAATTAGAAGAGAAGCAAAACATATACTCTTCATATAAAAGGGTAGGGGATCTCTTCTTAACTGAATGAGATGAAGGCAATTATGAAAGTTAAAATAATTCATTTTGACTGTATGAAACAGAAGCTTTTTGAAACAAGTTGAAAATAATTACAAATTATTAACAACTATATGAAAGAATGCTCTAAATCATTATTAATAAGAAAAATTCACATTAAAAGAACCCTGAAAAACCTCCCACCCAAAAATTGACAACATGAAAATGATTAGACTAGTCATTGTTGGAAGAGTTATGGAAAGATAGATACACTATTGCCTTGTTGGTGGAGCTGTGAATTAATACATTCATTTTAGAAAGCAATTTGGAATTTTACAAATAAAATGCCTACAATTTCAAAATCCTCTAATTTCAAATCCCATTACTGTTCATAAACAGCACCGATGTCTTTGATAAAGAAAAAGTCTGTATGTACACCAAGATATTTGTAGCAGCACTTCTTGTCATATCAAAGCCCTGGGAACAAAAAAGGATACCTATTGTTGTTTGTCCTTCATACTGAAAGAGGACCAAAATCACATCATGATGTCTGGTTGATGATGTCTTTTGACTTGCACACAAATTGGATTTTAGTGGGCAGAATTGCAAGAAGTCTTCAGTTTCATTCTCTCTTCCAGAGCCATGGGACCCCGGTGTCAAGACAACAGTCAAGATGATTAGCTATGGCTCTGGATGCAGTGGATGACCTTGGTGTCTCTGATGTCTGATCAAACTCTAATTGCTCCACAGCACCTGCTTCAGCCACCTTCATGGTTGTTGGAACAAATTGTTCTCATCTGACCTTTTAGCCCAGGGAAAGTCTTCAAATGCTTAGGGTAGATACTTCCTCACCCCTCAACTCATGGATGGCCTTGAGGCCCATCGGTTACCCTCCAGTTGGATTAGTCCATCAACCTAGATTGTTTTTACCAAGGTGTGGCTGTTGTGATACTACAGCTTCTTGGCAGCTGAGGCCTGGGTGGCAGATACACACCCAAGGTGGATAAGCAGCCTCAAAAAGAGCTCAGCAAGTCCTCATACCAGATATGCTGGTCCCCCCTGAATATTCCACACACCCCATATGTATGTCTTTTAATTGGAGTATGAATGTAATAAAATATTATTGTGCTGTAAGAAAGATGAATCTACTGAATATAGAGAAACTGGTTAAAATACACATAAACTGATGAAAATGAACTAAGCAGAGCCAAGAAAATATTGTACAAAAATACAGTGTAAATTGAAAGAACGAGCACAAAGCAATATAGAATTAATGTTGCAAAATCACAAAACATGAGTCTGTTAAAATTATATCTTGTTACCTTCCCCCCTACTAGTAAGTATACTAAGTAAGTTTCCAAGTAGCCAATATAAAGTAACAATAGCAGGAATAAAGGTTGCCAAAAGAAACACCGTTCCAAATATCAAAGGAGCATAATTAGCAACCTGTAATATATATTAATCAAAAATCATATCCTGGTAATATGTGCTGAATGAGGGAAAACCATTTAGATTTTGCTGTCAGGGCCTTTTGGTTCTATGATATGTAAATCTCAGATAAATTCCAGACATCTTCAGTCAGACCAGAACACCAAATGGTACAGATAATTTTGAGATGACATGGACATGTTAACTTTGAGTTTTGTTGACAACTTTGAGATGATCCAGATATGTTAATGAACTAACCCCAAGGTGGCAGGGATAAGAGTTAAGACTCCTATTGCCCAAGCATCTTTCCATCTTCCATCTGATGGAGTCTGAGTCCATACTTCTGAATGTTACCAATTCTAATCCACGGTTACGTGAAACGATTCTCTGTGCTTCTCCTCCAACCCTCATTCTCTTCCCTAGGGCTGCCACCCTTCCCTAGCCCCTACACCATCTGTGTCTAGATTCAGTTCCTTTCTGATGCTTGTCTTTGAACTTTTTGTGTTGTTTCCCCCTACATTCTCTGCACCTTATTAAAGTTTGATTGCCGTCTCACTTCCCCCTGGTACTGTGGTCTTTCTTGGTGAGTACTCAAAAAACCAGATGTACCTGCCTTATGCATAATGTCATTAATTAGCAATTCAATGAGCTAGGCCCCAAAGAAGAGATATGAGTAGACAGACCTGTGCCCCTCTCCAATTCCACTTGCAGATGTGGAATATTGCATACATTGTCACATTTCTAAAAGTTCTACTCTTGAGATGGCTTGATTTTTAATTCCAAGTACGGAATTAATTTTAATTCCAAGTATGGCCACTGTCATCTACTAATAATCATTTCCTCCTTCCTTTTTCTTGCTTGTCCAGTTCATGGATGTTCTTAAAATCTTTCCATGCCAATGTTATGCTTTTAAATTACAAATGTAAAATCTCATCCATTGTTGAGCTATGAAAATTTTATGTTTGATTTCCCTCAATCTAAAAGTAATTCATGTTTTTTTTTTGCTTCAAATTTGCAGATTCTTCAAGGCTGAGAGGTACAGTTTCCAAAATGGATAAGTCAGGATTCAAAAAAGATCTTAACAAGATTATACTGAGTTGGGTCTAATAAGGTGATTTTTTTTTTTTTGACAGGAGGGGAGGGAAGTTAGCTCTTGGTTGGATCTCTGATTTCACTGGGGTATGGAATATTTGGTGAAGAATTCCATGTAAATGATGTTGCATTTTATAGTCTTCAAGAGTTGCTCAGAACACTGAGAAATTAAATGATTTAGCCATGGTTACACGTCCAGTATGTGCCAAAACTTCTCAACTCTGAAGGCAATTCCCCATCTTATCCAACACCGCCTCTGAAGATGATATTTTAATAGGCAGAAATTTAATTCTCATTCTGGGGTTCAAAAACCAACTTCTTTACAATAGGATGGGTGGGAGCTAATTCATGTCTCCCAACACCATCTAACATTTTAAAAAATCTTATTAAAGGGAAAAAGTTAATTTCAAATGTTAAAGAAGGGGAAAAACATGTCTACCAAATTACCTTTGAAATTAAATGAAAAAAAAATAGATTTGGTTACCATCCTATTAGGTTTACAACAGGACCTTTACATAATAATTGTTTACAAAGGTATTTATAAACAATTTGGCTCAAATTCTTTTGTTCAGCTGAATATTTAGGAAGTAGTAATTGGGGGAAAGACACAAAATAGTTCGTCAATGCTTATATCACATACATTTACTTGATAGCAAAGACTCCTCCCCTTTTCACTAAGAATGAACATAGTTTTATCACATAAGTTTTATTAAAACAATTGATTCTCTATTTTCTCAACTTATTCTATCTCTTTGCCAATGTTGTGCTTTTTCTCTATTTGCACACAGGATGTTAGAGATTCAAGGTATCTCAGAGACCCTCTAAATCCCACCCCCTAATTTTACAGATTTAGGAATTGAAGCCCAGGAATCTTGGGAATTAGAGCAGAAGGGAAAATTAGAGATCTTCTAGTACACCCTTTCTCTCAAGGGATGTAGACTTCTTGAAATAAAAAGCACATTGGTTAATTATTATGGGGCTTTTGGTTTGGGAAAAGATTACTGGAGTCTTTAATTCCCCTCCTTATAAGATGAAAATTCTGTAAGTGACTTGGAAAGGTTTGGACTAATGAAGTTTGTCAGAAGTTGAATTTAGTGAGAAGGAATTTAGCAGAATTTATGACAGATCAAGGACAATTTGAAGGAGAACATTTTCAGATTGAGAAACTTGTTGGTATTTTACTTCTGGGTTAAAAGAGAAGCAGGATGAAGTTCATATTTTATTTACAGTGACTATACAAGGTGTGCGTGCTAATAAACTGACTAGTTTTACTGACTGCCTTGGAACATCAGAATCCAGAGAATATGCACTTTTTTGTTTTGTTTTGTTTGTTTGTTTGTTTGTTTTTGTTTATATGGTTAATTAAACAAATTTTTTGAGTGATTATGGATCTTACGTAGGAGACACTACAGTGCTTATGGTCTTGATGCCATCAATGCACTGTCACCAAAAAAAAAAGCATCTGGAGGACCTCACAATCTATAGGGAATATCTCTCCCATTTGGACTCTGGCCAGGGAGAGTCTTGCCCCTTTGTTATGCATTGATTTCTCTATGTTGTCTTTAACTTTTCTCTGTCTGTCAATACTTCTTCTCAGTTTACATGTCTGACCTTATTAAAAATTCAAAAGCCCTACACATTGCTTTTATCATTTCCTTTTTCTTTATTCAGTGCTAGTCCTTCTACTATTCTATTCTTTTTGCCTTAAACCTTTCACCTTCAATAGATTGAAGTGGAAAACAGGAAGAATTTGAGTTGTAAGAATTGTTCCACCTCAACAAAAGAGAAGCCTTTATTGTTTCCATACTCTAAAAGGGATGATTGCCTAGGGCAGAACTAGTAAGTTACTTTCAAGTGGTAGATGAAGGCCTGTTCATTCTATCTAAAAAGAATATATATATATATTTTTTGCCTATCATGGGGTGTTGACAGTTCAGTCTGAGTCATTGCCATCTTAGAACAGAAAAGAGGCCACTATCAAGCTTGAAATAGGAACAAGTCAGATTATTTGCAAGGTTTTACAGAATACCAGCTCATTAGGTCATAGGATTCTAGGGGTTCATAGATTTTTTTTTCTTCTTGTGAATTATTCTCACCATTCCAAAGACAGGATGAGGATGTGAAACTCGCAGTGTGTAGGAGGAAGCGAAATTCTTGAGTGCACAAGAACCAGACTAGGATGTGAATGAGAAGTGTTTAACAAAATAAATTAAAATACTTTATAACATATAGAGTGCTAATTTGTAATTTTTGAGATCAATATGTAGCCTGATGGGATCCATTTCTATCTGAGTTTGAATCCTCTGTGATAGAGAACCACCTTCAGTCAGCTCCTTGCTCAGGAAGACTTGCGTTGTAAAGTATGCAGAATGTGGCTTAATTCAGTTCAATTCAATTCAAAAAGCATTTATTAAACACCCCTTATGTACAAGGTATGGTATAGGGTACTGTGGAAGCAAAGTCAAAGTTCTAATCCTCAAAGAATTCACTGTCTGTTAGGAGAAAACACTTGAGTATACATATAAATAAATGAAATTCATTCAACAGTACCATTTTTATCCAATAATTACTTAAAGAAGTTTGGGGGTAGATTTGCATAAATTACCTAAGGCTTCCCAGTAGTAAATTTATGAGTCAGTGGTGTAAACAGGGTAGGAAGGATAATGGGATAGTAATTAGGAGTAACTACTGGTGCTTTTTCTGTCTGCTAAATACCAGAGTCACACCTGGCCATTGTAACAGAAGAACTTTGCTCTCTGTTACAACTTTACTGCTGTTCCTAAAACTAGAAGATACAAACACGTTGACCTACTGATGTGCCTAGGTTATTTCACCTTTTTTCCTCTTAACTTTAACAGCTAGTTGTGCAAATAAGAAGAGTGAAGGCAAATAGGGGGTGAATCGGAGGAGCCACTGTTGATTCCTGGCTTTGCTTTAATGACAATTGCCTTTAAAAGACTATTTGCAGAGGTTTATACTGTTGAGGTTTAGAGTGGGAATAGATGGTTCAGGCATGAAAGAATTCACTTAGACCTTCTCTGTAACCATTGGGAGCTTTATTGACTCAAAAGCAGCAGGCTAGCTCTGGAAAGAGAACTAGCAACTTACAGAGAGATAGGGGTCTGTTTTATCTTACAAGATAAGGGGAGGGGTCGTCATGACACAGGATGAGGAAGATGGATGGCAGGATAGGGGACTCAGGATAAGGAAGATGGGAAATTTTATGACTCAGGATGAGGGAGATAAGGAAGTTTTATGGTTCAGGATAAGGGGGAAGTTTTATGGCATCTCAAGATAAGGGAAAGCGACTCTAGGATGCCCTCAAGTCCAAGAGGGGCCTCACAAGGTGCTGGAAAAACAACCCTTAATTAAAATTTGTTTCTTTTAAAAGCTTTTAGCTTTTAGGACACTGTATGTCTTCTGCTTCAATAACACATAAAGTAGATAAAGCAGGCATGAAATAGTATAGTCACTCTGCAGTTTCCCATAAATGTGATTCAACTTCAATTTGTATGTGAGACTGAACTTTAATTGATGAATTTTCTAAGCAATCTTGTAATCTTATGAGTTGCCTATAATGTTGAATGTTAAAAAGCAAACTTAAAATTCATTCATTTTTATGACTTATTTTTATATGTCTAAAAGACAAGAATATAAGATATATAAACAGAAATGTTCTCATACTTTTTACTCATATTTCATACAGCATTAATAAACATATATGAATTAGGGATTCAATAAATTCTGGTTGAAATTGGTACCAAGTGGGGCATTGACATATCCTGGCACTGTTGGTAGGAACCTCAATGACATACTTTCAGTATTTGCAAACCTTTGGATATGGGCATATACTGTGACTGTGTCTTAACTTGGGCAAAATTCTGATGGGATAGTAAACATTGTGACCATTTCAATATAAAAACAAACAAAAAAAAATTAAGGGTATGCAATAGGAAAATGCCTGTAAAAAGTTTATTTTTAAAAATAAATAATAATAGTCTTACGGTAATAATAGTAACTTGTACTTATATAACATTGCTTACTTGTTTCTTTTATTATTATTTTTTTAATATTGAGTCTCCCTATCTTGCCCACATTGAAAATGCAAGGTTTACTCACAGGTCTGATCCCACCACTGATTGACAAGACAGCTTTGACCTGCTCTTTTTCTTAACTGGGCCGGTTCACTCCTCCTTATGAAACTATTCACTTCCCAGGGACTTACCATATTCCTGCAACATTTAGTATGGGCACCTGAATGCCATAATCCATTGCAGCTCAGAACTGCTATGCTCAAGAGGGCCATCAGTCTTAGTCTCTCCAGTAACAGGGATGACAGATATAAGTCACTATATCCTGCTCACTTTATAATTTTGGCTCTTCTCTCTCTCTGATAACAGCACCACAAGCATCATAGTCACTTAGACTTACGGCACTGGACTCACCCTTGATTCTTTTCTAACCCAAATTCCATACATCCAGTTTCTGTCTTTTGTTTTATTTTTTCACAGTACATCTTGATCAGCCCTATTTCCTGATGAAAGCAGTCTATTTCACCCTTAATCTCTTTCAGTTCACCAATTTTAATTTGATGAGCATGTATTAAGTACTTACTATGAGCACAACGCTATGAAAAACAGCACTTATCCCCAGGGGACTTAAGATTCTGCATCACTTTTAGATTAGGTTATTTTTAAAAATATTTTTTAAATTATTATTTATTTTATTTTTAATTTATGGAATGAAATGAGAATTTCCATAACAGCATAATTTTAAAAAAGATGATTGCAGATGAAACTGCAAATCTACTATGTACAACTTACTATTCCTTTTAAATATATAATAAAGTTATCATGTAAATTTCTTTTTCTTCCTCCTTCCCCCTGCCCTAAAGATGGCTACCATATAGACTAGAACATTTTAATAGATTCCCAGACCATTTTCTTGATTCCATGTGATTTGTCTCTAATCCAACTTCCATAGAAGTGTTCAGTAATATTTCTAATGCTATATAATGATCAAATGATTATTTTATTTAAAAAAAAAAACTATAGGGTTACCTTGTTACTAATAGAAAAAATCTAACTCAGGCATTCAAGGCCCTCTAAAATCCAGTTCTTGCCCTACCCTCCCTAATCTCAACCTCTCTGTCTTAGGCTTCTCATCTCTAAAATTGGAAATAACCTATAGTACTAAACTTACAGGATTGTTGCAAACTTGAAATGAGTACACATACATGTATGTATGCATATGTATATATGCATATGTGCGTATTCATTTCAACTGAGTTTATGAGGGAAATAATTTCTGTGACAGTAATTTTAACTGACAGCCAGAATCAGAGAACCTCATCCTAATTCGAAAATTACTTGTCTCCTCTGAAGAGTTAAACAGAAGCTGAAGGTAGTAGTTTCATCTGAAACTAATCATAATATTATAACAAAAAACAATGCAATACCATGTGTCAGAGCCTAAATAGGGACTTTTGGACTAAGCAGGAATGATGGGAGGGCACACCTATCTGTAAACTAGTGTGGAAAATGTGGTTGGAAATGTTGCTTCCGTACATCACTCATAAAGGTGTGCATGCCTATGTGATAGCACACTCTAGAGCATTGGAGTCAGTTTAAACTGGGAGAGAATGAAAGAAATAGCTAGTTTTCATTTCCACGAAAGTCAATTTAAGTACTTGTAGGTGCAATAGAATTCTTTGATGAGGAAATGGAGATTCACTATTTAATTGACCTATTCAAAGATAAATGACTAGAACAGGGATAGGGAATCTGCAGCTTCCAGGCCGCATGTGGCCCTCTAGGTCCTCAAGTGTGACCCTTTGATTGAATCCAAACTTCACAGATTCCAAATCCCCTTAATAAAAAGATTTGTTCTATAAAACTTGGACTCAGTTAAAAGGCTTCATCCAAGGACCTAAAAAGCCACATAAGGCCTCAGGGTTACCTCACCCCTGGACTAGAAATTCTTAGAATTAAGGATCAAAACTCAGTTCATCTTATTCTAAGTTCAGGGCTCTGTTTACTATGTCCCATACTAATATGAACATGAACAATTTAGGAATCATAATCAAGGTAGTAGAAACTCTGGAGAATGGGGCTAAAGATAGTCCAGCATCCTGACTATGTAGTAAGACAGACAGGCAGCCCATTTTGGAAGAGGAGGGACAAAAATAGTCACTAAGGCATTAATTGTACTGTTTTGTCTATTACCAAGATCTCATTTTTTAGATAAAATAAGTACAGCTCGGGCTTCTACATGTCTGGTTTTGATATGCAATCAGCCTTGATGGGCTGTTGAGCATGTCCAGTTCTTCTAAAATCAAACCCTCTACATCTCCTATAACCTGGGTGGGAGTAGCTTCCTTTGATTGGCTGCCTGAATCATTAAAACTGTTAAGATCAAGTACTTTGTCCATTATGAACATCATAAACTGAACCTGTGAGAGGGGAAGGAAAAACCTTTTTAGTTACCCACACTCTGAGAAATGGGCTAGGGGTATTTGTTTCTGTTCTGTGTTGTTTCTTCCCTTCAGTTTCAGGTGTCGGGGGTGTAAGAAATTTAGAATAATGAGACTGCTGCTGTCTAGAGAATGTTTTTATTGTTCTTTTTGCATTTAAGCAGACCTGTGCTGCTTGTCTTTTGTGAAAGCAAAATACTCTACAATTTCTTAGGGTGATTATGCAAATACAAATGCAAAAAGTACCTGTACTCTACGCTCCTTCTTTAACCGTGCTTACTTTGCTTCTTTTCCTGATGAATGAATTTCTAACTCCATTTGGTTTGCCTTGGCAGTATAACAGGGATTCATTGGGAAATTGCAGGTGCCCTTTGAGATAAGGGACTTGGAGAAAATTGACTGGACCTCTATGGGGAATCACTTGTAGTAGAATGACCTCTGGAGAATTTTAGTGTTTCCTGTCTATGTAGAAACGGACATTTTATTTTTGGTGTACCCTGTGTAGAAAGGACACTTTTTGTGCAGACCCCGGCTGGATGGACTTATGCACTGAGGAAAACATTGAAAGAGTTTCCATTCAGGACAATTTCATCATTTGAGAAAGGGGCAATGCCAAGTTGACCCCAGGTCCCAGATCTCTTTAAGAAGGTGCCTTTGTACCTTGGAAAGGTCAGTGTAGAACAGGTTTCTATCTAAGATGGAAGCCAGTTTTCTTTGTTTTTACTCTTTCTTTTGCTTGTAGGTTGAGAAAACTTGTGCTACTGAGAAGGACTCTATGGTTTTGAGACTTTGCTATGTTTTGAGACTTTACTATATGGTACTAGAGAAGCAAGAGAAAGCACATTGCTTATATCTTCTCAGAAGACATAGATAATTGTTCTAAATTTAGCACAAAAACTGTATGGAAAACCAATGCACACTCCTGGTAAATTACAAATGAGAAATGTGTAGCCAAGGTTTCTCTTAGCATGCCCAATTCTAGCACAGAGCAGGCATTGAAGGGCCTGTGAACATGCTCATTTTGTCTAACATATTGCCCACTTTGTCCTCTTCCACATACAAAGGTGTAGCCTCCTTTAATTGTCTGTCTACATCTTTAAAACTGGTTAGAGGAAGCCCTTTACTCTTTTCTATCATCTGCTGCACTCTTTCCTGAGACTCTTATCTGTTGAGTCCAACCTGTTTCCTATGAACTGAATTTATGAGAGAGGAAAGAAAATCCTTTTTTGTTTACTTTGTTTTACTCCAGCTATGAGAAATTGGCCTAGGGATCTTTGTTCCTGTTTTATATTGTTCATCCTTAGTTTCAGGTGCTGGAAGTGATCCTAAAACACAGGGAGCTCCTACCATGGCATTTGTGGAGCCAATATTTCAGACATTATGGTGTAGTCAGTCGGGCAAACAAGGAGAAGCCAGGTACTCAAACCCAAGGAGGGTTTTAGACTTGGATAAACCTCTAGAGAGAAGAAAGAAGTGCAAAGGGGGTAAGAGGATTATGCCTTCCACATGCTCGGGGAAGTAAGTTTGTATATTTATGATTATATCTTTGGAAATGAGCATTCTTTGTAAAAGCTCCAGTGTTGTGTAAGTGAACAAGGGACAAGAGTTGTTTTTCCTCAGGGGTATTCCTAGGGAGCATGTGGGATAGGTAGAAAAATATATTTTGTAGACACTCTGTGTAAACAAGTTCATTCAAATGTATTACAGCAAATAATGGACCCTTGTGAGATGTACTGATTTACCATTATACTCTAATGTGAAATGACATAATAAATAAGATTTTAAATATTTTTCAAAAATATTGTTTTTTCTAAAGTATTTATAATTCTTACTCATATCTTTTAGTGATTTCACTAAAAGATGTCAAAAGTAGTTTTAAATGACTGAAAAAGTGAATATTTTGTTAATATCAATAATTTACTTTTGACTATCTACAACAATGAATTAAGCAAATTTGGTCTGCTTTTGAAGGTTTATCTAAAGCCTATTTATACATACTTATATTTGACATCTTTATTATTTTAGATACATGTATTATCAGAGCAAATGATGTACTAAAAGGGCAGAAAGGAAATTTTATAAGGCAGCTCATTATTATTAGCTCTAGGTTACATTACCATGCAACTGGGGATTAGTATTTTTGATAGGGTTTCTGTATGAGGCTTCATGAAAAAATCCTTCTGAAAAATCATTGAATCCAAGGTGGTTTTATGATTGCATTTTTTTGCTTTTTCAAAAAAGTCTAGATTATGGGCTTTTGCCAATATTTTCGGTGACCTCTTCACAAAATGATGTGACATGAAACACAAAATTGTGTTTTAAATAACGGCTTCAGGTAGAATGATAGTGAACAGTGAACATTGCCAAAAATTCCAAATGTTTTTGTTAAATAATTTTTCAGAATGTCACTTCTTGATTCACTGTTCAGATATAAAATAGAAATCATTTAATATATGGCCTCTGTTGTGCAATAAATGCACATTTCAAAATAAGAGGACAATTTGGCATCTGGAGATAATTTTTTCACAGATAGTGAGCACAATGATGAAAAGATGGGGGCGATCTTGTAAAATGGAGGGCAAAATACCATCCTATTAACCCTTCGGTGGAGTAGATAACAATTATAATCCAGGCTTCTTTATGTTGTTGCTTTCATAAAGAAAAAAATATTACAAGGATTTGGATGGAGTATCACATCCATTAACTTTAATACAGAGTAGGTGGCTGGTTAGTCATATTTTTAAAGTGCATAATTCATTTCAAGTTTTCCCTTGATAAGTCCCTTATTTGCTCATTTCCTGAATCTGTGGACATAATCAACAACAAAACAGCCATGTCAAGTATAACTGTGGTCTGGCACATGTCCAGAGTCCGTCACATGGTGTGTGGAGGTAGCTAAGGAGGTGATATCTTTCCACATGAAACACAGTAGGGAGCCACTTCTAGCAGTACTTTAATGAGATGTAAGGAAGGTGCTTTGGAAATACAGATTGTGTAGCAATGCAGACATTCTGTAACTGGCTCTGCTCAGCTTACTGTATGTTGAACAGGAGGCTCTTTGATTGATCAATGACTCATTCACAAAGGTCTCCACTTCTTAGCCTTGTCATTTCTGGAGGACCTTGGTGATTCTTTTAATCGTGGATCCTGTGTAGCAAGTGGTGTCTCTTAAGGTTGTGAATTTAAAAAAAATCCAGAGCTTTCCTCAGCACCTTGTTATTCTAGAATCTGGTTTTTTTATTTTTTTATTTTATTTTTTTTGTAGCCACTGCTGTACCCTAAGGAGTAAGTAGTGACTTTTGGGAGTGGCTTCAGAAACACAGCCCAATGAGAGCTGAGGTGTAGTCTTATCTCATAGATATGTCCGATATGGACATGAACTTCGTACGACTGATACTATGTAGGAACTAAGTTAAGTTTTGAGGCCAATCCAATCCCAGACTGAAGTGGTGGTGGTGGGGGATTATGCCCCCAAAGTGTTGTGGGAAATGTTTGCATGTTTTTTTTATGTTTTTAAGTAAATATATCCGTTTATAAAAACAAACAAACAAACAAAAAAACTAGTTAAATGGAGTTGGACTGCTTGTCAGAGACCGATCATAAATAGTGGGAATACAGCTGAGGGGGTTTGAGCCAATAACAACAGAAAAAAGGAGACATTCTAAACCCCTCCTGCACACTGGAACCTCAGTTACCCTGAAGCAGCCTGGCTCTAAAGGAGTGGTATCAGAATGTTAAAACTACACAAGGATCAAACCACCAGGATTTTCGAGAACCCAAGTAATTATCACCCATGAGTTCCATTTCTTCCCTTCCCTCCCCTCCCCTTCACTCCCCTCCCCTTCACTCCCCTCCCCTCTCTTCTTCTGTCCTCTCCTGTCCTGTCCTGTCCTTTCCTGTCCTGTCCTTCCCTCTGTCTGTCTTTCCATCTTTCAGTTCTGGAAAAAATATATTTCTATATTTTGGAGAGTTGGTTTTATTTATTCTTTTGCTAGATGAGGGTAATTGAAAACTCCTTAGGTTTTTTTTTTTGTATAAACCTCTTCCTGCCTGATTTGTTGTACTTATTGGATGGAAGGCATTAACTTGCCATGTCATAGTGACTGTAGTAGCAAAAATCTTGTTATTTTTTCCTCTGAAGGAGTAGAAAAATCACATTTCTGTTAAAGAATCATCAAGAGGGATATGGGTCACACACTCCTGTAATCCCAGCTATCCAGTATGTTAAAGCCCATGGATCTTTTGATCTGAATTCTGAAATATAGTGGGCTATTCTTGTTGTTGAATTCAACATTAATGTGGGAAGGCCCTGAGAGCAGTCATTACCAGATTATCTATGAAAGGGTGAACTAGCTTAGGTTGGAAGCTGAATAGGTTAAAGTTCCTGTATTGATCAGTAGACAAGAGTAAGAGAGAGAGAGAAAGAGAGAGAGAAAATATAAGTATATATTTGTATCTATGTTTGTATATACTAAACTAATAAGTAGTAAGATAATAACAAGGAATTTAAAACATATTCAACCTGCAGAAAAAGTATAGGTATGAACAAAATAGTAAAACTCAGTTTGGTTTGTCATATGAACAGCTTTGTGATACCACCATCTTGTGGTCAAATATAAAATATCTCTCCAACTCTGAATTTTAGACTGCTCTTAGGATGCTCAGTGCTTTGATGTGATTTTTGCTAACTATTGAACTTTCTTTGCCAAGTGCCATTATGACATTGAGGGAAGGAGTGAACTCTTCATCCCAGTATTTTATTGCCTTTCTTCTTCCTATCATAGATACCTCTCTTATTAAATTCCTCATCACACCTCTCTTGGAATATTGCCATTGCCTTCTAGATGATCTCCCCTCTTCAAGTCTCTGCCTAGTCTAGTCCATCACTTATTCAGCTACCAATGATATGATGTTCTTAAAGCACAGGTCTGACAATATTATCCTCTGTTTCCCCCCCTTTACTTAATGCATTCCAATAGTTCCCTATTACCTCCAGGATCATATATAAACTCCTCTGGCTCTTTGTTTTTGGAGGAGTAGCCATCTTGAAAATTAGTTCTCATTGCCAAGAGCCTGACCATTTTTCCCTGTTAGTAATGACAGCTTTCTAACTTTCTTTTCCCAACAGCTCCTGCACCTTAAAATATAATCTATATAATGGGAATATTATATAGATGAGGAAACTGAGAGTCAGAGCAACTAAATGACTTATCTAGGTCACACAGCTAGGAATAGTCAGAGACAGTTTTTGAACCCAAGTGGCAGATGAAAGGTTAAGTGACTTTCCCAACTAGTAATGGCCAGGACAAGATTTGAATTCATTCAAGTCTTCCTGAGTGAAGGCAGGCAAGTAGGCAGGCAGGAAGACAGGAAGACAGGAAGACAGGAAGGAAGGAAGAAAGATGGGAAGGAAAGAAGGAAGGAAGACAGGAAAGAAGGAAGGAAGGAATGAAGGAAGGGAGGGAGGGAAACATGGAGAGGGGGAGGAAGAGAGAGAGGAAGGAAGAAGGGAGGGAAGAAAGAAGAAAAAAAGAAAAAAGGAATAAAGGAAAGAAGGAAGGAACAAAGTAACAAATAAGTATTTATCAAATACCTACTATGTGCCAGACACTATGCTAAGCACTTTACAAATATTACCTGATTTCATCTTCAAAACAACCCTTGAAGTTAGGTGCTATTATTATCCCCATTTTTCACTTGATGAAACTGAGACAGGCAGAGGTAAAGTAACTTCCTTCCTGGAGAGATAGAATCCTATTTCTCTGACTGTCTCTTTTCCAAATCATGGAGGAAGCAGTGTGGGGCTGGTAGTGTGTGTCCCACAGTGGATCTAGAAATTAGAAGTGTTGTAGTATTCTCAAGTGGAAAGATGTCAGAGGGCCCTAATCTCAATTTTCTTTGGTTTCTTTTTGTCACATAACTTCTGGTCTCCACCATCCTGTGACAAGAGTCCAAAAGGCCTCAGTGGGTAAGGGAGCAGGGTAGAAAGAAATGTTGTCCCTTTCCAGTGGGTAACGATCTCACATCCCAACCCATTCCTGAACTTCTGAAAATTTTTCAAGATGAAATCTCTTTAGGTTTTTCCTTACAAGTCTTACCACCAAGTTTGAATAATGTTACCAGGCTTGAGAATTATGGGAATGAGTTTATTCAGTAATTTCTAGGGTTTGAGTTTTTTTTTTTTTGCAACAACTTTCACAAAATAATGGTCAGGGAACCAAAGTGTTACAGTTAGAAGATGGCCATTAATTAGGAGCAGTTCACTCACCTCAATAATCTCCCTCACCCCCAACATTATGCCTTTGCCTTTGAAGGGACTCTGATATGAGAGGGCTGATTTTTACCTTTAGGAAAGTTCAACTGATGGTTTGAACAGAAAGAGAGACAGGTAAGACTCTATGTTTTGTGCTCAGTGCCACCCTAATTGCTTGGGCTATCTTGGGAAAGACTCCCTGAAATAGCTTTGTTTCTTACCTTGCATTAATAGAAAGTCTAACTTTTGATGCAGAAAATGTAGGGAAGGAAAAACACTATTTTATTCAGCTCACAAATAGGACCAGTGAGAATTCAACTTCTAGGGGCAGCTAGGTGGTGCAGTGGATAAAGCACTGGCCCTGAAGTCAGGAGGACCTGACTTCAAATCTGGCCTCAGACCAAGCACTTGACACTTACTAGCTGTGTGACCCTGGGCAAGTCACTTAACCCCAATTGCCAAAAAAAAAAAAAAGAATTCAACTTCTAGATAAGAGTAATGGGCTAACTCTTCTTCCTGATCTGAGAAAGGAATAGGAGAAAGGAATTTCAATCTAGAAATGATTTCATGCTTGTTAGGGGTTAATCCCAGAAGTCAGATGGCATGTGTTATCTATGTCTAAGTTATATATACATATGTATATATATAATATATAATGTGTATATATATATATATAAATTAATGCCACAGTTTGATTTTAACTTTGACTTATTCTGATAAAAGTGTTATAAATAGGTCCTGGAGTTAGAGGTAAATCAATGTGGAATTCCACTAAGGATAAGAAAAAGGAAGAATTTTCTAGTATGATGGGGGGTGGAACAGTGAGAAATTTGATAGGACATATGCATTGACTTTTTTTTTCTTCAATTGATGCAACTCAGTAATTTTTATTGCAACTGGAAGACAATGCATCACAGAAACTTTATGGTAGGTTTGGAGAAGAGTGTTATTTACAATAATTGATGAAATAGTTTGTCTTTGGCAATATGATTATACATCTAGAAAATGTAAAATTCAGGTATGTATGCCTCTAAATCAATACCATCTCATTTCTTAAAGTTCAACTGCTTACCCTTGCCTTAAGACTGCTCACTTAGGTAACACAAAAACACAACTTGATATTACTTTTTCTTCTTCCATCTTCTCATTTTTTTTCATGATATTGACAGTTTCATACAGCAAATACAAGAAAAAAATGGCCTTTGAAAAGTTGCTTCTCAACTCAAATTAATTTGGCTAGGTAAAGTTATTAGCCAGTGAAAATCAACTGATCCCTAAGCTTCACTCCTAAACCTCTCAGTCCTTTGATTGCTTTATCGCTTTTTCCTCTTCTTTGTTAAACAAAACATATAAACAAAAAATAAACTCAGAAGTGTTATGGAATCAGAGTAGAAAAGTTACAGGTATATAATTTTGACACACAAATACTATTGACTTTCACAAAATGTTAGATTCAATGGGAATAAAAAGACAGCTTTCTCTGGGAAAGAGAGAAAGCTTGATTTTTATAGCTGGGTACCCTCTGGTTTGATTGCCAAGTATCATCCACAGATGGAGAATGTATGTACCAATTGGTGATGAGAGTTTAATTAATATTTTGGTGAGTAAATAGGTCCAGTCATTGCTTCTCAGAAAAGTACCTGTTTTCCTTGTTGAATTAAAGTAAATAATCCCAAATCAACTGCATACTAGGATCCTAAAGCAAACTGGCAGATGTGACTGCAATGATATAACTGGCAAGTAGAATTTCTTTAAAAAAAGATCATGTAGAATAGATCATGTAGATGGCACAGTAGGTAGAATGCCAGCCCTGGAGTCCAGAAGACTGATCTTCCTTAGTTCAAATCTGGCCTCAGACATTTACTAGCTTTATGACCCTGGGAAAGTCACTTAACCCTGCTTATATTAGTTTCCTCATAACTAAATGACCTGGAGAAGGAAATGGCAAACCACACAAATATCTTTGACAAGAAAACCCCAAAAGAGGTCACAAATAGTTAGATATGACTGAAAATAACTCAACAACAGCAACAACAACACAGGATAAGAGAACAGTAAATGTTTCATTTAAAAACAAAAAGAAGACAAGAATAGAGTCTGCCAACTACTGGACCATGATGTTGATCCCAATTTTTGGCAGGATTCTAGAACATAGTAAAGTTATATTTAATGATCCTTTAGAAAAGGAAGCAGCATTCACAAAGATCTGAAATGGGGTCATCAGAAACATGTGATTGCATCCTATAGTTAATTTTTTTTGACAGTGGAATGTTTAAACTACTATTTACCTTTATTTAAGCAAAAACTTTGATGAACAATATCATTCCATTCTATTAAACAAGATGAAGATAGGTGGGTTAGGTGATATTATATTTAGATGGATATTGGACCTGATTGAATGGCCAGATTTTAGAAATACAAAAAAAGGGTCTTAAGTCCACAAAGGAAAAAGTGTTCTCTAATGGAATGCCTCAGGGCTCTGTGCTTTTTGCATACTCTTTAATGTTTTTCTCAATGTCATATAAAGTCATAGATATCCTTAAACTTCTCTTCATTAATTTTCTTCTTTCTATTTTCTTTTTCTTTGCCATTTCTGTTTTCCTTTTTACCCCCTTTTTTTCTTCAGAAGGACTGAAAACTATATTTTGATTCTTATTTGGGGAAAAATTTCAGACCTTGAAATTTACTAGAAAAACAAATGTCAGGATTTGTACAATTGCCTTATTGGAAATTCAATTGCATTCTGAGTTAATTGGGAAGAGAAAGGAAGAAGCCAGACTGACTTGGAGAATCAATGGTGCGAACCATTGTGTGTGATTCCATTAACAAAAAATTATTGAGTGTCATATAAAAGGGGAGAGTATTGATTTTGATGTTAATGCCTTTGGATCAGTCACATTCTACATTTTAATTAATATTAATAATGTTTTTGTACTATAACTTCTCTTTTCTGACATCCTAGGGTGCATTCCTATGCCTCTTATATAATTTATACCAATGGTAATGAATAATTTCACCAAAAAAGTACTGTATGCCCCCTGGAATGCATGGTCTTCTATAAAAGGGATATTAGTGCACACATGAAAATAAGAAGACAAAGAGAATTGAATTGTGGAAAGTATGAGTAAAGAAGGAATGAATTATCCTGGATGAGATGAATTCCAGTGGTACAGTATTAACTAACAACCATAAGAAGTCCAGGAGTGAGAAAAGGCTGCCACATTCTAAAATTATTGCTAAAGCAATGCAGCATGGATTTGGCCAGTAGTGTGCTGGCAAATGTTTAACAATTAGCTCTTTGGGGAAAATGTTCATGTGACACTTTGAACTTTAACGTCCATTATTAACAATGGTCAATTTTATTACATAAATCCACAAACAAAATTAACCTGTTTAGCAAAAGAAGAAAAACTTTTAAAAGGGAAAATATTTTTGCAAAATTTTTATAATAAAGGTTGATAAAGCAGACACAGAGGTGATTAATATAAAGATAAAATAAAAAAATAAGAGATTTCCTTCAATTGATAAATATCAAGGAAATGAGCAGTTAGTTCTATAACAAGAAATACAGGGTATCAATACCATATTTTAAAAAGAGCTCCAATTTTTATAATAAAATGCAGATCTAAATGATTCTGTTCTATTTTGTACCCTTCAGATTGGCAAAAATGATAAAAAAAGAAAAAAATGTTAGTTGTTGGAGGGGCTGTGGGAGGATAGGCAGATTAACAGAAATTTAGTGAAGCTGTGGATGAGTTCAGCTATTCTGGGAAGCAAATTGAAATTATACCCTCCAAGTCACTAAATCTCAAATAGCCATGATATGGTTATAAATAATATTATCCAGACATATGAATCTTCCTGAAAGAGTTCAAAGACACAGAGAAGAGATACACACACGTATGTATACATGCATATATTTGTATGTGTGTACAAATATATGCATATGTGTATATATAATAAACATATATGTATATATATGTACATATGTGTGTATATATATGTATATGTATATATAATTATTTAGAAGGAACAATGTAAGCCATGACTCCAATATTGAAAGGAAAACTAATTTGATAGGCCTGAGAATCGGGTAATGCAATGACTGATCAATACTCAACTATAAAAAGGGAATAATAACAGCACCTACCTCACAGGGTTATTTTGAGGATCAAATAAGATCATTTGTGGAAGGTGCTTAACACAGTGTCTGGCACACAGTAGGCATTTAATAAATGCTTATTCCCTCCCTCCCATCACTCCCAGAAGACTAATGATAAAAGTCCATCCCACCTCCTGGCAAAGAGGCCATGGAAATGACAAATGTATGATTTCATTTTCCTTGGTTATAGTGATTCGTTATCAGGGAAAGTTTTTATTGAGAGTAGAGAATTTATAAGGGTTGTGGGATATAATGATGGTAAAGAGGAAAGAAAAGAAAGAGAATTATCAATTATTTTTTTTAAATAAAAACAAGAGATAGAAATGAAGTTAAAGAGACAGAAAAAAAGTCAACAAGTCAATATGCATTTATGATTAAAAGCTACCTGTGACTCAGGAACTGGGCTAAGCTCTGAGAATACAAGAAAAGGCAAAACTATCTCTTCTGTCAAAAAATTTACTTTTTAATGGGGGTTAAAAACAGGTTAACAATTATGCACAAACAAGTTATATTCAGGATAAATTGAAGATTGTCTCAGAGAGAAGACACTGGCATCAAGAGGGGTTGGGGTAGAGAAAAGCTTTTTGAAGAAGGCTAGATTTTTGCTGACACTTGAAGGAAGTCAGGGAAGCCTAGAGGCAGAGGTGAGCAGAGATGATAGAGGAGATAATTCTAGATATGATGAATAGCCAGTGAAAATTCATGGCATAGAGATATGGAATGCGATGTTTGAAGAACAGTAAAGGGAGGTCAGTGTCCTTAGACTGTAGAGAATATGGAGGGGAAAAAGTGTTAGAAGACTGCAAAGATAAGAGGAAGCCAGGTTATAAAGAGCTTTAAAAGCTAAAGATTTTATATTTTACTCTGGAGATAATATGGAGCTATTGGATTTTATTGAATAGGAGGATGACATGGTTTGACCTTCTCTTGAGAAAGATCACTTTTGTAGCTGAGTGAAGGTTGGGAGAAATGAGAAGGAGATCAATCAGAAGGCTATTACCATAGGGAAGGTGGGAGGTAATAAGAGATAATACCAGGGTGATGGCAGTTTCAGAGGGAAGAAGGAAAAGCATATAAAAGCTGTTGCAAAGCCAGGATCAACAGAACTTAGCCACAGATCATATATGGGGGTGTGTGGAATAGAAAATGAAGATATAAAACAAGACATAAATGAACTCCCAAAGAAAAAATGCCTAGGATCAGATGGATTTACAAGCAAATTCTACCAAACATTTAAAGAAAAATTAATTCCAATACTATATAAGCTGATTGGAAAACAAAGGAGTCTTACCAAATTCCTTTTATGACACATGTGTGGTGCTGAAATCAGGAAGAGAAAAAAACAGAAAAAGAAAAGTATAGACTAATTTCCCTAATGCATACTGTTGCAAAAAATTAAATAAAATACTAGCAGAAATATTACAACAATATATCCCAAAGATCATATACTATTATCAGATTGGATTTATACTAGGAATGCAGGGCTGGTTCAATATTAGGAAAACTATCAGCAAAATTGACAATCTCAGTAAAAAAAAAAAACAACCCAGTAAGACTGATTATCTCAATAGATGCAGAAAAGCTTTTAACAAAATAAAATGCTCATTTATATTTAAAATCCTACAAAGCATAGGAATGAATGGAACATTCCCTTAAAATGATAAGTAGTATCTATCTAAAACTATCAGTAAGTACTATCTGCAATGGGGATGTTAGAAGCCTTTTCCATAGCATCAAAGGTGAAGCAAGAATGTCTATTATCACTATTATTATTCAATATTGTTCTAGAAATGCTAGATATAGCAATTAGACAAGAAAAAGAAATTGAAGGGATTAGAATAGGCAATGTGGAAAGAAAACTATAATTCTTTGCAAATGATATGATGACATACTTGGGGAATTCTAGAGATTCAACTAAAATTAGTTGAAACAATTAATAACTTTACAAAGCTGCAGGATATAAAATAAACCCACATATATCATCAGTATGTCCTTATATTATCAATAAAGTACAAAAGGAAGAGATAGAGATATTCCATTTAAAATAACTGCAGATAACATAAAATACTTGGGAGTCTACCTGCCAAGACAAAAAAGTCACTATATGAACAGTTACAAAACCCTATTCACACAAATAAAGTCAGATGTAAACAATTAAAGAAATATCAATTGATCATGAGTAGACCAAGCCAATATAATAAAAATGACAATTTTGCTTAAATTAATTTACTTGTTTAGTGTCATAGCAATCAAGTTACCAAGACAATTAGGTTAGAGGGGTAGAAAAAATAAGAAGAAAATTCATGTAAAAGAACAAAAGGTGAAGAATATCAAGAAGTCAATAAAAAGAAATGTGAAGGAAGGTGGTTTAGTGTTACCGGGTCACATTACAAAGCAGTCGTCATTAAAATAATCTGGTACTGGCTAAAAAAATAGAAAGGTGGGCCAGATTAAGGACCCAACACACAATAATAAACAGCTATAGTAATCTAATGTTTGACAAACCCAAAGTCCAAGATTTTGGAATAAGAAATCACTATTTGACCAAAATTGCTGAAAAAGCTAGAAAGCAGTTTGGCAGATACTAGGTATAGACCAATGTATCTCGCACTGTATACAGAGACAAAGTCAAATAGGTACATTAATTAAATATAAATGGTAATATCATAGTAAATTAGGATAAAATAAAAAATATTTTACCTTTCAGATATATAGATAAAGGAAGAGTTTATGACCCAAGAAGAGACAGAGAATACAGGATATAAAAATATACAGGATATAAAATAAATGATTTTGATTACACCTAATTAAAATGTTTTTGCATAAATAAAACCAATTCAGCCAAGATAAAAAGGGAAGCAGGAAATAGGGCGGAGGCAGTTTGCAGTAACTTTCTCTCATAAAGGCTCAATTTCTCAAATATATGAAGAACTGAGTCAAATTTATAAGAATACAATTATTTCTCAATTGATAAATGGTCAAAGGATATGAATAGGCAGTTTTCAGGAAAAAATCAATGATGGTCATGTGAAAAAATGCTCTAAATGACTATTCATTAGAAAAATATAAATTAAAATAACTCTGAGGTGCCACCTGACAACTATCACATTGGTTAATATGACAGAAAAGGGAAATGACAAATGTTGGAGGGAATGTGGAAAAATTGGAACACTAATGGAATTCTGAACAGATCCAACCATTCTGGAGAGCAATGCGTAACTATGCCCAAAGGGCTATAAAACTTTGCATACTCTGACCCAGCCATATCAAGATTAAATCTGTACCCCAAAGAGATCAAAGGAAAAAGAAAAGAACCTATATGTACAAAAATATTTATAGCAGCTCTTTTTTGTGGTGGCAAAAATTTGAAATTGTGGGAGATGTCCAACAATTGGGGAATGGCCCACCAAGATGTGGATTATGATGGAATACTATTGTGAAATAAGAAATGATGAGCAGAATGATTTAAAAAAAAAACTGGAAAGACTTACATGAACTGATGCAAGGTGAGGTGAGCAGAACCAGGAGAACATTGTATACAGTAGCAGCAATATTGTGCAATTATCAGCTGTGAATGACTTAGCTATTCTTAGCAATGCAATCATCCAAAACTATTCTGAAGGACTTATGAAGAAAAATGTTATCCACAGACAAATAACTTATTCAATATAAATGCAGATTAAAGCATATTTTAAAAAAACCAACCTTTTTTTTTGGTCTGTATTTTCTTTCAGCAACATGGTTAATATGGAAATGTTTTTCATGACTGCTCATGTATAGTCTATGTCATATTGCTTGTCTTCTCAAAGAGGGAGGAGAGGAAGAAGAGAGGGAGATAATTTTGAATTCATAATTAAAAAAGAATGTTAATTTTTTTGTTTATATGTAATTGAGAAAAATAAGAATTAAATGTAAAAAAAATGCTTGTTTGATTGATTGATTTGGAATAATCAATAATCAATAAAATGTATTAAGTGCCTGCTATGTACCAGGCACTGTGACTGAGGATATACATTAAGGAAAAAAAAGACATTTCTTGTCCTCAAGGATCTTAAAATCTCATGAATGAAGACAAAAAGACAAAAGGAAGCTGAAAAGGGCTTTGAGGATAGGAGGTACCTGACTTGGGACATGGTAGAGAAGTTATTCTGAAAAACCCCAAGGTAGTATGTAGTGCTCAGGTGTAGTATCAAGGCTGATGAGATTCTATAGTGTGATGACATTATGCTAATAATGAGATTCCTGGGGGGCATGGTGGAAAACTCAGAAAGAGAAGTTTCCCAAAGTGAATGATGAGCCAGATGAAATATGAGAATACTTTATATTTTAGTCAAACTGGCCTACTTACTTTCCGTTTTCTACATCATTCTACCTCCTATCTCAGAAAACTTATACAGGATATGAATACTACATCCACCCCAAGGTCTGGAATGTCTTTCCTTTTTTACCTCACTTTGAATATCTAACTTGTATTTAGAACTATAACTCCAAGTTCCTAGCCTATACATGCTCATTGACCTAGTGATGCAACTACTAGGCCCAATGCAAGGACAAAAAAAAAGATAGAAGAAAAGGATTCATATATGCAAAATTATTTATAGTAATTCTTTTTGTCACAGCAAATAACTAGAAACTAAGTGTCTATATAGGGGGTAAATAAATTATGGTATTTAATGTAATGGAATATTTTTGTGCAATAAGAAATAGTGAACTGTACAGTTTCAGAGAAATCAAGAGAAAGTAGTATAAAATTATGAAAAGTGATGTGAGCAGAACCAGGAGAGCATTTTTTATATAATAACAATGTAATAAAGAAAAACAACTTTGAAAGATGCATACTCAGATCAATGAAATGATCAGGTTTAATTCTAGAGGACTGAAGATAAAGCATACTATCTACTCCTTGATAAAGAGATGATGGGTACAAATTGCAGAATATCACATCCGTCTTTAGATATGGTGAGTGTGGAAATTTATTTTGCTTGACTATTTATATTTGTTACACGAGTTGTATATGTATATGTGTGTGAGCAAGCCCACATGTATTTCCCAGTGTGGGGGGTGGGTAAAAGGGAAAAGAAGAATGCATGTAGGCAAAGAAAAAAAAACAGAGTAAGGGAAAGAATAAAGAATAAAGGAAGGCAAGAGCAAAGAAAGAATAAAAAAGAAAAAAGAATAAGAAAAAAGAAAAGGCAAAAAAAGTACTTGAGTTATTATTTTTTTTCCTAAAGTATAGAATAGAACATAAGGAAAGACAGAAAGAAATATAGGAAAGATTTAAGTGCTGCAGGTTTAACTTAGCACATACATAAAAGAAAAGCAAACTATCTGCAGTTTCACATACAATCTTTTTTTCTATTACATCACATGTATAGAAACATTAGTTTTGTTTATTATTATGTCAAGCTGAGAAAAAATACAATAAAAATAAAAGGAAGAATCCCTATGAATCAAGTACCAACTCCTATATGAGACCTTCTGCTATATAACCTATATGAGACCTTGTGGGCTCATGCGTGCTCTCTCTCATATATATTTTCCATATTAAAATTATTGATACTTTTTACTTTTATATAGCCTAAATTTCCTAATATATTCTTCTCCCTCCCTCCAAAAGGGCTCTTCCTTATAAATAATAATTAAAGAGACTTCTGGGAGTGAAGCCAAGCTGGTGGAAACTCTCTCAATATTCCTCTCTAAACAATTTCATAATAATACTTCAAATTGAATTTTGGAGTGGCAGAGCCAACAAAAGGTGAGGGTAAGACAACCTTCCAGCTGTAGGCAACTTAGGAGGTCAAAAGAAAGGATATGTGACATGGGGTGGAGACTAGCCTGGAGTCCATGTGGATGCAACACCAGAGGTAGGACTTTGTGAGGGTGACAGCAGCAGAAGCAACCACTTCAAGAGCCCTCAAACCAGCTCTTAACTAATAAGTATCTGAGGTCACACTGGAATCAAGATCTTCCTGATTTCAGTTCCAGTTCTCTATCTACAATTCCACCTCAATGCCATTTAAAGTTTTTCATATCAACTGTGAAAGACTTAGTTACTCTGATCAAGACAATGATTCAAGACATTCCAAAGTGCCCATAAAGAAGATAACTACCTCCAGAGAAAGACCTGATAAACTCTGAGTGCAGATTGAAGAATACTTTTTCACTTTATTTTTCTCGGTTTTTTTTTTTGTGTGTGTTTTCTTTTGTAACATGACTAATATGGAAATATATTTTGCATTTCTTCACATTTATAATTAATATATTGCTTGTCTTTTCAGGGGATGGGGGAGGGGCAAGAGGGAGAAAATTTAGAACTAAAAATGAATGTTTAATTTTTAAAAAAATATAATTGGGAAATATTTAATGAAACAAATGAAATATATTAAAAAGACATTTAAAGAAGAAAGGTCAAAAATCAGTTCAGCAATACTAATCAACATGTCAAAAATTTGGACAACGTGCAATGCTCCATACCCATCATTCCCGTACTCTGTAGAGAAGAGAGGAAAGATGCTATTTGATATCTTCTTTGGTACCAAGTTTTGTTATAACTTCACAGAATTCAGTTTTGATCTTTGTTTTATTGTTCTTTCTGTTACATTATTATAGTCATTTTGTATATTATTTTCCTCGTGATTACATAACTGTATATTAGTTTCTTTCTGTCTTTCTATATTTCTCTGAATTCTTCATATTTACATTTTCTTACATTGTAATATTCCATTACATTCATCAACCTCAACCTAGTTAGTCATCCATTCCTTAGTCAAGTTTCTACTTTTTTTCCCTCCATTCTTTGTAAGTACAAAAATAGTTATTAATATCTCAGTGTATATAGAACCTTTCTGTTTTGTCATTTACCTCATTTAGGGTATATGCCTGGCAGTGGGCTCTCCAGATTAAAGAGTATGGCCAGATTAGCGACTTGCTTAGCATAATTATAAATTATTTTCCAGATGTTGGGACCAATTAAGAGCTTGGCCAGTAATATATTACTGTTTCTGTCTCTTTGTGAATCTCTCCAACATTGATTATTTCCATTTTCTGTCATTTTTACCATTATTCTAGTTGTGATGTAAAACTTCAGAGTTGTTTGTATTTTCATTTCTTTTGTTCCTAATAATTTAGAGCAATTACTTATATGGTTGTTAATTCTTTGATTTTTTTTCTTTTAAGAACTAATTTTTTTTCATATAATTCATTTGCTTATCAAGAGGAATGAATTTTGGTCTCATACATTTCTATTAATTGCCTATATTGGAAATCATACCATTATTAGAAATGTTTTATACAATGATTTTCCCCCACTTGACTACTTACCTTCTCAGCCTAATCATATTAACAATGTTCATGTAAAAACTTTTCAATTCCATGTAATTGAAATTTCCTATTTTTCCTTTTGTGATGACCATTAGGCTTTGTTTACTTAAGAATTCACTCCTTCTAGCCATAGCTATGAAATTGACCCAATCTAATTTCCTTCTTCTTTTTATGGTATAATATTTAATACTCAGGATCATATATTCATTTTGTGTTTATTATGATATTTGTTCAAACCTGTTGGTCTAAATCAAATCACTACCAGACTGCTTTCCAGTCTTCTTAGCAATTCTTTTCAAATAAGAAATTTTTCCCCAGGTATTTTATGCTTTTCTATTAAACATAGAACAAAAGCAAGGATATTCTTTCTCCGTTATTTTTAAATAGTTCTAGAAATGTTTTTAATAGCCATAGCATGAGGTAAATCAAAGGTTAGAGACAGTCAAAGGGAGGGAAAAAAACTATTAGCATGATGGTTAGGAAATCCTAGAGAACTGGCAAAGAAACTAATTGAAATAATAATTTCAGTAACATTATAAGAGCTAAACAGCCCTCGCCCATCAATAGAATTTCTGTACAGTAATAACAAAACAATGGAAATGGAAGTCCCACTCAAAATAACTACAAAATGTGTAAAGTATCTGTGAGTCAGTCTGCCAAATTGTATAGATACTATTACAAAACTCTCCATAAAGATTTAAAGAAAATTATCATTGCATAGTGGACAGAGTGTTGGTCTTGAAGTCAGTAAGAATTGAGTTCAAATCCTCCCTCTGACATATTTGGGTCCTGTTACTCATGACTAATCAACTAATATGTGCCCCAGGTAATTCATTAAGACTATCAGTTTTATAGAACATCCTTCCCTCCACTGTTAAAGGAATTTCCTCACCAACAGGAAATGATACCAATGAAATCACAGTTCTGGTCACCACCAAAAATAACAGTAATAGTAAAACCTGACAAATAAATGGAAGAACGTTCAATACTCACCACTGGGCTGTAGCAGTATAATACAATATATTTATATAACAATAATATAATACAAATAACATAACAATGTTATGTAAATTAATTTGTAGATTTAGTGTTCTACTAGAGTATAAAGGGGATATTTTACATAACTACACAAGAGAATAATAGCATTTATTTGGAACAATAAAAAATAAAGCATATCAAGGGAAATCATTAGGGAAAATAAGACAAAATAGGAATAAAAGGGAAATAGCATTTACTAAAATCAAACTTTATTATAAAATAATAATGATAAAAATATTTGGTACTGCTTAAATATAGAAAAGTAGATTAATGGGACAGTCCAGATAAGGAAGAATCAGATATAACTGAACTTAAACCACAGTACAATAAATTTTGAAAGCATTTTATATTTAGTTCTATGTACTTTCATTGGTCCTTAACAATAGGACTGTTTTTTAAAATTTCTTTGTATCTCTAGTTCCTAATGCAGTGATTAATAAATATTTTTTGATATATTATTTAAAATAAATCATAAGGGCAACTGCACTAATTCTGCCTCTGTGAAAGAGTGAAAATTTAAAAAAAGGTTTATATAGTAGCAAAGTAGTTAATATATTATTATAATGAGTGCTTTATAAATGTTAGTTATTTTTATTATTGTGGTTGGTAGTAGTAGTAGTAGTAGTAGTAGTAGTAGTAGTAGTAGTAGTAGCAGTAGTAGCAGCAGCGGCAGCAGCATCTGCTAATAGTATAACAGAGAATGGTTGAATACCATCTTAGATGTTATTATTTCAGTTTTTTTCCCTTGTAATAAAGTTCACCTGTACAGTATCTCCTCTTAGCTCTTTTCTTTTTGTTCCTTCAGGCCCCTACAGCAGATCCTTTGGCTCTTTTCTTATTTGTTATTTGATTAAGTTGAAGAGAAATAAATGAGCAATTTTTAAAGGTAATCACATAATATAGGATATGTGGAAAAGCTCTGGAAACTCAGCCTTTGACAGTTTTCATGTACAAAAGAACAAATTAACAAGTGAAAATTGTTTTGCAACTAGCATGGGGACTAAGAATAGAGGTAAGATTTTATTACATTAGACTGAGGCATCTGTGGCAATGAAGTCAACAAAGTCTTTTACAGAGACCACATGCCAGAACATAAAAAATATCAGATTCTGTTTTTGTAATGTTACGTGCTATAATGAGACTTTATTTATATTACTGGATTTATTCTTGACTAGGTTTTAGTATTATTGTACTCAATTAACCCCCTCAGTTAGGAAAAAAAACCAGAAGATTTTATTGAGTCATGTTTGATGTTACTAATTTTATGGGAGAAATATCTCCCCACTGAATTAATTTGATAGGTAACTGTTGCCAAATAAATCTATCACAATGCAGAAATTATAGAGGCTAAAAATTCATCCTTAAGCACAGGTCCAGGAGGCAAAAAAAAAAAAAATAACCCCGAACAAAGATTAGCATTCTTAAATAATAAAAATATGTCAGAGAGACTGAAACAAGTTTTTATATACATCAGTAGAATATACTCTTAAGTCATAAAAATTGAACAAACTAGTCAAGCAGAATCTTAATTTCACAATCCACTAGAGAAACAGATTTAGTTAAGCAGACTGTATAGGTAAACTAAGTCAGGTTGTAGATTAAACTATAGTTAGAGGCTTCAAAATAGACTGATTGAGAGGAGATTTACATGTTAGAAAGATCATCAAAGGCTCCTAGCTAGAATAATCCTTCCACAAATAGCCAAATCACTTTTGGAAGTTCAAAGTCCTCTTTGGTCTTTAAATGAGAAATGTCAAAAAGTCTTCCCACAATACTCTCATCCCATGAATCAGGTTTTAACAGGTGAGGTTAATATTAATAGGAAATAGACTTTAGTTATCCAAATCTTCCAGAAGGAATGGCATAAATAAAAATTAACAATGGAAAAATGAAAAAAAAGTCATCACTAAATTCTTAAACAAACAAATAAATAGAAACAATTTTCAGGTGCCTACTATGATCCAGAAAACATGGTAAAACTTCTCAAATATTATCTGATTTGATCCTCACAACAACTCTGGGAGGTAGGTGCTACTTTGATCCCTATTTTACAGTTGAGGAAATTGAGGCAGATAAAAGTTATGTGACTTGTTCAGGATCACATAGCTAGTGTGTGAGTGTTGATTTGAACTGAGGTTTTTCTGACTCTAGGTGCTCTACCTACTGTGCCACCTGCCTAGGGAAAGCAGAATCTTTCATCTTTTCAAAATTCTCTAGAATCATATATCTTCTGAATTTGAAGGGACCTCAGTAGTCAAATTCATCCCATACATGAAGAAATCCCTCCCTTTTACAAGATTTCTTTAAAAGCTCATACAATTTCTACTTGAAAACATCCAAGGAGAGGAAATCTAACTTTTGAATCAGTCTATCCAATTTTGGGCAGTTACAATTGTTAGCAAGTTTCTTCTGATGACAAACTTAAATTTACATCTTTGCAAATTCTATTCTTTCTTCTAGAAGGAAACCAAGAGTCTTAATGAAGTTATTTTAGTACTCAAAACTTTTGTATCTGATGACTTCTTTGAACAATGTCCAAATTAAGTATGATTCAAATCATTACACAGATGCAAAGACTAAGTCACAATTCATACTTCTTTAACAAATTTGTGACTCCTATTTTAAGCATTTTAACTAGTGAGGAATCTTATATCCTTATTATTAAGTCACATGTAAAACCATAAAATTCAGGACAGATGGTTCAGAGGGCTTGACCCTCTAACCCAACAGATTATCATCTTTGAGTAAAATAATTCTTTAGTAAATAAGTGAGTCTCTCAATTAGTTGTTTGATCTATATAGAGATTGTCACTACACTTCTTTGTCTATGTGTGTATAAAATTTCTCTACATATATTGATTGATGATCAAAAACAAATTATTTTTATAATATAAAGAAACCTCAAACTCTAAAAAGATGTTTTTATTGAGTTTTTTAAAAAATATATTTATCTGACAATAGGTCCTCTTCCTCAACAAAGTTCTAAGAATAGGAAGATGTTAACTATATTAATGAATAGCTCTGGTTACCTAAAATATTTTTCTTCTGTGAAATTGCTACAATTAAAGGCTATGATATTGCCCCTTTCAATAAGTAAAATGTCCATATGTAGAAGGTGCAGTGCCTTAAAAGTTAATTGTAGGAATTTAAGAATATGAACAAATATTATTGATATTACAAATATTACTAAAGGAATTGCAAGGTTTGGCAAAAAGTAATAAGACTACTATGCCTAAAATATGTTTATTATCTCAGTGAGTACATTAGGACTACCAGCCTGCATAGATCATAAGTCTGGAGAATAACTATACCCTAAACCTAGCATTATCATTCTCCCTTTCTCTAATGGAAGGGGAAAATCACGAACCTCCAGGGGAAAGGGGAAGAGCCAAAGGCAATATTCCTGACAGAGCAAATTGGTAAAGAACTCTCATTCTCTATGCATACTTATGATTATCACAGATTAACTTCATTGTCAGTTAAAATTAGACGGCACCTTATAAGCTATTTAATTCAAATGTGTCAACTCATGACTTGCCTGAATTGGGGAGAAACACACACACACACACACACACACACACACACACACAATGGCAGAGTAGAGGTTGTAACCCAGTTGTACTCTTCTAATGTTCACCTCCAAACAACTCTGAAATAACATCTCAGATTGAATTCTGGAGCCAACAAAAATCAAGGTGAAACATTTCCAGCCTAAGACACCTTAGAAGGTCATCAGGAGAGGTCTCTGACATTGAGGTGGGGTCAGCTTGAAGTACGTGTGGTGGTATTAGCAGACATTATAGAAGGCTGCTACAAAGGCAATAATAGCTTCAGGAGCTCTCAGCACTGAGAAGGTAAGGGGGTTGCATGCCTAGTCAGAAAAAGATTACCAGCTCATGCTGGTTGCAGAACCTGGGGCTATTTGGCAACTCTTTTGTTCATATGCAGTCCTGTGTTGTAGTTCCATTGTGGAGAGGAGTATTTGTAGTATTTCAAAAGAGGGCAGGGATTCTGGACATAGAAAGAGAGGAGCAGTAGTGTTTATGACTGCAGGGGAGCAAAAGCCCTTTCTGGGTAAAGAGTAGAAGAGGAGTGATCACACCTCTCCCTAGATCCACAACACCTTGAAAACCCTGAAAAGTTGTAGCCTTCAAAAACTAACACTGAAAACAACAACACAAAAGAAGGCTGAAGAACTGAATAGTGCCTTCCGACCCTCAGGTGATTAGAGTCAAATTTTAACATAAAGTCCAAAGTAAAAAAAAAAATGGGCTGGAAAAATGAGCAAACAACAATAAAAAGAACTTAACCATAAAATGCTACTATGATGGCAATGAAATCCAAGACACAAACTCAGAAGAAGTCAATAAAAACAACCACAACAACATGAAAACAGCTACAAGCAAAGCCTCAAAGGGAAAAAAAAACATGCAAATTGGACACAAGCCAAACAAGAATTCCTAGAAGATTTAAAGATGTAATAGTATATGAAAAATTGGGACACATAATGAAAGTGAAGCAAAATTATGAAAAGAGAATTAACAACTTGGTAAAGAGGCAAAAATAATATTGAAGAAAATATTACTTTGAAAAAAAGAACTGACCAAATAGTAAAAGAAGCACAAATATCCATAGAACAAAAGCATTTCTTAAAAAGCCAAACTGACCAAATGTAAAAAGATGTACAAAATCTAACTGAAGAAAATAATTACTTAAAAACTAGAGTTAGGTAAATGGAAGCTAATATCTCCAGGAGTCATAAAAACATTAAAACATAATCAAAAGAATGAAATAAATAGAAGAAAATGTGAAATATATCATTGAAAAAAAAAAACTGACCTGGAAAATAGATCAAGGAGAGATAATTTTTAAAGTTTCATAGAATTTTCTTTTTCCCCAGTTACATGACAAGAACATTTTTAGTATTGATTTTTACAAGATTTTGGGTTCCATATTTTTTTCTCCCTTCCTCTCCTCTCTTCTTCTGATAATGGTAGACAGTTTGATATAGTTCATACATTTGTTATCATGTAAAAAATTTTAGTCACAGTTGTGGAAGAAGAAACATATCAAAAGAAAAAAAACATGAAAAAGAAGAAAGTAAGTGGAAAAAAATATTTAATCTGTATTCGGAGTCCATTAGTTCTTTATCTGGATATGGATAGTATTTTCCTTTATGAGTCCTTGGCACTTGTCTTGGATCATTTTGCTGCTGAAAAAAGCTGAGTCATTCATAGTTGATCATCATGCAATGCTGCCGATACTATGTACAATGTTTTTCTGCTTCTGCTCAATTCACTTTGCATCAGTTCAAACAAGTTTTTCCAGGATTTTCATCATTTCTTATTGCACAATAGTATTCCATTACATTCATACACTACAGCTTCTTCACCCATTTGCCAATTGATGTACATCCCCTCAATTTCCAATATTTTGCCATCACAAAAAGCTGCTATGAATATGTTTGCACATGTAGGTCTTTTTCTTTTTTTTTATGATCTCTTTGAGGTCCACACCTAGTAGTGGCATTGTCGGATCAAAGGGTATGCACAGTTTGTTTGCCCTTTGGGCCTAGTTCCAAATTGCTCTCCAGAACAGTTGGATCAGTTCACAACTCCACCAACAGTACATCAGTTTCCCAATTTCCCCACATCCTCAAGGAGAGATAATTTAAGAATTATTTAACTACCTGAAAGGCATTAATTACCTGAAAGTCTAAAAAGTCTTTGGACATCATATTTCAAGAATTCATCAAAGAAAACTGCCTCAATATCTTAAATTCTGAGAATAAACTATAAATTGAAAGAATCCATCAAACACATCCTTAAAGAGATTCCCCAAATGAAAACTGCCAAGAATATCATACCCAAATTCCAAAACTACCAAGTCAAGAAGAAAGTATTGCAAACATCCAGAAAAAAAGCAATTAAAATATCATGGAACTAAAGTCAAGATCACACACGATTTAGTGGTTTCCACATCAAAGAATCAGAGCTTAGAATATGATATTCTGGAAGACAAAGGAGCTTGGATCACAACCAATAATAACCTACCAAGCAAAATTGAGTAAAATTATTCTGGGGGAAAGTGGATATTTAATGAAATAGAGGATTTTTAAGCATTTTTGATGAAAAAGCCAGAGTTGAATAGAAAATTTGATATTCAAATGCAAGATTCAAGAAAAGCATAGAAAGGTAAACTGGAAAGAGAAATCATGAGAGATTAAATAAGATAAAACTGTTTACTTTGATATGTGGGAAGATGACATGTGTAATTCCTAAGAACTTTATCTTTATTAGGGCAGCTAGAAGTAATATATCAAGACAGAGGTCGTGGTCATGAGTTGATTATGCAGGAATGATCTCAAAAAAAGAAGGGGTAAGAAAGAGGGTTGCACTGAAAGAAGGGGAAAGGGAGGGAAAGAATGGGGAAAATCATCTCACATAAAACAGAAAGAGCTTTTAAAAAGAAAGGGAAGATTAGGGTGGTGGTGAGTAATGTTTGAACCTCACTGTCATTGGAATTGGTTCAAAGAGGGAAGAATACACCCCCCCACACACACACTTAGAGTTCAGTACAGAAATCTGTCTTACCCAACAGGGAAGTTAGGAAAGGGATGAGAAAAAAGAGGGAGGGGGTGTAAAAAGAGAAGGCAGATTAATGGGAGCAGTGTACATAAATGAAACAGAATTTTGAGGAAGGACAGGGTAAAAAGAAAGAGAGAAGAATAAGTGGAAGAAAATAGAATGGCAGGAAATACACAATAATCATAACTATGAATGTGAATGGAATGAACTCACCCATAAAACAGAAGCAGGTAGCAGAATGGATTAGAAATCAGAATCCAAAAATATGGTTGCAAGAGATAATTGAAACGGAAACACACACAAATACATATTTATATATATATATACATAAGCATACACAATACACACACACACGCACAATTAAAATAAGGGACTGGAGAAGAATCTATTTTGGACAAGCTGATGTGGAAAAGGCACAGGCTCTCATGACCTGAGACAAGGCAAAAGTAAAAATAGACCCAATTAAAAGAGATAAGGAAGGAAACTATATTTTGTTCAAAGGTATTATAGATAATGATGTGATATAAAATATTTTTTCAGCAAATTTCTCTTATAAAGATACCATTTCTCAAATACATGGGAAACTAAGTAAATTTATAAAAATAAGATCCATTCTTCAAATGATAAATACTCAAAGGTCATGAACAATCAGTTTTCAGAAGAACACCTAAGGGATGTTTCTTGTATTTCTCTGTTCCAGAGCTCTGCTTACCCTGACTTTCTTCTGATGCCATGACATACATACATACATACATGCATACACACATATTTATATACATGCATATTTATATTTGAAAGCCCATCTTTTTCATTTATGACTAAATTTATCTCTATATGTTTTGAGGGGGTTCAACTTTCTTTTCTTTAGGGAATATCCTATTGCAATTTCATCTCTGATATATTTTTAATGGATGTAGTATAAACCTGGACTAGTTGAACTGACTTTTAATCGTAACTGAAGGCTTTTTCCCTAGATGCATGCAAAATTTGTTGTTTGTCATTAGAGTTTCAAATGTACTATTTCCCTTCAGTGACAACCTGTGGATTCAGTTATCAGAACTTTGATAAAACTTTTTGAAGTTTCCTTATTCTACTTCTTGCAAAAACAGCAGCAGTGGTAGTGGTGGGGGTAGTGGGAATGGTGGTTGTGGTTTAAACTAACCTCTGCTACTTTGGAAAGATTCTCCATCGTATGTCTTAGGTTGCTTCTCTTATTTTTTTTTATGGGAAATCTGATTAGTAATATATCAGATCAATTCTTTTTTTAAAAGTTTTGTGTCTTTTAAACTATCATGGAATTTTGTTGTTTTGTGATCTCTGGGAAATCTACACATTTTATGTTGTCTTTTTCATTGAATGTTTTTGGCTCACTTTCATTTAAACTAAATTTATTCAATGTACTTTGGCTTTCAAAAAATTCATTAGTTTTTTCAGTCTTACTGGTTGTATATTGATTTTTGAGCTAAGCTCATGTCTAGCCTTTATCTCTTAATTTTTTTTCTTTCAGTTTTTTTTTATCCTATCATCAGTATTTGGTCTCTAGTTTCTGTCCTCATTGATATTATCAGTGCTATGATAATCATATTTTCTCTTGCACAGACCACTGATGTGGGATGTACCCAGCTTCTTCTAGATGAGGCAAATGAGAATATGATTAGTTTCCTGCTTAGAGTCAACTCAGTGAAGAAGACTAACTGCAGCTAAGATTCTAGTTCCCTTTCCCTTGGCCACAGAAGACTCTTCCACTCTACCTAGAACTGTACTTCATATCTTCTATTCCATATTCCCCCTCTCCCAATTGTCATTTCTTTACATTGCTGAGTAGAATCAATGCTTTCTGATTTTTTTATGGGAACAAAATGGATTTAGGCGAATTCATTTCTACTGAGGGATTTTATATGTTCTTCTGTAGCTGGACCCAGAAACCCAAAGTCGTTCACTGTCATGGATTAATTTTACCTAATACACAATGTATGATGGAGTTGAGCAGGGGAAACAGAAGCTTTAAAAATTCATCTCTCTAGTATTATTTCAGAAGCTTTTTTAACCTATGTGGTGGCTCTATCTTCTTGTCTTGTTGAACATGATTTCAATTACTATAGATTTGGTTCCTTTTTTCTTTTCAGATTTATAGGTTTAGGCATTTAGACTGAAAATTACCATTCTATCATCTTCATAGTCATGTCTTCATAAGGATTGTTTTGAAGATCAAATGAGACAATGTATGTATCTTCTCCAATACCTAACATTGTAAGCAACACACATTAAGCACCTTAAGAAAGATTTGGGGAACTAAATATTGAAATTTGTGCAACATATGTCATTGTCCATGATCAAATGGAAACTCTTCCAGCCCTCAAAGATTATAAATAACAACTTATTGTTGTTATCATCATCATCATTGTTGTTGCTGGTAACTTTTGAGTGGGTAGAATGAATTTTTATGAGATAGCATAATGTTTTCTACAACCTTATTTTGAGATTTCAAATATGAATACAATCTTCTTTCATTATGTATGCTGCCAGACTCACTTTATTCCTGCATAAAATGGTGACATCTTGGGTTATTCCCCCCCACATAAATAACTGTAAACCATTCCTCTGATAGGCATTTCTGATGATTTATGAATGTTATCAAGATGTAGATGAATTAAAGTGCATCAAAAATAAAGTACTCATTGACTTGCTTTTCCCAGTGTCCAGAAAGCTTAAATAATTTAACATGCATAATATATTTTGTCACTGTGTCACTTTCACAACTGACTGTACAACAAATTGTTAGTTGGTTGCTGATCTTTTCTCAAGTTTAATGTACCTTCATGACACTTGCCAACCTATATTTTAGTTCATCTCATGTTGAGAATGATACAGGTATATGACTGAAATAAGAGAATATAAACTAGCACTAAAATTAAACATCTACCACTCTAGCATCTCTATTAATATATTCATCTGTGTATATAAATCCTATCTATATTATCTATCTCATTAATCAATTCAATCTGCCTTCCTGATTTCAAGAAGCGATAACATGATGTTTTAAACTTTAGAAGGAAGTTCTATGCTGTTTTTTATATTTAAGAATGATATGGATGAAGGCACAGAGGATGTGCTCATCAAATTCCCCTAGGACATAAATCTGGGAGAGAGAGCTAAATTCTTGGGAAAAATAGGAACCAAAAACCATTTTTACAGACTGGGATGATGGGCTAAATCCAACAAGAAGGGATTTAATAGGGATAAATATAAGGTTTTGGTTTTTTTAAAAAATGTGCTGTACAGAATGAGGAAGAGAAGGTTAGACAATAAACAGTCCCTGTGAAAAAGACAAATTCAACCTGGATCAGGGGTATGATATGGCAGCCAAAAAAAAAGAAATGAAAAAGATGACATCTTAGGTGTCAAGAAACATAGTGCCTAGAATTAGAGAGGTGCTTTACCTGTTGTACTTTGCTCTGTTCAGACAACACTTGGATCAATGTGTTGAGTTGCGGGTATTATGTCTTCAAAAGGTCATTGAGAAACTGGAGCATATAGAGGAATGTGATAAGATAGTTAGAGATAACTATTATATTATAAATGAAACCACTGAATGAAGCAGAGGAGAGGAAAGGGAAATAATGAAGACATGATAGCTCCTTCAAATATTTGAAAGTTTGAATTGTGAAAAGGGATATTTTGCCAGCCTTCGCATTGAAAAGCAAATTCCACTTTCCAAGGACTTAGGTTGTATATAAACACAATTATAAACAAGTATAGGACAAGACATCTCTGTGGCCTTGGTAATTGTGGCCCCTGTTAGTTACTGATATTGTCCACTGGAGATTTTGATCTTTCTTTATAATATATAGGACTTGACATAAAATAGCACTTTATCTATGTATCAACAGAGAACAGGATCATACGTCATTAAATATGTACTTCACATTGTACCTCACCTTGCATGTTGTACTATGGGCGTCCATTGACTTTGCCTATCCTACATTCTAATCTTGAATATAAAATATTGATGCAAGTGATGATGGAGATAGTAGAGTCAATGACAGCTGATATGGAAAAAATATTTGAAAGTCACAGTATTTATAAGGGGCCTTGATATTTCTATTTATAGTAGCTTCTATTAAGGAATCCTCAACAGGAATGAAGTAAATATCAAGGGGCTGAGAAAAACATACTACTCTGTTCATATTTTAGCTTATTTTATTTTCACCCCTTCTTTAATTCTGCTAAAACTACTTTTTAAAATTGCTAATTAGAAGAGTTTAGAAGATGGTGTGATCAAAAAAGAATGAGTATCATAACTGCTTAAATGATCAGTATTTTGACTACAATGAAGTTTAACACATTGAGACTCAAATACTTTTAAGAGGTAAAACTTATTTACTATAAATTTCATTTGTTAGAAAGAAATAAGCAAAAAAAAGATTCACTCTGATGAATTCTGAAAAAAAACAGTAAATAAATGGTTTAAAGAGACTAATCTGTAGTAGTGTAAATATTGAGATAGTGAGGAACATACATGCTGATGGCTTACATAGAAGATGATATTTCAGATATATATGATGACAAAAGGAAGTGAGTAGTCAACCATGTATCAAGAGTGAGATACAAGTGACCAAAAATATGAATAATGCCTTGACATCCTGGAGATTCTGAAAAAACAGGAAAATAAATTTCCAAAATTATGAGTCATTTCTTTTTGGAGGATTTATGGGGAAAACATAGATCAGAATTATACAAGATGAAAAGATATGGATGTGTTCCAGGAACATCTATCTTGATGAAATCATACATCTTTCAAAAAAAATCAAAGGAATGGATCATTGACATGTTTTTCCCCTACTTTCCCCCATAGAACTTGGTACTTAATATATCAAATTTCTATATGAGATTGCTACAAAAAAGAAAAAAAGAAAAAAAAATCACCTGTTGACCTTGGCTTGGATTATAAAAGACTAATACAGGACAAAAATTGGGATATGACATTGATTATCCAAACATCAAAAGGTGAAATCAGGTAAATGCAGAACTTGGCATCTTTATTTGTATTTATAACAAATCCAAGAATGATTTTTTCTCATTTGGGCATTTCTCTCTCTCTCTTTCTCTCTCTGTATGTGTATATATACATACATACAAACATACATACATACATATATATATACACACACACACACACACACACATATATATATATATATATATATATATATATATATACTAAAGGCTCTGAAAGACTACATTTTATACTTCTTTGTACTTTATAATATCTTGAGCTATCTTGGAGACCAACTAGTTAAAGGAAATATGTAGAAATGGCTGAGTGGTATGAAGGAGTCCATTTACCTTTTTTTTTATTAATTTATTTTGATTCATCAACATTCACTTCCATATGCTTTTGAATTTAAAATTTTTCTCTACCTTCCTCCTCACCACCCTCCCCAAGATGGTGCACAATCTGATATAGGTTATACATATACATTCTTATTAAACATATTTTCACATTAGTTATGTTGTAAGTAAAAATTAGAACCAATAGGAAGAACCGCAGAAAAAGGAAACAAAACTCAACAGAAGAGAAAACAAAATAGCAAATAGTATGCTTCAATCTGCATTCAAATTCCATAGTTCTTTCTTTGAATGTGGTTAGCATTTTCCATCATGAGGCCTTTGAAGATGTTAAGTTTTTCAATATTAGTCATCACACAACATGGCTGTTATTGTGTACAATGTTCTCTTGGTTCTGCTCACTTCACTCAGCATCAAACCATATAAATCTTTCCAGGTTTTTCTGAAGTCAGCCTGTTCATCATTTCTTATAGCGCAATAGTATTTCATTACATTCATATACCACAATTTGCTCACCCATTCCCCAAATGATGGGCATCCTCTCAATTTCCAATTCTTTGCCACCCCAAAAGAGCTGATGTAAATATTTTTTGTACATGTGGGTCCTTTTCCCACTTGTCTGATCTCTTTGGGATATAACCCTAGAAGTGCTATTGTTGGGTCAAAAGGTATGCACATTTTTATAACCCTTTGGGCATAGTTCCAAATTGCTCTCCAAAATGGTTGGGTCATTTCACAACTACACCAACAATGCATTACTGTTCCAATTTTCCCACATTTTCTCCAACATTTATCATTTTCCTGTTTTGTCATGTTGGCCAATCTGATAGGTGTGCTGTGGTGCCTCAGAGTTGTTTTGATTTGCATTTCTCTAATCAATAGTGATTTAGAGCATTTTTTCAAATGACTAAAGATGGCTTTAATTTCTTGATCTGAGAACTGCCTGTTCATATCCTTTGACCATTTGTCAATTGGGGAATGACTTGTATTCTTATAAATTTGACTTAATTCTTTATGTATTTGAGAAATGAGGCCCTTATCAGAGAGACTGGTTATAAAAATTCTTTTCCAATTTTCTAACTTCCTTCTAATCTTAGTTTGGCTTTGTTTGTGCAAAAACTTTTCAATTTAATGTAATCAAAGTTATCCACTTTGCTTTTTGTAATGTTCTCTATCTCCTGTTTGGTCATGAATTCTTCTGTTTTCCATAGATCTGATAGGTAAACCATTCCTTGCTCTCCCAGTTTGCTTATAGTATCAGCCTTTATATCTAAGTCATGAACCTATTTTGACTTTATTTTGGTATATGGTGTGAGATTTTGGTCTATGCCCAGCTTCTGCCATACTCTTTTCCAGTTTTCCCAGCAGTTTTTTTCGAAGAGTGGATTCTTATCCCAGAAGCTGGGGTCTTTGGGTTTATCAAATAATAGATTACTATAGTTACTGACTACTGTGTCTTGCATATTTTACCTATTACACTGATCCACCACTCTATTTCTTAGCCAGTACCAAACAGTTTTGATGATTGCTGCTTTATAATACAATTTAAGATCTGGAATGGCTAAGCCACCTTCCTCTGCATTTCTTTTCATTAGTTCCCTTGATATTCTGGACCTTTTGTTATTCTGAATGAATCTTGTTATTACTTTTTCTATCTCTATAAAATAATTTTTGGTAGTTTGATTGGTATGACACTGAATAAGTAAATTAGCTTAGGTAGAATTGTCATTTTTATTATATTAGCTCATCCTACCCATAAGCAACTGATATTTTTCCAATTATTTAGATCTGACTTTATTTGTGTGAAAAGTGTTTTGTAATTGTGTTCATATAGTTTCTGGGTTTGTTTTGGGAGGCAGACTCCTAAATATTTTATAATGTCTACAGTAAGTTTAAATGGAGTTTCTCTTTCTATCTCTTGCTATTGGGCTTTGTTGATAACATATAGAAATGCTGATGATTTATGCAGGTTTATCTTATAGCCTGCAACTTTGCTAAAGTTGTTTATTATTTCAAGTAGTTTTTCACTTGATTCCCTAGGATTCTCTAAGTATATCATCATGTCATCTTCAAAGAGTGATAGCTTTGTTTCTTCTTTGCCTATTCTGATACCTTCAATTTCTTTTTCTTCTTTTATTGCTAAAGCAATGTTTACAGTATGATATTGAGCAACAGTGGTGATAATGGATATCCTTGTTTCACTCCCGATCTTATTGGAAATGCTTCTAGCTTGTCCCCATACATATTATGCTTGCTGAAGGTTTTAGGTAAATGCTATTTATTATTTTAAGGAAGACTCCATTTATTTCTATGCTTTTTAGTGTTTTTAATAGGAATGAGTGTTGTATCTTATCAAAAGCATTATCTGCATCTATTGAGATGATTGGGTGGTTTCTGTTAGTTTTGGTGTTGATATGATGAATTATGCTGATAGTTTTTCTAATATTGAACCAGCTCTGCATTCCTGGTATGAATCCTGCCTGGTCATAGTGTATTTTTCTTGTTTTAGGTTGCTGTAATCTATTTGTTAATATTGCATTTAAAATTTTTTCATCTATATTCATTAGAGAAATTGATCTATAATTTTCTTTCTCTGTTTTGACTCTTCCTGTTTCTATGATTTGTTGCTTGACCCAGTCATTTTTTAGGATTAGGTTATTTGGTTTCCAATTATTTTTAGTTTATCTTTCCATGGACCTTTATTACATACAATTTTTATTGCATCATGACCTGAAAAGGATGCATTTAATATTTCTGCCTTTCTGCATTGGATTGTGAGGTTTTTATGCCCAAGTACATGGTCAATTTTTGTGTGTGTGCCATGTACCACCAAGAAAAAAGTATATTTCTTTCTATCCCCATTCAGTTTTCTCCAGAGGTCTATCACACCTAACTTTCATAATGTTTTATTCACCTCCTTAAGTTCTTTCTTGTTTATTTTGTGGTTAGATATTATCCAGTTCAGAGAGGGGGAGGTTGAGGTTCCCCACTAATATAGTTTTGCTGTCTATTTCTTTCTGTAACTCCCTGAACTTCTTCTCTAAGAATGTGGATGTTATACCACTTGGTGCATATGTGTTTAGTAATGATATTACTTCATTGTCTATGGTGCCTTTTAGCAGGATGTAGTTTCCTTCCTTATGTCTTTTGATAAGATCTATTTTTCCTTTTGCTTTGTCTAAGATCAGGATTGCTACCCCTGCCTTTTTTACTTCAATTGAAGCATAATATATTCTGCTCCAGCCCTTTTTTTTTTTACCTTTACCCTGTGTGTTTCACTCTTTTTCAAATGTGTTTCCTGTAAACAACATATTTGTAGGATTATGGTTTTTAATCCATTCTGCTCTCCACTTCTGTTTTATGGGAGAGTTCATCCTATTCAAATTCACAGTTATGATTACTATCTGTGTCTTTTTCTCCATCCTTTCCCCTATCCTTTGGTGCTTTTCTTTCTCCTTTCTCCTTTTCCCTCCTCACCAGTGTTTTGCTTTTGATCACTGCTTCCCTCGGTCCATCTTCCCTTCTATTAGCCCTTTCCCTTTTCTTCCCCTTTACCCTTACTGCTTTTTCCCTTCTTTCTATCCTCCCTCCCTTTTCTTTCCCCTTTTCACTCCTATTGCCTATAGGGCAAGTTAGCTTTCTATACCTAACTGATTATGTTATTCACTTCTTGAGCCAAATATGATGAGAGTAAGGTTCAAACAATGCTCATCCCCCTCCCTTCTTTCCATCTGCTGTAATAGGTTTTTGTGTCTTTTCCTGTAATGTAATTTACCCTTGTCTGCCTCCTCCTTTCTCAGTACCTTTTTCTTAGATCTGACTAATCCACTTACTTGGATCCATTTAGCCCTCTTGATTAGATTTTTTTTTATCATTACATCAAAGTCAACTTATATCCACCCCCTTTATGTATCCTCTTTTAACATGGTGTAATAACAATACAGTTCTCAAGAGTTGCAAGTGTCATCTTCCCTTGTAGGGATGTAAACATTTTGCCCTTATTAACAACATATTGTATCTTTCTGTCCCATTTACCTTTTTATGTCTCTCTTGAGTCTTGTACTTGAAGATCAAATTTTCTGTTGAGCTCTGGTCTTTTTATCAGGAAGGTTTGGAAGTCCCCTATTTCATTGAATATCCATCTCCTCCCCTGAAAGATCATGTTCATTTCCCCTGGATAGTTGATCCTTGGTTGTAATCCAAGCTCCTTTGCCTTATGGAATATCATGTTCCACACCTTGTGGTCTTTTAATGTAGAAGCTGCAAGGTCCTGTGTAATCTATTTGCCTTTAAATGCCTAATTATTTTGGTCTGGAAACGTGATTTAATTTGCTTAAGGAACTTCCTTCACTTATGCATATTGGCAAAGGACTATCCATGACTTGTAGTCTTAGAGAGTGTCTTGGGACACAAAGATTAAGTAACTTGCCAATCATCACATAGTTGGTATGAGTCAGAGGCACATCAAAACCCACATGTTCCTAATTCTAAGGCCATTGAATGCATTTACCATTTGATTCTGCCTTTTCTATAACACATACTCAAATTACATCAAATTGAATTTGAATCTTTCAAAAAAAATGAGGTATTGATCAATTCACAAAATCACTTCTGACTTTCAGCTTGAGGAAATCACTGTGGCAGAATTATGTCATCACAGATCTTCAATGATATCACTAAAACAAGGTTGGTAATGAGACTTCCTCTAGGATGAGTTTGTATCCATACTACCTATTAAAGTGCTTGACACTTAGCGGACACTTAATAAATGTTTGTTGAATTTAATTGACTCATGAATTATATCCCAGAATAACAAAATCATGAAATTTAAGATTTAGAAGGCTCTTCATAGAACATTTGATTCAATGCATGTCCCCAAAGTATCCCTGTTTTAATATAACTGATATGTGGTTCATGTCTCTGCATGAATACTCCATGGAAGGGATTTCATTTTCTGTTTAAGTATCACATTATTTTTGAGGAAAGCTTTATTCACTCTTGTTAAATACTAATGTAATTTTTTTTCTTGACATAAAGCCTAAATTTCCCTCTTTCCCACTTTCAACTATTGCTCTTGATTATGCCATTTGGGGCTAGAGAGAAATTGTATCCTTTTTTACATTTCATTTTAATTTTATTTTTTCTCAATTACATGTAAATAAAATGTAACATTAATTTAAATAAAATTCAAATTCTCTCCCTTCTTGCCTCCCAATTTGACATTGGTTATGCAGGTTCAGTCATGTAGAACATTTTTATTTTAGCAATGTTGCAAAAGAAAACACTGACAAAAAAAGAAAAAATAAAGTTTAAAAAAATATGTTTATATTTGCATTCAAACTCCATTCATTCTTTCTATGAAGGTGGATAGCATTTTTTTCAACATAAGTCCTTTGGAATTGTCTTGGATCATTGTATTTCTGAGAATAGCTAAGTTATTTGCACTTAATTACTGTACAATGTTGCTATTACTAGGCATAATGATTTACCCATTTTTCTCAATTCATTTTCTATCAGCTCATATAGGGCTTGCCATATTTATTTTTTTCTTAAACTATTCCTCTCATCATTTCTCATAGTACAACAGTACTCCATAACAATCAGGTGCCACAACTTGTTCAGTCATTACCCAATTGATGGACATCCCCTCAATTTCCAATTCTTTGACACAACAAAAGAACTGCTATAAATATTTTTGTGCATATATAGGTTTTTTCCCCTTTTTCTTTGATATCTTTGGGGTATAGATCTAGTTGTGGATCAAAAAACTTGAATAGTTTTATAAGTCTTTGAGCATCATTCCACAATGTTCTCCAAAGTGTTTGGATTGGTCCATGACTCCACCAACAAGGCATTAATGTCCCAATTTTTCCACTTTCCTTCCAACATTTGTCATTTCCCTTTTCTGTCATATTAGCCAACCTGATATGTGTCAGATGGTACCTCACAGTTGTTTTAATTTGCATTTCTCTAATCAATAGTCATTAGAGCTTTTTTTTATATGATTATATAGCATTGATTTCTTCTTCTGGAAACTGCCTATCCATATTCTTTTACCATTTATCAATTGAAGAATGATGTGTAATTTTATAATTTTGACTAAGTTCTCTTTATATTTGAGAAATGAGGCCTTTTTCAGAGAAATTTGCTATAATATTTTTCTTAGTTGCCTGATTTCCTTCTAATCTCAGCTGCAATGGTTTTGTTTCTACAAAACCTTTTAAATTTATTGTAATTAAAATATCCATTTTATATCTCATAATGCTCTCATCAAAATCCTTCCATTATCCTTATGTCTAACAGGTAAAATATTCCATGTTCCCTGATTTTCTTTATGTTATAACTATTTCTGTTTAAATCATGTACCCATTTTGATGCTATCTTGGTATAAGTTGTGAGATGTTGGTCTATATCTAGTTTCTGTCTAAATGGTTTCTAATTTTCTCAGCACTTTTAACAAAATAATAATTTCTTCTTTCAAAATCTTAGATCTTTTGTTTGTCAAACACTAGATTACTTTGTTCATTAACTACTGGGCATTGTGCACCAGTAATAATTGTGCATTGTTCCTCTAATTCACTACTCTATTTCTTAGCCAGCACCAAGTTGTTTTGATGATGACTGCTGTGTGTACAATTTGAGATCTGGTACTAATAAGCTAGTTTCCTTATATTATTTTTTTTTCATTAACTCCCTTGATATTCTTCATCTTTTGTTCTTCAAGATAAATTTTGTTCTTATTTTTTCTACCTCTCCAAAATAACCATTTTGGTAATTTGATTGGTATAGCACTGAAGAAATAAAATAATTTAGGTAGGATTGTCATTTTTGTTATATTGACTTGGCCTACCGATGAACGATTAACATTTCTCCAATTGTTTAGATCTGATTTTATTTGTGTGAAAATAGTATTGTAATTGTGTTCCTATACTTCCTGGGTAGTTCTTGGCAGGTAGACTCCTAAGTATTTTATGTTGTCTGCAGTTATTTTATTTTATTTTAGTTTATTATTTTATTTCCCCCAATTAACTGTAAAAATTATTTTTAAAATTTGTTTTTAAAACTTTGAATTCCAAATTCTCTCCCTTCCTCCATCCTCATACCCCTCATTGAGAAAGCAAGTAAATCAATATAGGTTATGCATGTGTAGTTGTGCAAAACATATTTCCATATTAGTCATGTTGTGAAAGAAAGCATGGACAAAAACAACCCTCAAGAGAAATAAAGTAAAGAAGGTATCCTTCAAACTGATTTCAGACACCATCAGTTCTTTGTCTGCAGATTGATAGCATTTTTCATCATAAGTCCTTCATTGTTGTCTTGGATCACTGTATTGCTGAAAATAGCTAAATGATTCATAGCTGATCATCTTACAATATTGCTGTTACTTTGTACATAGTACATTTCATTTTTCATCAGCTCATGTAAATCTTCCCAGGTTTTTCTGAGAGTATCCTGCTCATCATTTCTTATAGCACAATAATATTCCATCATAATCAAATAACAATTTATTCAGCCAATCCCCAATTGATGGGCATCCTCCCAATTTCTAACTCCCTGCCACCAGAAAAGAGCTGATACAAATGTTTCTGTACATATAGGTACTTTCCCCTTCTTTTTTAATCTCTTTTTGTATATAGGCCTAGTAGTGGCACTGCTAGTTAAAGGAAATGCGTGATTTTATAGCCCTTTGGACATAGTCCCAAATTGCTCAAAAGAAGGTTGAATCAGTTTACAACTCCATCAACAATGCATTAATGTCTCATTTTTCCCCATATGCCCTCCAATATTTATCATTTTCCTTTTCTGTCCTGTTAGTCAATCTCAGAATTGTTTCAATTTGCATTCCTCCAATCAATAGTGAGTTGGAGCACCTTCTATGACTATAGATAGCTTTGATTACTTCATCTGAAAACTGTTCATATCACTTCATCATTTACCAAATGGATCCTATTTTTATAAATATGCCTCAGTTCCCTATATATTTGATAAATAAGGCTTTTAGCAGAGAAACTTGATTCAAATTTTTTTCCACAGTTATGACTGCTAAATGTATTTCCCTCTATTCTATTCCTCCCATTTATTCTATTCTCTCTCTTTCACCCTGTTCCTTCCTCAAAAGTGTTTTGCTTCTGACCACTACCTCCCCCAATCTACTCTGCTTTCTATCAAACTTCCTTTTTCTTATTCCCTTCTCCTCCTAATTTCCTGTAGGGTAAGATAGATTTCCATACCTAATTGAGAGTGTATGTTATTCCCTCTTTGAGTTAATTCTGATGACAGTAAGGTTAACTCACTCCCCACCTTCTTTATGTTCCCCTCCACTGTAAAATATTTTTCTTGACATGTGAGATAATTTACTTCATTCTACCCCCTGTTCTCTTTCTAACAGTACATTCATCTTTCTTATCCCTTAATTTTCTTTTTAAAAATATCATCCCTTCATATTCAACTCATACTTATGCCTTCTGTCTATATATACTCTTAACTGCTTTACTTGTGACAGACTTTTTATGAGTTACAAATATCATCTTCCCATGTAGGAATGAAAATAGTTTAATCTTATCAAGTACCTTATGATATCTGTTTCCTGCTTACCTTTTTATGCTTCTCTTTAGTCTTATATTTGAAAGTCAAATAAATGTTCTATTCAACTCTGGTCTTTTCAACAGGAAGGCATGAAAATCCTGTATTTCATTGAATGTCCATTTTTCCCCTGAAGGATTTATACTTAGTTTTGCTGAATAGGTGGTTCTTGGTTGTAATCCTAACTTCTTTGCCTCTGGAATATCATATTCCAAGGCCTACAATCCTTTAATGTAGAAGCTACTATGCCTTGTGTTATTCTGACTGTGGCTCCATAATACTTGAATTATTTCTTTCTGGCTGCTTGCAATATTCTCTTCTTGATCTGGGAGCTCTGGAACTTGGCTATAATATTCCTGGGAGTTTTCATTTGAGATCTGTTTCAGGAGGTGATCAGCGGATTCTTTCAGTTTCTATTTTACCCTCTTCTTTTAGGATATCAGGGACATTTTCTGTGATAATATTTTTGGAAAATGATGTCTAGGTTCTTTTTTATCATGGCTTTCAGGTTGTCCAATAATTTTAAAATTATTTCTTCTGGATCTATTTTTTTCAGTTTAGTTGTTTTTCCAATGAGATATTTTGTGCTATCTTCTATTTTTTACTGTGTTATTGTTCTGTTTTATTGTTTTTTGATTTCTCATAAAGTCCTTCACTTTCATTTGCTCTATTCTAATTTCTAAGGACTGATTTTCTTCTGTGACCTTTTGTTCTTCCTTTTCCATTTGACCAACTATACTTTTTAAGAAATTTTCTTGAAAATGATAAATGTTGGAGAAGAGGTGGGAAAATTGGAACACTAATGCATTGTTGGTGGAGTTGTGAAATGATCCAACCTTTTTGGAGAGCAATTTGGAACTATGCCCAAAGGGCTATAAAAATGTGCATACCCTTTGTCCCAGCAATAGCACTTCTAGAGCTATATCCCAAAGAGATCATACAAATGGGAAAAGGACCCACATGTACAAAAAATATTTATATCAGCTCTTTTTGTGGTGGCAAAGAATTGGAAATTGAGAGGATGCCCATCAATTGGGGAATGGCTGAGCAAGTTGTGGTATATGAATGTGATGGAATACTATTGTGCTATAAAAAATGATGAACAGGATAACTTCAGAAAAACCTGGAAAGACTTGTATGGTCTGATGCTGAGTGAAGTGAGCAGAGCCAAGAGAACGTTGTACACAATAACAGCCTCATTGTGTGATGACTAATATTGATAAACTTAACCCTTCCCTGCAATACAAGGATCTAAGACACCTCCAGAGGCCTTGTGATGGAAAATGCTATCCACATCCAAAGAAAGAACTATGGAAGTTAAATTGCTATTTTTTTTCTCTTTTGTTGAGTTTTGTTTCCTCTTTCTGATGGTTCCTCCTATTGGTTTTAATTTTTACTTACAACATCACTAATGTGAAAATATGTTTAATATGAATGTAAATGTATAGCCTATATCAGATTGTGTGCCGTCTTGGGGAGGGTGGTAGAGAAGAAGGGGGAGAAAAATTTTAAACTCAAAAGCATATGGAAGTGATTATTGATAAATCAAAATAAATTAATAAAAAATGACATTTTCTTTTTCTTCATTAAAATTATGTACCCCTTTGTATTCGGATAATTCAGCTTTCAGAAATACTTCTAGGGACCTGTCAGTCTTCAGTTCTTCCAAAGTGATATGATCTAAGGAGAGGTGTGTTTAATACTCTCCTGGCCTGTGCTGTGGTCTGTGAGTGACCACAAGTACCCTTTTTTGCCCTGGATCTGTGATGAGGATCCCTTCTCCACTGCAGCTGCAAGCTCTGGGGTTCAAGTTTTCCTCCTCACCCAGGGACTGCTAACCAAGACTGCGACCTCGATCTGAGTATAGGTAAAGCAACAGAATCCTGCCCCCAGTGCCAGCAAAGAGATTCCTGTAATCTCTTTCTGATCAGTTGTTTAACTCCCTTATCATCCGTGAGCTGAGAGCTCTAGAATCAGTCATAGCCATTGCTGATTCAGTGGGCCCCAAGGCTTCCTCCTGGTTTGCTGGGACCTGGTCTGCATTGGTGCAACCTGTGCTGCATTCTGCACCACTCTCAACCAGGTGTGACAGTCCTCTACTGCTGTCATTCTAAGTTGTCTTTGGCTGGAAAATTATGTCACCCCATCATTTTGTAGGTTCTGCCACTTCAGGAATTGTTTTATGGCATTATTTAAAGGTGTCAAGAGGTACTTTGGGGACAGCTCAGGCAAGTCACTGCCTTTTCCCTGCCATCTTGACTCTGCCTCCCTGCAATTATTTTAAATTTAATTTATCTTTCTATATCTTCCTTTTGGACTTTATTGATAGTGTAAGGACATGTTGATGATGTATGTGGGTTTATTTTTTATCCTGAAATTTTGCTAAAGTTATTTCAAATAACATTATTTGAATATTTCAAATATTGTTTCAAATAATTTTAGTTGAATCACTAGGATTCCCTTAGTATACCATCATATCATCCAGGATGATAGTTTTGTTTCCTTATTGTTTATTTTAATTCCTTCAACTTCTTTTTATTGTATCACTGCTATATTTAGCATTTCTAGAGCAATATTGAATAACAGTAGTGATAATAGTCATCCTTGTTTCACTCCTGATCTTATTGGAAAGATTTTTAACATCCCCATTACAGATAGTGCTTGCTGATGATTTTAGATAGATACTACTTACCATTTTAAGGAATACTCCATTTATTCCTTTGTAGAATTTTTAATACAATTGAGTGTTCTATTTTGTCAAAAGCTTTTATGCATCTATTGAGATAATCATATACTTTTTCTTTTTTTTTTATTGAGGTGGTCAAATTTACATATAGTTTTCCTAATGTTGAACCACCCCTGAATTCTTGCTATAAATCCCATCTGGTCATACTGTATTTTATTTAAATTATTTTGCAAAAATTGAATCCTTATTCCACATGACAGCCTTTAAATATTTAAAACAGACATGTACTATGAGTTTTCTCTTCTTGAGGCTACATATTTCCTTCTACCTATTCTCTTTTGAAATAGATTCATGACCCTTTTAATCATTCTGGTTTTTCTCCTCCAGATGCTATCCAGCTTTTCAATGTTCTTCTAATACCTTGGATTCTAGAGCTGAACAAAATACTCATGATGGGGTTTTATCAGAATGCATTATAGTAGAACTATAACTTTCTTCTCTGTAGGAAGCTGAGCCTCTTTTAATACAGTGCAAGGTTATGTGTTGTTTTTTCAGATCATACTGTTGAATCATACTGAGCTTGTAGGCCACTAATACCCCAAAATCTTTTTTTCAGACAAAATATTGGCTAACCATGCCTCTCTCATCCTATAGTTTTTTGAAGCTGATTTTTCAAACTAAAATGTGAATAAATTTCTATTTAGTCTACTAAATGACTATTGAATTTCACCATAATAGATTCAACAGCTTTAACCAGTCAAGAATTTTTAGATCCTGATTCTAAAATGCAGTGAATTATCTATTTCTCTTGGTCCTATATGTTCTATGACTTTTATCAGCATAAATACCTTTCATATGCCTTTATTCAAGTGCTTGATAAGAATGTATGCTGCTAGGCTCCTCTCCTGTAGCAAAGCACCTGGTGCTGATTCTATTCCAGTTGAGGTTTACAAAGCAGGGGGTCTACTGCTAATACAAAAGCTGACTGAAATTTTCCACATTATATAGTAAAAAGATGTCATCCCCTAGGAGTTGAAGGATGCCTTCATTGTTGATCTCTATAAAGGTAAATGAAATAGATTGTCCTGTGTCAATCATGGGGTGGGGATGTCTCTTTTTTATTCATTTCCAGCAAGATTGTTGCCAGAGTTCTCCTTAATAAGCTAATCTTTCACCTGGAAATTGGTCATCTACCTGAGAGCCAGTGTTATTTCAGAAAGGTCCAAGGAATGATAGATATGATGTTTGCTCACTGACAACTCCACAAGAAATGCCAGTAGCAGAACAGAGGTCTGTACACAATGTTTGTAAGTCTGACCAAGGCCTTTGATACCATCTATTATTAGGGCTTACGGAAAATGATGCCAAAATTTGGTTTCCCTAAGAAGTTCATCAGAATTTACATCAATTGTATGATGGTATGCTTGTTTAGGTTCTGGATAATGTATGATGTTCTCATGCTTTCCTGATCAACAATAGAGTGAAGCAGAAACAGGGTTATGTGTTTGCTCTCATACTTTTTAGCATGATGTTTTCAGCGATATTGTCAGATGCTTTCAATGAGGATAAAACATGACATCAAGGTCAGCCTACCACACTGATAATAAATTACTTAACTTGAAAAGGTTACAAGCTGAGTCTGAGGTAGAGGGAAAGTGGGTGCATGATTTTTTGTTCACAGATGATTGTGTATTTGATGCAACCTCTGAAGCTGAGATGCAACAAAGTATGGGTTGATTTTCTGCTGCTTGTGCTAATTTGGGTCTAATAATCAATACCAATAAAAAAGAGGTTCTCCCCCAGTCAGCATACAATTGATACATGGAACCATTGGTTACAGTAAATAGAGAAGTTTTGAATTCTTAGAAGTACATTTTCCAGGGATATACACATTGATCATGAGGTCGATGCATGCATTACCAATGCTAGCTCAGTGTTTAGAAGGCTCTGAAGGAAAGTGTGGGAGAGAAGAGGTATTAGACTGCCTATCAAACTGAAGGGCTACAGAGCTATTGTGCTGATGTCATTGTTGTATGCCTATGAAACCTGGACAGTCTAGCAGCACCATGATAAGGATCTCTTCAATTTGAATCATCTTAGGAAGATTCTGAAGATCACCTGGCAAGATAAGATACTGGACATAGAGGTTATTTCTTGAGCTAACCTGCCAGCATTCAAACTCTGCAGCAGAGAGCACAACTCTGGTGGGCTGGTGACACTGCTGAAATGCCAAAAGTATGCTTGCCTAAAAGGTTATTTTACAAAGAATTCATACAGAGAAGGCACTTACATGGTGGTCAGAAGAAGCAATACAAGGACACTCTCATGTTCTCTCTGAAGAATTTTGGAATTGATTGCATGACATGAGAGATGATGGCAAAGGACTGCCCAGCATGGCATGTCCTCAGCAAAGAAGGCACTGTGCTTTATAAGCAACACAGAATTGCAGTAACTCAAAAAAGTGAGATTCACAAATTTAGAGAATTCACCCCAAATGTTTACATGAGCTATTTGTGGCTAACATGTGGTAGAACCTTCTGAGATTCCATTGGTCTGATCAGTCATAGTTGGACACATTGCAATTTGAGTCTAACATAGTGATGTCATTTCAGTTCTCTTTGAGAATGAAAGGCAACAATCAACCAAATAATAATATATGAATATATATATGTAATGATATACGAATGATATAAATTCAGATAATATATTTTTAATTTATTTATTTTTAGTTCTCAACATTCACTTCCACAAGATTTTGAGTTCCAAATTTTCAACTCATCTCACCCTTCCCTCCACCCCAAGATGGCATGCATTCTGAATACCCCTTCCCCTAGTCTGCCCTTTTTCCTTCTCCCAGTATAATCCTCTCTCACCCCTTCATCTTCAACTCACCCTGTGACCTCTATGTATCTATGTATCTATGTATCTATGTATCTATCTATTTTTCTATCTATACATACATATACATTTTCCCCTCCAACTACCCTAATACTGACAAAGGTTTCATGAGTTACAAATATCATCATTCCATGCAGGAATGTAAACAGTTCAACCTCAATAAGTCTGTTATGATTTCTCTGATTTCTCTTTCCTGTTTACCTCTTCATGTTCTACTTGAATCTTGTATTTGAAAGTCAAATTTTCTGCTCAGCTCTGGTCTTTTCATCAAGAATGCTTGAAAGTCCTCTATTTCACTGAATGACCATTTTTTCCCCTGAAGGATTATACTCAGTTTTGCTGGGTAGGTGATTCTTGGTTGTAATCCTATCTCCTTTGCCCTCTGGAATATTATACTCCTTGCCCTCTGGTCCCTTAATGTAGAAGCTGCTGAATCTTGTGTTATCCTGATTGTGTTTCCACAATATTTGAATTATTTCTTTCTGTCTGCTTGTAATATTTTCTCCTTGACCTGGGAACTCTGGGATTTGGCTACAATATTCCTAGGAGTTTTCCTCTGGGGATCTCTTTCAGGAGGAGATTGGTGGAGTCTTTCAATTTCTATTTTGCCCTCTGGTTCTAAAATATCAGGGAAGTTTTCCTGGATAATTTCTTGAAAGATGATGTGTAGGCTGTTTTTTTGGTCATGGCTTTCAGATAGTGCAATAATTGTTAAATTCTCTCTCCTGGATCTATTTTCTGGGTCAGTTGTTTTTCCAATGAGATATTTCACATTCTCTTCTATTTTTTTCATTATTTTGGATTTGTTTTACAGTGTCTTGATTTCTCATAAAGTCACTAGCTTCCAATTGCTCTAATCTGATTTTTAAGGAAGTATTTTCTTCAGTAAGCTTTTGGACTTCCTTTTCCATTTGGCCAATTTTGCCTTTTAGGGCATTCTTCCCCTCATTGGCTTTTTGGACCTCTTTTGCCATTTGGGTTAGGCTATTTTTAAGGTGTTATTTTCTTCAGTATTTTTGGGGTCTCCTTTAGCAAACTGTTGACTTGTTTTTAATTTTTTTCTTGCATCACTCTTTTTTCCTCTACTTCTCTTACTTGTTTCTCAAAATCCTTTTTGAGCTCTTCCAGGCCTGGGACTGATTCACATTTTTCTTGGAGGCTTTGGATGTAGAAACTTTGACTTTGTTGTCTTCTTCTGGTTGTATATTTTGATCTTTTTGGTCACCAAAGTAATATGTTATAGTTTGACTCTTTTTGCGTTGCTTGCTCATGATCCCAGTCAATTATTTCAGTTATAAACTTTTTGTTAAGGTAGGAGTATGTTTCCAGTGTGGAGAATGTACTGTCTCATGCTTCGAGGCTTTTGTGCAGCTGTTTTCAGAGATAATTCTAGGGACCTGTAAATTTTCAGTTCTTCCAAGGTGCTCTGATCAAGGGTGAGGTGTTTACTCCTTTTCTGGCCTGTAATGTGGTCTATGAGTGACCACAAGCACTCTTTTCTATCTTGGAACTGTGAGGAGGATTCTCTTCACAACCACTACAAGCTCCACCAAGCCAGTGCCCCTTCTCACCCCTGGACATCCACCCAGACCTGTGACCCAGATCCAAGCATGGGCAAAGCAAGAGAATCCTGCACCAGCAAAGAGATCTCCACAATACCCCTCTAATCAGCCACTCGATTCCCCCTTAGTCTGTGGACCAGAAGCTCTGGAAGCAGCAGCTGCCCTAGGGCCATGCCCTTCTCTCTCACCACAGGTGCCTGTGATTCAGTCCTCTGAGGCCTGCTCAAGGTTTGCTGAGGCCTGTGTGCCCTTGCCGAACTGCAGTCCTCTCCCAACCTGGCGCGATATACCGATATACCTTTCCAATGAACCATCCAAGTTGTCTTGGGCTGGAAATTTTTTTTCACTCTGTCTTTTGGTGGGTTCTGCTGCTTTAGAATTTGTTTAGAGCCATTTTTTATAGGTATTTGGAGGGCTTTGGGGAGAGCTCAAGCAAGTCACTGCTTTTACTCTGTCATCTTGGCTCCACCCCTTGGGAATTATTTGTTAATGATTAAAGAATGAGTTTAGATGGATTTTAATTTGTTTTTTTTTAATCTACATTCATAAACTACAATTCTTTTGCTAGATTTTACTATATTTTTCATGATTAATTCTGGGGAAAAATTTTTAAGGAAGCCATTAGCTCTTCTGTTTTTGGCAGATAGAGAAGTCTAACAGATGTCTAGATAATTGAAGACCACTTTCACACTATATAGGGCAGCTAAATGGTCCAGTGTATAGAGTGCTGGGACTAGAGTCAGGGAAACTCATCTTCCTGACTTCAAATCTGATTTCAGACACGTAATAGCTGTGTGACTCTAGGCAAGTCACTAAAACCTGTTTGTCTTAATTCCTCTTATGTAAAATGAGCTGCAGAAGTAAATAGCAAACCACTCCAGAATCTTTGCCAAGAAAACCCCAAAAGTGTCACAGAGTTGGACACAACTAAACACAAATCACCTCTACATCATGCTTCTATGCAAACCTTTTGTTCTATCTCCTAAACTCCTAATCTATTTCTTCTTCCTGTTCAGGTGATCTGCTATGTAAAGATGAAAATATAATTTGTTTTGCTTTCCATTCTCAGCACCCAAATTTGTTCCACTATGCTTCTCTACTCTGGTGTCTGGATTTTACCATGTACATATCCTATCTTAATATAACTGAAGAAGTTGTGGTATATAATTGTGATGGGATACTACTTTGCTATAAGAAATGATGAGCTCAATGACTTTAGAATAACATGCAAAGACTTACATGAAATAATGAAAAGATAAATGAGCAGAACAAGAGAAAATTGTATACAGTAAAAGCAATGTTGTTTTAGGGTGACTTTGAGTAAATAATGTATTTTGACTGTTATAAATATTCAAATTAATTATAAAAGGCAGTTAAAGAATGACACTATTTGCATACAGAGAAAAAACTGATGAATAGAAATATATATAGAATAATTATATATATGTGTGTGTGGGTCTCTGTGTGTGTGTGTGTGTGTCTGTGCGTGTGTCTAATGGTAGCCATCTCTAAGGAAGGAGGGAAGAAAAAATTTACATGATAATTTTGTTATATATTTAAAAGGAATACCAAGTTGTGCATAGTAGAATTGCAGTTTCATGTGTAATAATCTTTTTTATTGTACTATGTCATGGAAATACTTGTTTTAGTCCACAACTTAAAAATAAAATCTAAAAAACGAAAATATTAATATAGTGACTTGAGAGCAATATTTAAAACCAAAAATAATTGCCATGCTAACTCATTCCCCACATTATCTGTTTTATTTATTTTGAATAAATTCTATCCATCAAGAGACACAGTCACATCAGGTATCTCATCCTACAAGTCTCAATGATATCTAAGAGTTCAAATTTACCTCCTCTTTCTTGTTAGTTCCCCAAACTTTGGGAATTTTTATATAGCTATCTGAGTGAAGGGATTTTATTACTTGCTTCATTTTGGATTTTTTCTCTGTAAACTTCTTGGCACCTCAATTCATATTCTTCCTTCACTGTAACTACATTACAAGGTGTCTAACTTGATGACCACACACACACACATATACAAATATAGATAGATATAGATATAGAGTCAATTTTTTCTATTTTCAATCACTGGTATTTTAAAGCTATTTAAATTTGAATTGAAAGGTACTTGATAAATACTTCATTCCTAACTTTTCTTAAGTATACCCCTGATAGACCTCTCTCATTCTTGTATCTTAAACCATGGTCTAGAAGTCCAAATTCCATCCCCAAACCCCATCTTTTTAGTCAGGTGTTCACTTTTGAAATCACTGTTTCCATTCTATATCTACTAAAATCCTTGGGATTATAAAAAAGCATCCTTTGTCTTCAGTTGACAGTAGGAAATAAAATGCAATCCACAGGTTGTGAAGGTTGTGTGTAAAGGTTGTGAAGAAATGGTATATCACACTTTAGAGGACAATCAACATTTTCTTCCTCAAAGCATCTAGCTGTTGTATCTTCAGGAAGAGTCCCATATCTGTTTTTAGCTCTTAGTATATAACTTTGCTTTGCTTTGCTCCTCTTGTTTATCCTTCACCATTCCTTTGACAAGAGTTGTTTTTTCTTCCCACTCAGATTCTTCCCCACTCCACTTTTTTTTCCCAACCATTGAAACTCTCCTCTTTCTTTTAGTACAATTTTATTGTTCCTAAAAACCTGGATGACAGAAAAGTGATTCCCGAGTTCTTTCACCTTCTCTTTCAAGAAGGAAGGTAATAACCTATACTTGAAACAGAGATAATAGTAATTGGTTGTGAGAGAAATGTAGACATGATACATTCAATTGAAGTCACTACAAAATTATCCCTGGTCTATATGGATGAAAATTGTTTTTCCTTTTTATCCTACTTGTGGATGCTTACACCTTACCTTTAAGTACCATATTAATTCTTTATAGATAATTATCACCTCTTAATTGTTTGAAATAATCTTATTTTTTCCTATTTTTATAACTCTACACACTTGGTCAACCTCCCTTGCCTTTATTTCAGCAACCTCCTAGTTATTTAAGCACTTTGCTTTAACTACTGATTTACTCTTGATAGTTTACATTAGCCTATAATATATTCCCTTTGAGTTTTCTTAGTTACTTTGTGTAACACACAGATGTAAAGATAAAATTGATTTGCCATTAATATGCTTATTAGGACTAAAAGTAAACTAATAAAACTTACACTCATCAAAAATGTGTTCTTACTTCGTTGACAATTCAACAATAGAAGTGACAACTCTTCTATGAACCTCCAATTTAATTCCTAAATCTCTGGACGTAATTTGTATCTTGCACTCAAAACAAGCTTTGCTCTTTGACTAGCTGTAGATTGTGTGTCTCCTTCAAAGATGATGTTCTAGTTCTTTTCTTGCATTGTTCAATAAGTTTATCTTCAGCACCACAAATTTATGTTGTGTTATTATTATATGCCGCTAATCTCTCCTAATAGCCATATTGTCTATCTCTCACTGGTGTCATTGCCTCTTTCTGACCTTGTCCTCACCATGGGACCCAGAGTTCAAGGGGATATCTCCATTTTTTTTCTCAGTCGATGATAGCTCTTTCCCTAACTCTATTCCTTATCTTCCTAGAGGTAGCTAGGATGGTTTATTCAAATGACCTCAGAGCTATTTCCTGAAGAATTGTCAAAGGATTGTGGGAAGGAAATAACCAGCTCCTTCTAGGACATTCTCAGAGGTATATATATATCTATATCTATAGATATAGATATATAGATATAGATATAGATATAGATATAGATATAGACATATATATATTCATTCTTGACACTTGAATAGTCAACATTTTTTGAAGATTATCTACAAAGCAGTTCCCTATTCTTTTTGTGATAGGGGTATATTCTTCATGAAATAATTGTCTTCTAAAATCAGCGTGAAAGAGAAATTGTGGTAATGGGGAATGAGTTGAGTCAACTTATTCTTAAACCAGGGTTAGAAACTTTCATCCCTATCCCTACAAAATAATCCTTATATTTCATTTAATTTTTCATTTCACTGTTTAAATGTACAAAAAGTTGAATAAGCAGCAAATGACTTATCTGCCTAAACTAAATCTTCATTATCTAAAAAGAGACCTATTTTCTCTGATGAAATACTCCTGTGGCTCTTAAGCATTTCAATCTTGTAAGCAAATATGCCTACCAAATGACTGACATTTATTTCAATGTAGCTTATGTTTGCTCCTCTACAATATCAACATGTAAACTTCATTTTCTACCTGCTTAAATCCCATTGCAGCAGAATGTATTTTACATTAGCTACTTGCACAAAAACTCATTTTCTCTATTAAATGATGCATGTAGCTTAAATCACCATAGCTTGATGTAGTAACATTTCTATTTGTACAATATATCAAACTATTAAAAGTCAGCATAGTATCAGAAACATAGCTAGACTCAGTGTGTTCCTTACTGAAAGACAGGACCTAGGAAAAAGTGATCAAGCAAGTAAAATAAATTTATGATATGCCTACATCCCTATCTTTAGGGTCCTCTACCCTCTTTGATGAATACCCTTTGTAAACATTCTTCACCTGTTAGGGTGTAAAGCTATTTCTTAGCTGTCCTGAATTCTTAAATGCTGTGATACATATAGAATTGATCTCACTGGGAAATATTTTCACATCTTTTCTTACTTTCTTTCTCCTCCATCTCCCTCTTTCCCAAAATCTTGCTTATTTTATGTCCCATTCCCTAATAGTTCCACTCTCAGCTAGCATATCTAATAAAATATGAAACAAAGGTGTTAAAAAACAGTATAAGAAAGAGAAGCAGAAGAGAAGGGACAAAAAGATGGAGGGAAAGTAAAGGAAGAGAGGGAGTGGATGGAGAGGGGAAGAATGGAGATGGGAAGAAGGAAGGAAAGGGGAACAGGGAAGAATAGAAAAGAGAAGTGTTCATGAAGTGAGGAAGAGAGAGAGAGAGAGAGAGAGAGAGAGAGAGAGAGAGAGAGAGAGAGAGAGAGAGAGAGAGAGAGAGAGAGAGAGAAGTGTAGGGTAAGAAAAGATGGAAGGAAGAAGAAAGACCTTGAGCTGTAGGGAGGGAAGTTGAAGAAGAAGAAGGGAAGTAAAATAGGGAAAGGAAGGAGAAAGAGATCTAGAAGGAGGAGGAGGGTAGGAAAATGAAACAGAAATAGATGGGAGAAGAGACACTGGGGATCCTCAAATAGGCAGGGGAGAGGATATGTCTGGAGACATCCCTTAGTTTTTCCTTCAATTCCCATGACCAGAAAGGTTAAGGGGCAGGTAGGGCCAGAGTAATTGGTTAAAACAGACAATGTAGCCATGATAAAGTGGGTAACCTTACCTTTGGCCTCAATTTTTGCCCAGGGCTTGGCAAGAGAGATGGAGAAAGTGGGAGTGCTACAAAGCCCCAGGCTCCCCTGTCATTCCCAGTCTTGAGAAGACTGGAGGATGGCGTGTTGGGGGGCCAATTCATCACTTTTCTAACCTCAGGGACAATCCTTCTTCCAATGTCCCTGGTCATGTCTTGCGCATGGTCCCAGAGGCATTGGTTGAAGGGGCTCCCTCTGAGGGGGTTGCCCTGGAGGGGCATTCCTTGGACCAGTGGGCCTCCTTGTGTCCCTCACTGTCCTAGTTGAGGAGCTTCTTCTGAGGGGGTGCCCTGGAGGGGCACTCCTTGGACCAGTGACCCTCCTGGTGGCATCTAAAGCAGGTTTCCCCACTGCCCGAGTTGCTAGGAACACCCTTGTTTCTTTTCCTGGCCATGACAGCAGCCAAGAATTGAACATGTTCTCTGTCTCTAGCCCTTTCCCTTCTTTTTCTTTCCTCTGCTGCTAAGTCTCTGTTGTTAAAAACTCCAAAGGCCATCTCCAGTAATTGGGCCTGAGGTGTTTGGGTTCCCATTGCTAATTTCTGAAGTTTCCTCCTAATATCTGGGACAGATTGATTATTGAAATACATGCTAGGGACTGTTGCCTCTTCTATAGAGTTGGGATCTAAATTCATATACTTTTTAATAGCTTCTACTAGCCTGTCTTGGAAAAGGGCAGGATTTTCCATTTCTCCCTGAGTAATTTCTTTAATTTTTTTGAAAACTTACTTGCTTTTGAAATGCAGTTCTTAGGCCTTCTAGCAGGCAAATTACCATGTAGTCTCTCTTTCCCCTATCCTCATTCTTTTGATAATTCCATCCTGGGACAGTAGTGGGAACAGCAGCTGTTCCTGGATGGTATTTTGTGGGGTCATTGTTAGCTAAACAATCTTCAAATTTTTGGGCTTATTCCCAGATTCTCCTTCTCGTCAGTGGTACAAGAGGTAGAGAAGAGGAGACACATCCCTAAAGCCCTCAGTAAACTTAATGGGATCTTCTGAGTATTGCTTCAGTTTCTCTTTGACCTGAATGAGATCTGAAATGGAGAACTGAACATGTACCCTTATTGTCCCATTAGGTGAGACAGGAACTTCCCTTAGGGGGAAAAAGCCCTGAAGGCACTGTGGGAACTGGGGCTAAGGAGGAAGGGAGATAGGAAGTCCCACTTCTTGTGAGTGAGAGACTGGGGAATGCTGGCTGAACTGGACTGGACTACAAAGCCAGGGGATCTGGCTGGCAAGGGGAAAAATCAACTGGCTCTGGAGGAGGGGGAGGGGTCAGGGAAGAAGATATCACCAAGACTGGGGCTTGGGTAGTCCTTGTCTCAGGGTAAAGGGCCTGGGGAAAGGTGCTGAGCCAAGGCCCTTGTCCAAAACCTAAGTAGGGGTTGCCTCTGGAGCAGGAGCCTGGGGAGGAAATTCAGGGTAGGATACATGGAAGGTGAACAAGGCAGGATATGAAGGGAAGTGGGCTACAGGAAAAAGGAAGGTAAACCAAGGGAAAGAGGGGAGGGCAGGGGAAATAGGTGGGGCCAGGGGAGAATGGGGTGGACATAAGAGCTGGGGAGGTGATGTTAACAGAGAATGGGAAGAGGGGAGTGCTCCAGCACTAGGGGCCACAAGAGGGTCATCCAAAAAGTCTAGTTGATCCCCATTTCCCATTTGTGGGGCAGGTGTAGCTATGAGCATCCTACAATCTTTTCTGAGAATGGAGTCATGAGAAAGTTCAACAAAAGTCATTATGTTGGGAATCTCCATCCATTTTCCTTCTCTGCAACAACATTGTTCTAACTCTGAGAGAGTATATTGCTGTAATGTCTCAAAAACGGGCCATGCCTCATAATTTTCTTGGTGATATAGAGGCCAAATGGTGTTGCAAAAGAACATCAGCCTTTTCCTTTTTAGTTCTTTAGAGAAACGAAATTTTTCCCAATTTTGTAGAAGACAGCCCAAAGGTGAATCTTCAGGAATTGAAGAGGATTGACCCTTTACCCACATGGGGGCTGGAAGTCCCTCCCTCCTTAAAGGAGGATTTGAGAATAAGCCTTGGGAAACAAACAAAAAAACCAAAAGCCCAAAGAAGTACCTGAAGTTTTCTCAAGTCCCTAGCACTGAGAGAATTGAGAGACTTGGGCCTACACTTCCAGATAGGTAATCTAAAGGTATGCCCAGGTACATGATTTTGAACAGAACCACTGCACCGAGACCCTGAGAGCTTCAGGCTGAGTTCGAGAACCTCATAGCTCTCTGACCTAACGGGACTTGAGATGTCAGGCCCAAAAAGCACTTCTAAGCTAAGCCTTCCTAGTTGCTTGGAAATCCACCCAATTGCAGGGCAAAAAAGGGATTAGGGGAAGAGGGGGAGGCTTACGTACCTTTCAGTCTCGGCTAGTGAAGAGCTTGGTATTAGGCAGTTTTTCCCAGTTAGGGAACCATAGGATGAGGTATAGAGGTTTAGGGGTGCTGAGACCCCAAAATCACAACACGTGGTTCCTGCCTGAAAGAATTCAACCCAAACCTTCTTTCAGCCAAAGACAAGGTTTATTAAAGATCTGCCATATTAGCCAGACTCTTAAGGAATCTGAGCATCTATGAGCTATTGGCTAGATTCTAAGAATCTGAGCAAGGAAGACATATTTAATAAAATATATGTAGCAACCAAATAACTGATCCTTTTCTTCAATGCCTAAGTGAAAGGATGTGCTTACTTTGAAAGAGATATTTTGCCTTCAACATGATGGAGGATCAGAATCATATTATCTGCTTTAAATAGCAATTCTCTGAGGGTCAACCAGGAGCCAATGATTATATTTCTATTTGAAATATACATATGGCAGAGTCTCATTTTCTCACAGCTCATTTCCTAGCTGAAATATATGTTTACTAGTTCTCCTGATCTATTGCTTTTTTTTCATAATGCAAGTTTGACATTTTACTAATAATCATGCCTTCTGTGGAATATCATTTCCATGACTAATATATGCTATTGTTTAGATATCTTGAATAAAAATTGATAACCAAAATTGTGTAGAAATCAAGGCTTACCTCCAAAATCTCATTTCAGTTTATTTTATAGTTATATGTTATAGAAGTATCCTGAAGAAGCATTGACTGATCCAGTGGGATTCTGCCAATGTCTGTTCTAGGATGCTCTAGGTCCTAGACTATAAACACAGGAAATGAGAACATTTCTTTTTGTCTCCTTGAAGTAATTCCTTTAAATTGAGTCCAGCCATAATCTTTTTTTAAAATTATGTTCCCTGGTAATCACTGCAGTGAAGATGGATTTGTAATAGATTATAAGTCTCTTAGTATAGTGAATGTTAGCCTTTAGCCAACCACCTATAGCATAAGATCTTGAAAGGTTGTATAACTGCAACCTAATCAATGAAATCCAACCTTAATTAGGGTATGAAGAAGTATTTCTTTATAGTATCTATGTCGGTGTGTTTCTTTTTCCTTTCTGTAGTTTAATTTATTTTTCAAGCACATTCCTCATTATTTACAAAGAGAGATTTATCATTGGTGTAGAAGATAAGGAACTCTAATTAGATATTAGGTTACTTAAGGGCAGAGGACATACCTTTTACTACCTTTGTAAACTCTTCCCACTAGTCAATATGATATGCTAAGCTTTAACTTGCCTAATACATTGCCTTGTACCTTGTAGGGAGTCAATAACAATTTGAGGAAAGTAGGGAAAAAAGGATGGAGACACAGAAAAGGAGAGGAAGGGAAGGAAAGTGAAAAATGGGAAAGGCAAGTAAGAAGAAGAGGGAAAAACAGGAAAAAATATGGTTATTTAATTTAGGTTCATAGAACAAGCAATTTAGAAGTTATGGGAACCATAGAGACTGTAATATTAATAACAAAAATAGATATTAAATTATTATTAGTAATAACATTTGCATATCACTTTTCAGTTTGAAAATAATTTTTACATATGTTTTCTCATTTGATCTAGTCCATCATCTTCATTTTGTAGATGAAGATTCTGTGGACTAGAGAGGCACACAACATATTTTTTAAAATTTAATTTTATTTGCTTTTTTGTTACATTTTAAGTTTCAAACTATGTTCCAGTCCTTTGTATTGGATTTGAATATTTATAATACTCAGAATAGTTCAGTCATTCACAATTATTTTTCAAACAATATTGCTTTAACTATGTCCAATGTTCTCTTGATTCTGCTTATTTCATTTTTTATTATTTCATATGAGTCTTTCTACAATCAATCTGCTCATCATTTTAAACTACCTAGTAGTATTCCATCATAATCATATACCACAACTTGTTTAGCCATTCCCCAATTGATGGATATCCTTTCAATTTGCAACTTTTCCCAACTGCAAAGAGAGTCACTATAAATATTTAAGAACATATAGATTCTTTTCATTTTCCCTTGATCACCTTGGGAAACAGACTAATAGTGGTCTTTCTGGGTCAAAAGAGATACATGCTTTTATAATTCCTTGGACATAATTCCAAATTCTTCTCCAAAATGGTTGAATCAGTTCACAATTCCACCAACAGTGTACTAATGTTCCATTTTTTTCCACATCCCCTCCAACATTTGTAATTTTCTCTTTCTATCATTTTGACAAATCTTTTAGGTGTGAGATATCTCAAACTTGTTTTAATTTGCATTTCTTTAATTAATAATGATTTAGAGAATTTTTATATGTTTATATGTAGCTTTGATTTTTTTCATTGAAAAACTGCCTGTTCATATCCTTTTACCATTTATCAATTGAGGGATAACTCATATTCTGACAAATTTGACAAACTTCTTTACATATTTGTGATATGAGACTTTTATCTGAGAAATTGTCTAGCAACATTTTCAAATTTTCTGTTTTCCTTATAATCTTGGCTACATTGGTTTTAGTTGTACAAAACCTTTTAAATTTGATGTTATCAAAATTATCCACTTTACATCTCACAATGCTCTCTCTCTTTTTTATTCATAAATTCTCCTTTTCATAAGTCTGATAGGTAATATGTTCCATGTTTTTTTTAATTTGTGTTTGATATCTCCCTTTATGTCTAGGTCATATATGTATTTTGACCTTATCTTGATAAGTAGTGTAAAGTATTGGTCAATACCTACTTTGTACTAGACTGCTTTCCATTTTTCCCAACTATTTTTTTTTTACCAAATAGTGAATTCTTATTCCAAAAGCTTAAATCTTTATATTTGTCAAAAATAAAGTTACTACAATCACTTACTATTGTATATTGTGTGTCTACTTTGTTCCATTGATATACCTTTCTATTTCTTAGTTGGTACTAGATAATTTTGATAATTCCCATCTTATAATACATTTTAAGACCCAGTGCTGCTAGACCTCCTTCCTTTACATTTTTTTCATTAATCCCTTTGATAATTTTGACTATTTTTTCTTCCAAATGAATTTTATTATTTTTTCTAGCTCAACAAAATAATTTTTAATTATTTAATTGGGATGGTATTGAATAAGTAAATCAATTTGAGCAGACATCATTTTTATTATGTTGGCTCTTCCCACTCATGAACAATCAATATTTCTCCAATTATATAAATTTGACTTTATTTGATTAAAAATTATTTTATACTTCTGTTCAAGTTCCTGAGTTTAGCTTGGCAGGTATACTCCCAGATATTTTATGTTATTTATAGTTATTTTAAATAGCTATCTCTTATTATCTCTTCTTGAGGGGTTTTGTTGGTGACATATAGAAAGGATGATGATTTATGTGGGTTTATTTTATATCCTTCTACTTTGCTAAAATTATTAATTGCTTCATCTAGTTTTTTAGTTCAACCTCTAGGATTTTCTAAGTATATCATCATATCCTCTGCAACAAGAGATAGTTTTTTTACCTCACTGACTATTCTGATTCCTTGATTTCTCTTTCTTCTCTTATTGATATTTCTAGTATCTCTAATACAATATTAAATAATATTGGTTATAATTGGCATACTTGTTTCACTCTTGATCTTTTTCAGAAGGCTTCTAGCTTTCTCTTGTTGCAGATAATACTAGCTGATGGTTTGAGGTAGATGATTCTTATAATTTTAAGGAAAAATCTATTTATACCTATGATTTCAAGTATTTTTTAAAAATCAAAACAAATGTAATTTGTCAAAAGTTTTTTTTATCTATTAACATAATGACATGACTTTCATTACTTTTGTTACTGAAATAATCAATTATGTTAATAGTTTTCTTTGTATTGAACCATCCCTACATTCATGGTATAAATCCCACTTAGTTACAAAATATGATCTTTGTGATATGTCATTGTAGTGTCATAACTAGTATTTTATTTAGGATTTTTGCATCTATATTCATTAGTGAAATTGCCTAAAGTAACTATTCAAATCAACTACAAAGTGTATTTTTTGTGGTCATGTGGAAAGTGATGGTTCAAAACCAAATCCTCAGACTCTCACTTCAGCAGTGTTTCCACTGTTTCTTACTGTCTCTAACTTTCTCTACCTTCTAGCCTCACTAGGTTCATGATCTAGTTTTAAGAAAGTCAGTCAAATTCTCAGTGGTTCAGTTGCCTGGCCTGAAAAAAAATGGGCATAGATAGTTATTTTCTTACTTTATTGCTGTGAGAATTCTTGTATAGGAATTTTGAACTCTTAAATCATCAACATTTTTGAATAGTTTGAAATTATTCACTTAATTTTGCTCACATAATTTAATGATTGTCAAGATACCATCTAATATTCATATGTTCACATGCATTTTAGGCCACCCAGCTTAATGAAATAGTAGAAAATGGATTATTTGTAGGCTATATCTCAGCAAAACTGCTCACCAAACCAATTAAGTCTTCAATCAAATAAATAAAATTAAAGTACTTTGGTCCAGTCATATATTTATATATGTACATACTTATATACATATACATGTGTAATGATGAAGTCAGTGACTAGTTTTCACTTTTTAATAAGTTTTTCTCAAAGCTATTCTGATAGTCTTAGCTCCCTCAAGTAATTTTCATAATAAAAATTCTTAGAAATAATTCTTATTATAAAGCTATCTTGTCAATCCATGTTGCTAAAAGCTGTAAGCAAATTATTTTCTTTTTATTATATTCTTTCCCTGGATTTCTTTTCTTTCATTAGACCTCTACCTCTTACCCTTATATTTAATTATAAATGCATAGATTTGAAACTCGGAGCAATAATAGAGTTAACTTAATATCTGTTCCCCATTTTACACATAAAGCCCAGAAAGGTTAAGTGACTTGCTCAACATCTCATAAGTCAAAGACAGGACTGGGAACCATGTCTTCTGACTCTAAATCTAAGCTGCATTCTATTGTACCATACTGCATTTCTCTTTAGAACATTAGCTTGTCCCTTCCTATCATATGCTTTCCTCTTTATTCAATTACTAATTTTTTGGCTGAAATTGATGCATCTTTTACCTATGTTGGCTAAGGAAATTAAGTGATGGAGTTAGGAAACTTGCACTCAAATCTTACCTTAGACACATACTAGTTTTGCAGTCGTTAGCAAATAACTTCTCAGAAACTTGGAATCCTTATCTATAAAATGGGGATGATGATACATCTTGTAATCCCTTGATTTCAGAAAAACCTGGACTTACATGAACTGATAAAAAGCGAAGTGAGTAGAACCAGCAGACCATTGTATGCAGTAATAATATTGTTCAATGGTCAACTGTGAGTGACTTAGCTATTCTCAGCAATATAGTGGTACAAGACAATTCCCAAGGCCTCGTAATGAGAAATGGAATGCACCCCCAGATGGGGAAAAACTGATGAAGTCTGAATACAGATTGACCCATACTATGTTTAACTTTCATTATTTTTTTCCTTTATTTTTTTGGTCTGTGTTTTCTTTCACAGCATGACTAATATCAAAATATTTTTTGCATGATTACAATGTATAACCTATACAAAATTGCTTACCAACTCAGGGAGAGGAGAGGGAAGGGAGAGAGAGAGAAATTTGGAACTCCAATTTTTTAAAGTAATGTTAAAATTATTTTTACATGTACTGGGAAAAGAGAAAATACTATTCAAAAAATTCTCACAATCTGTACCCCACCTGGTTATTGAAAAGAAATCCTAAACAAACATTAAGACCCAATTTAAATGAGAGCTATTATGATTCTATATTATCTCCCCTCTTAACTCATTCTGAATTTTTGAAACTCCAAATTAGGCAAGCCACATGAATTATCTAGATTCTTTAAAGTCATTTTAAAAGTTAGCTCTACTTTTCCCAATAAACAGAGATTTAAAACATCACCAACAAACACATACATACATGTTACATTTGGTTTTTGAAGGTTTATTATGAAGGTGACTTTATCAACAATGAAGAAAAATATAGAAAACAATATAGCTGAATGTCAGGTAATGGTTACATTGCTGAGTTCTTCAGTGAGAGGAAATTATTAAGTATTAAAATACTGAGCATAATTAAGTCAGAAAAGGAAATCTCCCTTTAGCTTTAAAAACCCCATATTTGTTCATTGATTTGCTTCCTTTCCATTTCCCTTTGGCCCCCTCTGTCCTCTTTCACAACTGGAATAAGAATCACATCACTTCATTGTCTCAGAAGGTATAGGATCCTGAGAAATAATATTATTTCTCAAACTTAAAATTAAATCTACTGTCCTTTGAAGTTCTATTCATGTTTGACTTTGTAAAAATTTCCATTTTATTTTGTTTTCTGGGAATAGAAGTTAAATTAAACTGAAGGAGGGAGGAATGGAAAATTGTATTTGTGCTTGAAGACTTGTACCCAGTTGAAGGTAAAGAAAATGATGTGCATGATTTAAGAGAGTGAGGCTAATAGATTTCCAAAAATTTGAACTAAAGCAGCAGACTGTGATATAATGTAATCATGGAACACTGTTTATGAATATTCAGCTCACAGGTAAACCAGCAAGAACAAGAAAAGGGCATATAGGAAGGAAAATGCAGACAGATGGCAGATTTGCTGACTTTTTCCCCTCATAATGAAGTAGGATGTACAGCTAGAGCTGTAAGCCAGATATTAATGCATTTTTCATTTAGTTTGGCCACTAAGGTTTTATTGTTGTAACTGATTATGTATCTAGACTACTCCGTAATGGCAGATAGTTTATTCAGATGCTAAACTGGATTACTAAAGTTGAAATAATAGTGCCAGAAAGATGAAATTAAATTAATACCCAGGTAGTAGCAAATAAATAAATAAATATTTGTATGAAAAGCAGGTGGGTCAAGAGTGTCTGTTCTGTTTAATTAACTCCCCTGGGAGACTTTGCAACTTGCAACTAATTTCTTTAAAGTACAAGCCTTCAATGGTCTCAACCTACTCATATTTTGTTTTCCAAGGTGGTGGTATTTGGAGGAGGGAGGGAAATTGGAAAGGAAAGTTCTAAATCGAATGCATTTAAGGTGGTTTTTCTGTATTGACTTAATTGATTTCCACATGCTGATGAATGATAAGAAGAGACCAAAGTCTTTTGGTCCAACTGGAGGTTCTAATTAAAATACTTTCTCCCTTAAAGTCATAATGGTAGCAAGGGAAAGTTTAGTAGCCTCAATAAATAAAGGTAGAGCTGAAATCGTTAAGAAAATGAAGACTTATGGCTCAGAGGTATTTTAATTGATCCGAATTCATTCTCCAAAGCACACTGGCAAAACTTTTCCCATCTAAATAGAAAGCAAGATTGTCAAAATTATGTGAATACCTCAAGCTAACCAAATGTTTTGTCTATATATTATTGAAATTGAGGGTTTGGCCAGCTCTCCTGAAGCAAATTAGTTTTTTTTTATTTCAAAATTTATATGTACTCAATCTTTGATTTAAAAAATAATTGATTTTTTTTAGTTTAAAAAATACTTGCCAATTTATAACCAAATATTTTCAGCATGGTATAAGTAACTAAAATCATCTTGAACTTATACATCCATAGAACAAGAAGAAATCAGGACCACACCAAGGTTCAGGAAAAGACAATTACTTGTATATTATTACTCAGATAATTACTGGGAGAACTGAGTCTAGAATCTATACCTTTGGACTTATATTCCAGGGCTTTTTCCTCTTTCTACTACCCTACTCTATCTTGCTATTCAAAATCATTTTCTTTAAGTAAAATAATATAAATATGTTTTGTCGATATATTTGTTCATATGTCACCTTAATTTTAAGTATATTCTTCTCCTTTTCCCTATCCGGTGAAATAGGGAAGAATATTTTCTTCATAACAAAGAATGATTTTTAAAAAATGCAAAAAGTAGTTCATAAAAACTAACCAATATATCAACTGAGCTTGAAAGTATATGCAGTGTTCTAAAACTATAGCACCTTATCTCATAAAAAATGGAGAGGTTTATTTTCTCATTTCTTCTTTGGGTCTAAGTTTGGTTATTACAATTATATAGCATTCAATTCCAAGGTCTTTGTTCACAACTTTGGAGGCATTAGAAGTATGGACTATTCTTGGAACTCATTCTCATTGCACTAAAGAGCTTAAATAAAGTTAATAAATATTTATTCACCTATTATGTGCCAAGGTCTCTGTAAAGTGCTAGGGACACAAAGAAAGGCATAAACAGCCCCTGTTTTCAAGGAGCTCACAATCTAATGGGGAAAATAATATGGAAACAACTAAAAAAGCTATATATAGAATAAATTAGAGAAAACTTCAGAGGAAAGGCAGTAAGATTAAGAGGCTTCTTGGAGAAGGTGGGAGCTGAGAACTGAAGGAAGGCAGGGAAACCAAGAGACAGATATGAAGAAGGAAAGAGTTCCAAGCATGGAGGATAATCAATGAAAATGGGTTTTGTCCCCAAATACTGCTACCTAAGGTTCTAAGGTTAATCTTGTGGCACTATACTCCTAATAGCATATGCCATTAGCCCCCACCCATGCAGTTCCTATTAACAATTAGTCAGTAGACACAATTAGTTCTTACTAAAAATGTTTAGTAAGATGATATAGTAAAAAACAGTAGCCACAAAACATTTATCCCTCTCCACCGAAGGTCACATTCTCTTGCAAGATATAGAATATCCACAGAGGTAATAGGTTCAAGCTGAAAAAACAGTGATAGTGAGTCCAAGAAGTCCTTTTTCTCTTTGTAGGATCAGTCATTATGCAACTTCCCTTGGATATGTATTTTCTGCTAGACAGGTTGCTCAGCCAAATTCCCAAGACTTTTTTATCTCCATAGCCACCTTTCTTCTTTGCTGCTGGTGCTTCCATTCCTTGAAGTTATTTCTTGCCTTGAATAATCACTTCTCAACATCTATGAATATAAGTGATGTGTATCTCTGATCCCTGCTAGAGTCAGTGTCTTCTACTGGTCAAATAGCTCAGCTCTGCTTCAAAGTAAAATGGTAGATGGAGGGTATGAGGAGAGAAAGAAACTCTCTTCTCCCCTTCCAAGATTAATCCACTTTGAGAGGCCTGATTGTTTCTCTCTGTCTGATTCTCAGATCAGATCTGCCTTGAACTTTCCAGGCCTTAGCTAGTTAAAGCTTTCATTGGCATGGCTTGGTTTGCCCAGTCAATATTTAGTCTCCTTCTAATTCACTCAATGAACTTGTTTATATCTCATAAAGGAATGGCTATAATTTTAAAATTAGTTTGATATTTTGTTAAAACATTAAAAATTAATCATCTATGAGCAAATCCCATTATTGTATAAATTAGTAGAACAAACTAATTAAGGGTTTAAGCTGTATTATATATCTGTGGGCATCCCCAGTACTTAACACACTGTATTTCAAACAAAAGCTACTCAACAAATGGATGATGTTGATGGTGATATTCATGAAGATGATGAACTTTTTCTATTTAGGCTGTCAATCAAATTAATTAATTTTCTGAAAAATCTGCATAGCTGTCCATCTATTATACCGTGTCTAATGTTGTAGGAACTGACCTTTGGCATGATCAGTGTGTTTATATATCTCTTCAAATAAGATACCAGACTTGTTAGCTAAATCATTCATGAAGTCATTTCTACTGGTTGTTGAGATGATAGAAGTAGATTAATATAATGTGAGTGATTTGAGCTAATTTTGAACTTGTTGCTATGACCCATACCTTGATATAGAAGGACATAAAATGAATTGAGTGTATTGATTAAAATACTTGAAGAGACATTAGCTGAATGATCTAGTACTAAAGAGTACAAATACCTCTAGTTTAGTTATAAAAGAAAATAATGTGGTTGATATCAGGAGCTCCACAAACAATATATCTTTGTGTGAAGTAGGGGGAGGAGGAGGAGGAGGGAAAGTAATAGAAAATGAAAAAAAAAACCAAACCTGAAATACGTGTGAAAAGTCTCTTGGATATAATCTTTAGAGGCTTTCTAAAGAGATAGGAATAAAACATCAGCATCACATTCCTTCCTGGGAGACTTCCTACCAGACTCTGATTCCATGTAAATTGAACAGATTTTCAACTGGAGTAACTTGAAGTCTAATTATCTACTCCTATCAAATTAATTTGGAAGACAGGATCCAAATATAGTACATATTGCATAGAGAGACTTTTCTCTGTCTTTTATTTGATTTAGATCAGAATTTCCAGAGGATTCTGCTCTCTCTTTTCTGAATTTATATCCTCTAAGTACCAGTCTCATCACAGTCATCATGGTGGTATTTTATAAGGATAAATTGAGGTGGAATTCAGTTTAAAAGAGCTGATTAATGAGTCACCTTCCAAGTTGATAATTAAGAAGTACCCCAAAGTGTGATTTAAGGACTTCCTGTCACCTAGCCCATGCTACCTCTTCATAGAATTACAAATCATAATCTGTGATGTTAGAAACATATGAACACCAATGTTTAAATGATTCTTGTGACTTGAACTGTTCAAAGAAAAACTACTTGGTACTTATTGTGAGTATTCCAGCTCTGAATACATCCTCCTCTACCATCTCTCTTTAGGGGATGTGCGTGATCATTTTTTGCTTTTTTCAAAGATTTTTTGCAATGGGAATTGTTTATTAACAATAGGAAATAGAAGATGGCAGAATATAGATAGCAGCCTATCTGAGCTCTCTGAATATTCCCTTCCAAACAACTTTAAAATAACTCCTCAAATCAAATTTTGGAGCAGCATAGTGAATAAAAAGAGAAGAATGAGATATTTTCTAGCCTAAGACAGCTTAGGAGAGTGACATGAAAGCTCTTTGATGCGGGGGTCAAGGCTGGCCTAGAAAGCATACATAAGCAGCAGGTCACACCACCAGTAGCAGTGAGCTTTGGGGGTGGCTGCAATAATGGAAGCAGTAGCTACAAGAGCTCTCAGCCCAGAGAAGTTCTGGGTCACAGTTCTTGGATGGAGAAGAACACTTGTGGTTGATCACAAGGGAGCTGGGATGCTGGTGGCAATTCCAAGGCAGAACACTTGGACTTGGCACTTACAACTGACAGGGAGCAAAAAGAAATGCTGAAGAAAATAACACCTTAAAAACCAGAATTGTACACATGGTTAAAGAGGAACAATGATTCATGGAAGAGAAGAGCTCTTTAAAAAAGTGGAATAGTCCAAATAAAAAAGTCCAAAAACAAAAATTCACCAAAGAAAAGAAGTCCTTAAAAATTAGAATTGCACAAGTAGAAGCTAATGATTCCATGAAACATCAAGCCACAATAAAACAAAAAGAATGAAAAAAAGAAGAAAATATTAAATGTCTTATTAAAAAAAACTGACCTGGAAAATAGATTAAGAAGTGATAATTTAAGAATTATTGGACTATCTGAATGTTATGATCAGAAAAAGCCCCTAGATATCCCATTTCAAGAAATAAAAGAAAATTACCCCAATGTCTTAGATATAGTGGGTAAATTAGAAATTGAAAGAATACACTGAACACCTCCTAAAAGAGATTTCAAAATGAAAACACCAAGGAACATTATAGACAAATTCCAGAGCTCTTAGATCAAGGAGAAAATATTGCAAACAGCCAGAAATACACAATTCAAATTTTGTGGTGCCACAATCAGGATCACACAAGACTTAGCAGCTTCCAAGTTAAAGGATTGGAGGGCTTGGAATATGCCATTTCAGAAGGCAAAGGAGCAGGGATTACAACCTAGAATAACCTACCCAACAAAACTGAGTATAACCTTTCAGGGAAAAAAGTGGACATTTTAAAGGGGACATTTTAAACATTCCTAATGAAAAGGCTAGAGCTGAATAGAAGATTTGATATTCAATCACAAGACTCAAGAGAAGCAAACAAGGTAAACATAAAAATCACAAGGGATTCAATAAAGCTAAACTGTTTACATTCCCGTATGGGAAGATGATTTGTGTAACTCCTAAGAACTTTATTATTTTTAGGACAATTATAAGGAGTTTACATAAGAAAATGGGTGAGTTAATTATGTTGGGATGATCTAAAAAATGAAGGGATGAGAAAGAGTGATGCACTGGGAGAAGAAAGAAAGAGATACAATGAGGAAAATTTCATCACATCAAAAAAGTGTGTAAGGAAGAGCTTTTAGAGTGGAAGGGGAAATGATTGGGGTGATGGAAGACAATGTTTGAACACCCCTCTCACCAGAATTGGTTCAAAGAGTGAATAGTATGTATGCACATTCAATTGGCTATAAAAATCTACCTTACCTAAAAGGGAAATAGAATGGGAAGGGGATAAGAGATATTGGATGGGGTGATACAAATGAGGGAGGAATTAGGGACATTGTTCCAAAGCAAAAAAGACTTTTGAGAAAGGACAGGATATAAAGAGAGAATGAAAATAGAAGAAAATAGGATGGCAGTAAATACACAGTAATCACAATTATGTTTTTGATTAGGATGAGCTCATTCATAAAATGGAAGCAGAGGGCAAAATGGATAAGAGACCAGAATCCAATAATATATTGTTTACAAGAGATATGCTTGAAACATACAGACACACTGAGTTAAAATAAAAGGCTGGAGCAGAAGGTAATATGCTTCAGAAGAAGTGAAAAAGGCAGGGGTAGTAATCATGATCTTAGATAAAAGTATAAATAAATCTAATTCAAAAGAGATAATCAGGGAAACTCCATTTTTCTAAAAGATACCATAGACAAGTAATAGAAAAAGTTATACCAAGTTTCTCTGATAAAGGCCTCATTTCCCAAATATATAGTGAACTGAATCAAATTTACAAAAATAAGAGTTATTCCCCAAATGATAAATAGTTGAAGGAGATATACAGGCAGTTTTCAATAGAAGAAATCAAGACTACTTACAGTCATATGAAAAAAAGTTTTAAATCACTATCAATTAGAGGAATACTAATTAAAACAACACTGAGGCACTACCTCACATCAATTAAAAATCACAAGTGCTGGAGGGCATGAAGGAAAATAAGTACACTAATAAACTGTTGGTAAAATTGTGAACTGTTCTAACCATTCTGGAGAACATGGAAACTATGCCCCCAAATCTATAAAACTGCATACCATTTATTCCACTACTAGATTTGTGCTCCAAAGAGATAAAAGAAAAGGAAAAAACACCTATATGTACAAAAATTTATAGCATCTTTTTTTGTGTTGATGAAATCAAGGGGATGCTCATCAATTGGGGAATGGATGAGCAAGTTCTGGCATATGATTGTGATGGAATGCTATTGTGCTATAACAAATAATAAGGGGGGATGGTTTTAGAAAAAACATCTCTGAGACCTACATGAAGTACAGTAAAGTGAAATGGGATCTGGGATATCTTTATGCACAGTAACAACAATGTTGTAATGATGATTACTTGTGAAAGAGTTAGATACTTTGATCAATACAATCATCCAAGACAATTCCAAAGGACTCATTATGGAAAAAAAAATGCTATCTGCTTCCAGAGAGAGAACTGATGAACTCTGAGTGAAAATTGAAGTATAATTTTCTCACTTTCTTTTTCCTTTTTTTGTGATATGTCTAACATGGAAATATATTTTCATGATTTCATATGTATAATTAATTGCATTTGTTTATCTTCAAAATGGATGGATATGAGGGAAAGAATTTGGAACTCAAAGTTTAAAAATAAAAGATTTGTAAAAATAAATAAATAATAAATTAAAAACTACCAAATATATCTATATTATTTTAGCCCTTATATCCCCTTACACCTTGGGTATTTTTTAAAAAATCTGGTAACCTAACATTACTAATTGGCTCACATCTGAAGTTTAAAATGATATTGTTTTATGTGTTAAAGAATGTTGCATAGATTTCCTGGCTAGTGTCTCTTTGTCAATCTGAAGTGTTTAAATTTTATCAGAGTGGCGATATTGTTACATAGGTTTTTCAGGATTCAGCTTTATCAACATCATTCAAAATGTCATGTTTTTTTATATGTCATGATTTTTTAGAAGAAAAAAAACCCCCTAACATTAGCATGACAGCAAGCCTCCTGAATATTACATTGATTTTTAAAATAAACTTGCACTCATGGCATGTTTTAACATTTTCAAAGTACACATATTATTTCTTTAATATTGTAATGATCCTATAACATAAGTAGGGCAGATATTGATATTCCAGTTTTACTGGTGAAGCACAGAGTGTTTAAGCATATTGCTTGTTTTCGCACAGCTAATTAACAAGAAATCCAGGACTAAAATATAGCTGTCTTGTTAGTGAGCCCCATGGTCTTTCCACGAGACCAATCTAATTTCATAGGACCATATCAAAGAAGAAAGATTTAAAGGGAGAAGGAACTTTAGAGTTTACTGAGTTCAACCACCTCATTTTACAGAAGAGGAAGCTGAGCTATAGAGAGATTGATTTGTGCAGAGTCACTTGGCTAGTAAGTCTCTAAGATGGGATTTTAAACTCAGGTCTTCTTGATTCTAATTTCAACGCTTAATCCATTATTCCATTCTTCCTTGTTTCCTCATGGGTTTTGAAACTGGAGATGAAGATACATAGAGGAAGATGTATAGCCTCTTTAGAGTTTGCTTGACCAATGTATATTTCCATAAGAAGCATGACACAGGCTCACAGGTCAGGCAAAGAAGGGGATCATTTTTTGTCCTCTTTGTTTTCTCACCAGTATTCCTTCCTTTCCAAAGGAGTCCCTATGGACTCAAAAAAAGCTTCAGATTGTTTCCAGAAGGTGTTACTAATTAGATACTTCAATTGATACATGAATTCATCTATGTGGGCAATCTTTCCACTGTTGATCAATATTCCTCCATATTTTAAAAGGTGGTTTAAAGAGTTGCTGTAGCAAAACAAAACAAAACAAAACAAACAAACATTTTCTGTTGTCCAAATGTTCTCTTGATCAGCCTCCCTGTGCTTAGGTTAGTCCTTGTAAGAATTAATTGCTAGACTCACATTTTAAGTCTTTTCAATTTTGAAGGATTATCAAAGTCCTCATTCCATTAGGGTATCTATAAAGAAAACAGAATCACTTCCATACCTTGATGATAAAGCTGAGCTGAACTTCACTTTGAGAGAGGTCCAGGTACAAGGGGAAAAATCACAAGGACTCTGGTGTTCTCAGCAACTAAAGACTTCTTGCCATAGTATTTGACTAGAAGCTTATTTGCTCCTGGCTGACGTACAACTTATTACTAAAATTTCCCCATAGTTTATCTGGATAGACTTGCCATCAAACAGAAAAGCCTGTAGCTATCTCAAAAAGAAATGGAAAATGCTATGGTGTATGAGGGGAAAAGCAGAAGTGTAATGGGTCAATCCCTCCTTCTTAAATTGAATGTTTTATAGTATTCATATGGTTGAAAAACAATATGAAAACTATGATAGAATGAAGTATTTACTGTAGATGCAGAAATGTAGAAAAATGAAATATATTTTCCTTATCTCTTTTTTGAAAGAGTGTTCTTTAACTTGTTCTTTGGACTTCTGACTTAGAATTTTCACTGGGATCCATGTGACTGTCTATCTATCTATCTATCTATCATCTATCTATCTATCTATCTATCTATCTATCTATCTATCTATCTATCTATCTATCTATCT